>NC_044402.1:12608702-12908702 GCF_006542625.1 Nomascus leucogenys
TCATGTGGTTAACGTGGCAATGGTATGTATGTCAATCAGCAAACTCAATCAGTGATTCACTTGCAAGATTTTATTTTAGTGTGTCAGCAGACTTTTCATTTCATGGAGTCAAGGAGAGGTTGATGCAGGCAGGGCAGGAAATTGCAACACAGGGGCCAGGCGCGGTGGCTCATGCCTGTAATCCCACCACTTTGAAAGGCTGAGGCAGGCAGATCACTTGAGGACAGGGGTTCGAGACCAGCCTGGCCAACATGGCGAAACCCCGTCTCTACTAAAAATACAAAAATTATTCAGGCATGATGGTGCACGCCTGTAATCCCAGCTATTTGGGAGGCTGAGACATGGGAATCGCTTGAACCCAGGAGGCGGAGGTTGTAGTGAGCCAAGATTGCGCCACTGCACCCCAACCTGGGCAACAGCGTGAGACTGTCTCAGGGAAAAAAAAAACAAAAAAAACTAAAATTGCAACACAGACTGCAAGGGCAAACTGTCAAATGCTTCCTGATTCTCTGGGAAACTGCAAGGTTATTTATCTATCCACTCACCAAACACAAATGACGAAATAAAAGCATGAGACCCTGGATAATTTACCCATTGCCAGATTACAGGCCAGCACTACCTTATAAAACAGCGTCATTCTGAAAGTGAAGTGGCTGTGTTCTCGATTAAATTGAAAGTAGAAATCAATTGAATTGCATAAGCATAATTCTAGGGGACTTACATAACACATTTTTCTTTTCGAAATCCTTTTACATTTGTTATCTTAATTTATCTCTGCACAACCTCCCTGCTTTGGACAAACTTTTATTATAGCACTTATCACCCTGTAGTTAATGTTTAGTGTACATGTCTGTCTCTCCCATTGGTTTATAACCTTCTTCAGGGCAGAGACCCTGCCGTATTTATGCATCTATAAAGCCCTAGCACTTGGTAAGGTATGAGTTAGGACTTGTTTTGTTAGGAAACTGACAGAAACCCACTGGATGCAGTTTAAGCAACAAGCGAGCTTTGTTTCAAGCAGCTCCAGGGCAGGGATGCAGCCATGTCTAGGATGACCGGGTACCAGGCTCTCTCACATTTCCTCATCTCCCTGCCTGCCTCATTAACATCTCTGCAGAAGTGTCTTTCATCGCTTCCTGGTCCACTGAAAACCTGGCTGCCAACATCTCCTGAGTTAACGTGCAACTTGCCCAGCCCTGCATTGACAGCCTCAATCACCCTCTGGGCCCCAACCTCCCCAATCTCCTCAGGCCTAGGCTCTGATTGTCCCGCCTCGGTGAGGTGTTCACCTCTAGTCCAATCAACGGCCAGAGGGCTGTTCCTATGGTAACCATGTGCCCGGGCAGGAAGGAAGAAGGCACAGTTCCCAGAAAAAAAGGGAGAAGGGGCAGGGCAGCTCAAACAATAGGTGACTACGTCCGTGTGTATATACTTGATGCTCTATAAATGCTCACTGTGATCTGCCTTGCTCTGAATGCTGCTGCAACGCCGGCCTTCTTTTAGTTCCGCAAACACGCCGTGCTCTTTCTGGCCTCAAGGGTCGCCATGTGTGGTTTTCACTTCCCGATGGCTCTTCCCTGTCTGCACCCCTTGGCCTGGCTGACGCCTACTCTTCCTTTGGGTCAGCATCTGGACTCGCCACCTCTTTAGAAGGTGTTTCCTGACCCGCGCCCAGAATACCCTGAACTCGCTTTCTTTCTCTCTTTCTTTCTCTCTCTCTCTCTCTCCTTCCTTCCTTCTTTCTTTTTTTTTTTTTTTTCAGTCTCACTTTGGCTTACTGTGATCTGCCTTGCTGGAGTGCAGTGGCACCATCTCAGCTCACTGCAACCTCCATCTCCCGGGTTCAAGCGATTTCTCCTGCCTCAGCCTCCCAAGTAGCTGGGACTACAGGCATGCACCACCACGCCCGGCTAATTTTTTATATTTTTTAGTAGAGATGGGGTTTCACCTTGTTGGCGCAGTACCATGCCCGGTTAATTTTTGTATTTTTAATAGAGACAGGGTTTTACCTTGTTGGCCAGGGCAGGTCTCGAACTTCTGACCTTAAATGATCTGCCTCCCTTGGCCTCCCAAAGTGCTAGGATTACAGGCATGAGCCAGTGCTTCTGGCCACCCTGTGCTATTTCCTCAAAACCCTCACCACCTTGCAGTTACTTGTTTAATTCCTGCCTGTCAGTTCCAGGGCTGCCAGCAGTCCCTGCAAAGGAATTAGCCGGCAACCTGCCAGGGTGAGGGTGGCGGGGAGTTAACGCCCCACGAAGCAAACCTTTGACGGAAGATGGGGAAAGTGGATACATTCTGGCCCTTTTCACCCTCAATGGACTTTTTTTTTTTTTGAGACGGAGTCTCGCTCTGTCACCCAGGCTGGAGTGCAGTGGCGCGATCTTGGCTCACTGCAAGCTCCGCCTCCCGGGTTCACGCCATTCTCCTGCCTCAGCCTCTCCGAGTAGCTGGGACTACAGGCGCCCGCCACCACGCCCGACTAATTTTTTGTATTTTTAGTAGAGACGGGGTTTCACCGTGGTCTCGATCTCCTGACCTCGTGATCCACCCGCCTCGGCCTCCCAAAGTGCTGGGATTACAAGCGTGAGCCACCGCGCCTGGCCCTCAATGGACTTTCAAAAGGAGGAGCCTCATAGCCACTGTGGTTCCTTCTCTCCTCTCTCCCATGGTCTCTCCTCGGTGCTCTCTGCGATGGCCCTCACTTATAGAGTAGGAACAAACAGGCCTTTACCTCAAGCTTTCTGGGAACCCAAGCCAAGTTACCAACTCTGGCTGGCGTTAAGTAGAAACTTCCGTGTATGAAGCACAGTGCTGAAGCAATGCGTGAGGAGGCCCCTCTGCCCACCTCTAGGCTTTGCTTTCCTCCACATTACGTAGCCTCTCCCTCCACGGAGGCAGTTTGCCACCAGCAGCTCCGGCTTGTTCCTAAGTGCAAAGAATGTTCCGTTCCCATAGTTTCAGCCTAAGTCCTGGGCTCTGCCTCACAGACTCTGATTGGTCCATAGAGGGACATGTGTTCTCCTTGGGCCCAATCGCTGTGGGGGGTGGACACCGACCTTGACCTCCAGGTATGCATTTTTCAAGTGTCAAGAGCAGTGGTACCAGGAATAGGGAGCAGATGAGGCCCAGGAATTGCAAACAGGGTGTGGTATGGGAGAAAGGACCAACACAGAAGGCAAGGATCCCTGGGGCCATCTTGGAGGCTGCCTCCCACAGCTCCCCGTGGAGTCCTCTGGGGATCAGCCCTATCTACATACTAACTGCAAAACTTTTTCCACGTTGTATTATGGATGCTTTGCCTTATTTCCAGATTGCAAACTCTTTGAAGGCAGCGACTAAATCTTATTCATCTTGCCCTTCGTTTTTATCCCCAAGAATTTCTTTCTTTTTCTTTTTTTTTTTTTAGATGGAGTCTCACTCTGGCTGGAGTGCAATGGCGTGATCTCGGCTCACTGCAACCTCCTCCTCCTGGGTTCAAGCGATTCTCCTGCCTCAGCCACCCGAGTAGCTGGGATTACAGGCATGCGCCACCACGCCCGGCTGATTTTTTTATTTTTAGTAGAGACAGGATTTCTCCATGTTGGTCAGTCTGGTCTCGAACTCCTGACCTCAGGTGATCCACCCACCTTGGTCCCCCAAAGTGCTGGAATTACAGGCGTAAGCCACCATGCCCGGGCCAGAATTTCTTGTTTTTTTTTTTTTTTTTTTTTTTGAGACGGAGTTTCAGTATTGTTGCCCAGGCTGGAGTGCAATGGCACGATCTCGGCTCACCGCAACCTCCACCTCCTAGGTTGAAGCGATTCTCCTGCCTCAGCCTCCCTAGTAGCTGGGATTATAGGCATGTGCCACCATGCCTGGCTAATTTTTTATTTTTAGTAGAGACGGTGTTTCTCCATGTTGGTCAGGCTGGTCTCGAACTCCCGACCTCAGGTGATCCGCCCGCCTCGGCCTCCCAAAGTGCTGGGATTACAGGCATGAGCCACCACGCCTGGCCAGAATTTCTAATATAGAATATATATTCAATAATTGTCAAAATAGGCTGGGTGCAGTGGCTCACGCCTGTAATCCCAGCACTTTGGGAGGCCGAAGTGGGAGGATCGCTTGAGTTGAGGAGTTTGAGACCAGCCTGGGCAACAAAGTGAGACCTTATCACCACAAAAGATTAAAAAATTAGCAGAGCATAGTAGTGTGTGCCTGTGGTCCCAGCTACACAGGAGGCTGAGGCAGGAAGATCGCTTGAGCCCAGGAGGTTGAGGATGAGGCTGCCCTGAGCTATGCTCATGCCACTGCACTCCAGCCTGAGTGACAAAGTGAGACCCTATCTCAAAAAAAAAAAAAAAAAAAGGTTTAAAAATAATGTCAAATTAAGGCTGAATGCATTCTTGAATGAATATAAATGAATGAATTAGTGACTACCTGGATGGATAGTTCAAAAGACTAGAGGAGATACTGTGAAATATTATATGATTAATTTCCCCCATTTTCTGCAGGCCAGATCCCTAATGAGTTGGTTATTCAGACCTTGCTTCTTTTTTCTCTGATTACTTCCCACTTCCCTGCCCCCGCACCCTGTGTTTATAGAATCCAAGGTCTTGGTCCCCACATTGGAATAACATCCAGCCCCCTAGTCACAACTGGTTGGACGCTTACCCCAGGAGGCACCAGTGGGCTCCTTCTTAGGGAGTTTGAAGTTGGGACTAAAAGAGGCCAAGCTTTGGTCTGGCTTCTTTTTTCTCAGGAGGGACGTGAAAACCTGGATAGTATTAGCAATAGCAATTCTTTGTTCTATGGACTGGGGAGCAGAGAAAGTCAATCTGCCAGAACAGGAGACAGAATGACCACAGAGGAATGCGAATAAAGAGAGAGAGAAGGATGGCCTAGGGCTACTGAAACACACCAGTTCCTGCTTCCAGTCCAATCCTGAGATCCCAGCGGCATCTCCAGTCTTGGCCCCTATGAGACCAAGATTCTTCGTTTTTGTTTTTTGTTTGTTTTTTTCTTTTTTTTGAGATAGGGTCTCACTCTGTCACCCAGGCTAGAGTACAGTGGCATGATCATACCTCACTGTAACCTCCACCTCCCAGGCTCAAGTGATCGTCCCACCTCAGCCTCCTGAGTAGCTGGGACTACGGGCACATGCCACCACACCTGGCTAATTTTTTAAATAAATTTTGTAGAGACAGTGATTTCACTATGTTGCCCAGGCTAGTCTCGAACTCCTAGGCTCAGGCAACCCTTCCGCCTTGACCTCCCAAAGTTTTGGGATTACAGGTGCTAGCCACCATGCCTGGCTGAGACCAAGATTCTTACAGTCAGTGGGACTGAAGTGGTGCTGTGCTAGAGCCACTCATCATGCCCATGTGAGCCAATTGGGCATACTTCTTCAGTGACATCACATTGGTAGCTTGAAATTGGCCATGGCGGGGACTGGGCACGGTGGCTCACACCTGTAATCCCAGAACTTCGGGAGGTGGGTGGATCATCTGAGGTCAGGAGTTAGAGACCAGCCTGGCCAACATGGCGAAACCCCGTCTCTACTAAAAATATAAAAATTAGCCGGGCATGGTGGTGTGCGCCTGTAACCCCAGCTACTCGGGAGGCTGAGGCAGGAGAATCACTTGAACTCAGAAGGCAGAGGCTGCAGTGAGCTGAGATTGCACCACTGCACTTCAGCCTGGGTGACAGAGCGAGACTGTCTCTCAATAGAAAAAAAAAAAAAGAAAGAAAGAAATTGGCCATGGGGGCAGTATTTACACCACAGAAATTGGTAATTAGTACCAATCAGGTATCCCTCCCTAAGAGCTGGTTATTAAACATTTACAGGCATGCCACTGGATTTAAGGCCATTCTGGGGAATTTCTGTAACTTACAGCTTAGAGTCTTTCTGATTAAAACATTTGCCGGGCAAATTCCTCTTCATGCTTCGAGACCCAGTAGATTGCCTGTGAGAAGCCTCCCCTGATGTTTGTAGGAAGCTTGTTCTTGGCTAGTCATTGTGTCCCTTAGACATGATGAGACTTACCAGAACTCTGAGGGTTACATGACACAGGCCATGAGTAAAACCGAGACCCACCTAGGCAATAACTGACTATTGCCCTAAGAGTGACAACCGTGCTCCTCCAAGTGGTGGCCCTTGTCCTTCTTGTACGTCCAGACTCTTTCATGCCACCCCGTCCCCATGCCCTGGACCCTTAGCCTTCTCAATCTCCGGCCCAGACTCTCTGCTTAATGAGCTGTCGATTGTTTGGAGAATCTGATAAAGATCATGGACTTTCTGCCGCAAGAAACACACAGACACAAAAACATATGCAGTTGTTTCAAGATATTCGTGAACCAAATATCTTCTTTACTCAGAAGTCTTTCCTGCATCCTGTGTGTCCCACTCTACCCCAAGCATGCTTCTATCTCAGGATTTAGCATTTTCAAATTTATGTTGATTTTCAAGTCCTTTGCTACACTGGAGCTTCTCAGGGGAAGCACCTATTGTGTTATTTATGAGTACAAGGATGACTGAGGTGTGACTGAGGTGTGTCCCAACACCTGATTTCTCATCATGAGCTCACGCTGGCTGGGCGCAGTGGTTCATGCCTGTAATCCCAGCACTTTCGGAGGCCGAGGCGGGAGGATCACTTGAGGTCAGGAGTTAGAGACCAGCCTGGCCAACATGGTGAAACCTCGTCTCTACTAAAAATACAAACATTAGCCGGGCATGGTGGCAGGTGCCTGTAATCCCAGCTACTCAGGAGGCTGAGGCAGGAGAATGGCTTGAACCCGGGAGGTGGAGGTTGCAGTGAGCCGAGATCGCGCCATTGCACTCCAGCCTGGGTGACAGAGTGAGACTCCGTCTCAAAGAAAAACAAAAGAAAAAGAGAGATCACAGTGTAGCTACAGCCACAGCCCAGCTGTCTAAGCACAAAGGTGTGCCACTGAGGATGGCATTAGCATTGATAAGGGATGAAGATTCCAACCAAAGATAGGCCTGGCACGCGCAGAAGTGGGGGAGCAGGAGTCTCCATGGCCAGTATATTCCCAGCAGCCATGGGATGAGGGGGCTCACAGTGTGGGGAAGTGCCTCAGGCAAAGGAGGAGGAGTACCTCAAATGTGGTACCAGGGGAAGAACCTGTACTTTGGGGTCTCAGAGTTCTAGGTTCCCATTCTTGCTCCATCCCTTATGGCTTATAACTGTGAGCAGATCACTTTGTCTTTCTCAGATTTAGTTTTCTCACCTGTCAAAACATACTTTATTGCCAGGCGTGGTGACACACGCCTGTAGTACCAGCTACTTGGGAGGCTGAGGTGGGAAGATCTCTTGAGCCCAGGAGTTTGAGGCTGCAGAGGAATTTGAGGACCATGTTTGCTCAGTCCCCTGTATGAACCCATCCTCTGCCCACAGAGGTCTCTTCCTCCTGCCTGACCCCCCAGATAAGCTGGCCGAGTCCTCAGACATGACCAGGGGAAAGGGGAAGAGACCAGAGTTGCAAGTTAAAATAGTATCAATCTGGCCGGGCGCCATGGTTCACGCCTATAATCCCAGCACTGTGGAAGGCCTAGGTGGAAGGATCGCTTGAGCCCAAGAATTTGAGACCAGCCTGGGCAACAACAAAGTGAGACCCATCTCTACAAAAAATAAAAAAAATTGGCTAGGCCTGATAGCATGTACCTGTGGTCCCAGCTACTCAGGAGGCTGAGGTGGATCACTTGAGACTGGGAGGTCAAGGCTGCATGAGCCATAATCGGGCCACTGCACTCCAGTCTGGGTCACAGAGTGAGACACTGTCTCAAAAAATTTTTAAATGAAATAGTCTCAACCCCTCTGCTCTCCCTGCCCATCAAATAGCCTCCTCCTTACAATATGGCTTCCCATTTAGCCTGCTTACAGGTGCAACATGAACTGACCTCCTGGAGAAAACACTGGGCCTCGGGAAAGATGGAATATTGAATTTGTGTCCTGCCTGTAGAAAGAAGGTAATGGAAGGGGCTGAACTGCCGTACACCTTCGAAGAAGGCTGAAGGTACGAAACCTGAAGCTTCTCCAACACCCCCAGGGTGGGGGTCCAACCGCTTCTAGGGTGCCTGATGCTAAGGTAGCTGCTCTTCAAGAGCATCCAACCAACCCCCTTCTTTTTGTTTTGTTTTGTTTGAGACAGAGTCTTGCTCTTGTCACCCAGGCTGGAGTGCAATGGCATGATCTCAGCTCACTGCAACCTCTGCCTCCTGGGTTCAAGTGATTCTCCTGCCTCAGCCTCCAGAGTAGCTGGGACTACAGGTGCCCCCACCACGCCCGGCTAATTTTTGTATTTTTAGTAGAGACGGGGTTTCACCATGTTAGCCAGGCAGGTCTTGAACTCCTGACCTCAGGTGATCCACCCGCCTCGGCCTCCCAAAGTGTTGGGATTACAGGTTCGAGCCGCTGTGCCTGGCAACCCCCTTCTTTTAACTCTATCCTCAGGTACCACTGCAGTGACTAAAGCAACATCTACCACGTTGTGTTAGCATGACTCGATGTGCCAGGCATTGTGTGAGAGGTTTTGTGTATATGATCTCTCTCTTTTTTTTTTTTTTTTTTTGAGGCAGGTTCTTACTCTGTCACCCAGGCTGGAGTGCAGTGGCATGGTCATGGTTCATTGCAGCCTCAGCCACCCAGGCTCAAGTGATTCCCCCCACCCCAGCCTCCCAAGTGGCTGGGACCACAGGTGTGTGCCACCACACCTGGTTAATTTTTGTATTTTTTGTAGAGACGGAGTTTCACCATGTTACTCAGGCTAGTCTTGAATTCCTGGGCTCAAGTGATCCTCCCCCTTTAGCCCCTCTAGTAGTTGAGACCACAGGTGTGCATCACCACGCCTGGCTAATTTTGTTTATTTAACATACAGACAAGGTCTCACTATGTTGCTCAGGCTGGAGTGCAATGGTGTAATCCCACAGCCTTGAACTCCTGGGTTCAAGGGACACTCCTGCCTCAGCCTCCCCAGTAGCTGGGACTACAGGCACGTACCACCATGCCCAGTTACTTTTAATATTTTTAGAAGAGATAGGGTTTTGCCATGTTGTCCGGGCTGGTCTTGAACTCCTGGGCTCAGCCGATCCTCCTGCCTCTGCCTCCCAAATTGCTGGGATTCCAGATGTAAGCCACCGTGCCCGGCCTGTTACCTCTTCTGGGTCCTCATAGCACTAGTAGGAGGAGGCACTATTATTGTCCCTGTTTTCTAGATGAGGATACTGAATCTAGAGAAGTAGAGGAACCTGCCCGAGGTCACACGGCAAACATTAATTTGGGAATTCTCCAAGTCCAGCGCCACCGCCCTGTTCCCCACTGCGGTGCTCCTTTGACCTCCACCTGCCTGTCTGAGGCTGCCCATGCTCTGGCTAGTTCTGGCTTTGTCCAGGAAATAAAGCCCCAGGTTCACAAATGATGTCAGTGCCAAGCTTTTTCAAAAGGTATTATTATGTAATATTTAACACATACAAGAGAAAATATGTCACATATATGTAATTCAAAAAACATAGCAATAAAACAATTCCTCTGCCCTCAAACCTACCTGCCAACTTAAAAATATACTAATAAGTTTTCAAAAAACCTTTCATCTTTTGTATTTTTAGAGGTCTGTTGTGTTTTCACAATGTGAAATCTTTCTCAATATAACCTTCTAACTGGAAACCTGAATATCCCCTGTGGGTTAGCCAGCTGTCTCCCTCTACCATCTTTTCCTGGAGGGGCAGGTGCTTGACTACAGTATTTTTTTTTTAACTTTAAAATTTAATTTTTTTTAAAGAGATGAGGGTCTTACTAAACTTAATTGTTTTTTAAAGAGATGGGGGTCTTACTAAATTTAATTTTTTTTTAAAGAGATGGGGTCTTATTAAATTTAATTATTTTTTTAAAGAGATGGGAGTCTTACTAAATTTAATTATTTTTTTAAAGAGATGGGGGTCTTACTGTGTTGTCCAAGCTAGTCTCAAGGTCCTGGGCTCAGGCCATCCTCCTGCCTCAGTCTTTCAAGTAGCTGGGACTATAGGCATGTGCCACCATGCATTTTTTTTTTTTAATCACACTTCTGTTCTGCAAATTCTGTGGGTATGACCTTCAAAATATATCACAAATCCAACCATCCCTTCTGCCCTGATCTAAGTCACAATATGTGGCCGGACTCCTGCAGTAATCTCCCAGGCACTCTCCATCGGGCAGCTATGGTGAGGTTTTTTGTTTTTGTTTTTAAAAAGGAAATTGGGCCAGGCGCAGTGGCTCACATCTGTAATCCCAGGACTTTGGGAGGCTGAGGTGGGTGGATCACCAGGTCAGGAGTTCAAGACCAGCCTGGCCAACATAGTGAAACCCCGTCTCTACTAAAAATATAAAAATTAGCTGGGTATGCTGATGCACGCCTGTAGTCCCAGCTACTCAGGAGGCTGAGGCAGGAGAATCGCTTGAACCCGGGAGGCGGAGGTTGTGGTGAGCTGAGATCGCACCACTGCACTCCAGCCTGAGCAACACAGTGAGACTCTGTCAGAAAAAAGAAAAAAAAAAAAAAAGAAATGGGCTGGGTGCAGTGGCTCACACTTGTAATCCCAGCACTTTGGGAGGCTGAGGTGGGTGGATCACCCAAAGTCAGGAGTTCGAGACCAGCCTGGCCAACATGGTGAAACCCTGTCTCTACTAAAAATACAAAAAGGTGTCCAGGCGTCATCCCAGCTCCTCCGGAGGCTGAGGCAGAAGAATCACGTGAACCCAGGAGGTGGAGGTTGCGGTGAGCCCAGATGGCGCCATTGTACTCCAGCCTGGGCAAGAGCAAAACTCTGTCTCAAAAAATAAAAAAATAAAAAAGGAAATCAAGGGCCGGGTGTGGTGGCTCACACCTGTAATTCAAGCACTTTGGGACGCCAAGGTGGGAGGATCGCTTGAGCCCGGGAGTTTGAGACCTACCTGGGCAGCACAGCAAGACTTCATCTTTGCCAAAAAAGTAAAATTAGCCAGGCATGGTGACAACTGCCTGTGGTTCCAGCTACTCAGGAGGCTGAGGTGGGAGAATTGCTTGAACACAGGAGATCGAGGCTGCAGTGAGCTGTGATTGCGCCACGGCACTCCAGCCAGGACGACAGAGCGAGAGTCTGTTTCAAAAAAAAGGAAATCAGATGATGTTTCTCCTTACTTGGTCCTGACCCTGGGACATGCCTGTCCTGCTAGTTCAATCCTGAATCCTCAGCACTGACCAAGGAGATGGGAAGAGAGTTCCTGGTCTTGCCACAGTTGACAAGGCCTTATGGTGCTTCCCTCTTTCCCTGCAGGACGATGAGCTGACACTCACTGTTCCCTTTTTCCAGAAGACTTTCCCAGACATGCTCATGGCTCATGCCTTCCTCCATTTGCCTCTGCTCATTGGCACATCTGCCCTGACCTCTGACCTGCTCGACCCCTTTCCACTCCCCTGGTTCTCAGCCCACCACCAGTGAGATCAAATACGCCTTTTTTATAACACATTGTAATGTTCCCTCCCCTTTACAAGCATGAAATAAATTCACAGGCAATAAAAACTACCTAAGCATACACTTTAAAAAATCAATAAGATGTAGTATAATTTATGGAAGAAAGAAAAGGAAATTAACTTTTAAAATTTTATTTATTTATTTATTTGAGACAGTCTTGCTTTGTTGCGCAGGCTGGAGTGCAGTGGCATGATCTCAGCTCACTGCAACTTCCGCCTCCCCGGTTCAAGCAATTCTCCTGTCTCAGCCTCCCGAATAGCTGGGACAACAGACACGTGCCACCACGCCCAGCTAATTTTTGTATTTTTAGTAGAGACGGGGTTTCACCATATTGGTCAGGCTGGTCTCAAACTCCTGACCTCAGGTGATCCACCTGCCTCGGCCTCCCAAAGTGCTGGGATTACAGGCATGAGCCACCGAGCCCAGTCAGGAAATTAACTTTTTTTTTTTTTTTTTTTTTTTGAGATGGAATCTCACTCTGTTGTCCAGGCTGGAGTGCAACCTGTGCCTCCCAGGTTCAAGAAATTCTGCCTCAGCCTCCTGAGTAGCTGGAATTACAGGCATGCGCCACCCCACCCGGCTAATTTTTGTATTTTTAGTAGAGACAGGGTTTCACCATGTTGGCCAGGCTGTTCTCAAACTCCTGACCTCAGGCAGTCTGCCCGCCTTGGCCTCCCGAAGTGCTGGGATTACAGATGTGGGCCACTGCGCCTGGCGGAAATTAACTTTTAATAATCGAATACATAACTTCAGTAAATAAATGCCCTCGTGGCTATCTGCAAATATACGTAGACTGATAGAGGTTGTGAGATGTTGACTTGAAATCGGCAGAGACATGATTTCCTAAAACAGTAAACAACTCTCCGTGGAGTCCCAAACAAAACGAAGTACAACCTTCCCTCCGTGTACAAAGTTCTTGAATTCCTGGAAATTCACTGAGTGATAAATCTGTGTACAAAATACTTTGTGCTTGATTATAAAACCAAGTGAGGGGCCGGGCGCGGTGGCTCACGCCTGTAATCCCAGCACTTTGGGAGGCTGAGGCGGGCGGATTATGACGTCAGGAGATCGAGACCATCCTGGCTAGTACGGTGAAACCCCGTCTCTACTAAAAATACAAAAAAGTAGCCGGGCGTGGTGGCGGGCGCCTGTAGTCCCAGCTACTCGGGAGGCTGAGGCAGGAGAATGGCGTGAACCCGGGAGGCGGAGCTTGCAGTGAGCTGAGATCGCGCCACTGCACTCCAGTCTGGGAGACAGCGAGACTCTGTCTCAAAAACAAAAACAAAAACAAAAAAAACAACACCAAGTGAGGTTCTAGGCTCAAATACTTATAAACAGAATTTTCACATACATGGATGTCTGCCGCGACATTCTAAAGTCACGTGAGGAGATCAGTTTTCATTCCCTCACCTCTCCAACTATCTTGTGCGTCGCAGCATGTCTGGCTTGTCTGACTCCAGCCAGCTGAGCGCCTGCTGTGCCCCCAGTCAATGGGACAACTAGAAAAAAACCTATAGAAATTTCAAAAATGTACACTAGGCGGCGCTGCCACCCTGGGCGAGAACCATATCTAGGCCCTCGTTTTATTCTGTTTCTCCTCACCCACCACTGACCACGTGAGATTGCAGTCTGCATTTTTTGTTTGTGTATGGCTTGTTTCCACGACTAGAGTGTGGGCTGCAGGAGGGCAAGGCTTTGTTTCTTTCTGTTTAAAAATGATGTGTGTGTATGTGTGTGTGTTTATATGTGTGTGTGTGTGTGTGTATATATATATGTATATATATACATATATATATACACACACATGTTGTCCCACCATGATCTCGGCTCACTGCAACCTCCACCTCCCAGGTTCAAGCAATTCTCCTTCCTCAGCCTCTCAAGTAGCTGGGATTACAGGTGTGCACCACCATGCCTGGCTAATTTTTGTATTTTTAGTAGAGACAGGGTGTTCACCATGTTGGCGAGGTTGGTCTCGAACTCCTGACCTCAAGTGATCTGCCCGCCTCAGCCTCCCAAAGTGCTGAGAGTACAGGTGTGAGCCACTGTGCCTGGGCTCACAGTGGTTCGATTTTACACTGACAATGGTTCCTGCCAGCCAGGCACTGCACCAGTACTGCATAAGCGTCCTCTCATTCGATCCTCCAGGAACTCCCTTCGGTTAGGCACTATCATTATCCTCACTTGACAAATAAGGAAACTGAGGCTCAATAGAGAGGCTGGGCAACTTTATCAATGTCACACCCACTGAGTGCAAGGCCTGGGTTTCGAATACCAGGCCCTTGCTGTCCATGCGCAGAACCACCGGGCTACATACCCCTCTGGACGCACTTCGGGCAGATTAGTGTGTTACAGTTGAGAGAAGTCTAGTCTAGGAGCCAGAAGACCTGGGTTCAAGGTATTAAGTCGGCCACTGGCTGGCTGTGTGACTTTGGGCGGCCCCTTAACCTCAGCTTCCTAGCTTCCTCATCAACCAAGTGAGTAAGGAAGAACCAGCCAAGGCTGGGCGCGGTGGCTCACGCCTGTAATTCCAGCACTTTGGGAGGCCAAGGCGGGCGGATCACCTGAGGTCAGGAGTTTGAGGCCAGCCTGGCCAACATGGTGAAACCCCATCTCTACTAAAAATACAAAAGTTAACGGGGCGTGATGGTGCATGCCCGTAATCCCAGCTACTCAGGAGGCCGAGGTGGGAGGATCTCTTGAACCCAGGAGGTGAAGGTTGCAATGAGCTGAGATCATGCCACTGCACTCTAGCCTGGGTGACAGAGCAAGACTCCGTCTCAAAAAAAAAAAAAAAAAAAGAAGAACCAGCCAACAAGACAAACTGGACCCAAGGCTGCATGGACTGCTGTCTACCTCCTCAGGAGGGAATTCAGCTCTGCTCTGAGCCAGCCAGGGGGCCAGGCGTGCCCAGGATGTCCTGGAGAAGGCCCCGAGGACAACCTCCACATGGGGGAGGGGCTTCCACTGGAGGGACAGGGGGCTGTTCTGGCCTGGAGAGAGAGGACCTGCGGGTGGGTGGGTGAGAAGGACCTTCCAAGGGAGGAGAGTTTGCCGGTTTTCCACATGTCCGGACTTGACCCGGCACTCCTGAACAACAGCCAGAGACAAGGTTGGAGGTCAATGCTCACACTCCTCAGGGTGGCCTCCATCTTAGGTTAGAAGACAAAAAGATCTGATGCCACCCTGAGGGAATCGAAGGCTAGGCACAAAGGGAGGAAGAACTTTCTGTAAGCCAGGGGAATGGATACAGAATGGGGGGCCATGGTGGAGGAGAGAGTGCTGGGGTGAGTAGAGGCATGTCGGGAAAGTTGTCCAGAAGCTTCAAGCCAGGCTTTCCAACATGAAGATGCTATTTGGATATAACCTATGCCCCCTCCACATACACACACAAAAAAGACCAAGATGCTTTTCCCTCCTCTTCCCACTAGATGTTAAAAATCCTTCGGGGGCTTTCCTAGGCACGACATGGAGGAAGCTGCTGTGATCTATTCCACCAACCCTGCTGGGGCTAGGCCTGCCTGGATATTTCTGGCTCTCTCAAAAGAAAACAAAACCTTTACCCACTAATGTAAGCAGGCAAAATCTTTACCCAACAAAACAAACAAACCAACTCCTGGAGGCCATGCCCAGCTTTCCTAATATGGCATTGGGTTGGTACCCTTGGCACCCAATCAACATGAATAGTCCCGCTCCCAGAAGAGAAGGAGAAACAGACTGCAGGTGGAGATAAAAGTCTCATTCACATTGAGGTGGCTTCAAAGTTGGACAGTGCTCTTCATGGGTAGGGTTGCCAGATAAAATACAGAAGTCCTAGTTCAACTGTAATCTCCCTTAAAAAGTGACTATTTTTTAAAAATAGGCTAGGCGTGGTGGTGCACACCTGTAATCCAAGTACTTTGGGAGGCTGAGGTGGGAGGAATGTTTGAGCCTAAGAGTTTGAGACCAGCCTGGGCAACATGGCGAGACCTTGTCTCTACAAAAAATTAAAAAAGTTAGCCGAGCATGGTGGCACCTGCCTGTGGTCTCAGCCACTCAGGAGGCTGAGGTGGAAGAATCACTTGAGCCTGGATGGCTGGGGTGGCAGTGATGACCACACCACTGCACTCCAGCCTGAGTCACATTGCTAAAAAAAAAAAAGAAAAATAATAATTAAAAAAAGTATATCCCACAGCCCATTTGGGACATACTATAAAAATTATTCATTGTTGGCTGGGCACGGTGGATCATACCTCTAATCCCAGCACTTTGGGAGACTGAGGCAGAGGGATCTCTTGAGGTCAGGAGTTCCAGACTAGTCTGAGCAGCAAAATAAGATCCTGTATCTACAAAAACCACAAAAATTAATCGGATGAGGCTGAAGTGAGCTATGATGGCATCACTACACTCCAGTCTGGGTGACAGAGGGAGACCCCATCTTAAAAAAAAAAAATAGTAATTCATTGTTTATCAGAGATTCAAATTTAACCAGGCCTCTTGTATTTTTATTTGCAACCTTCTGGGTTGCATGTAAATATGGTAAACAGGCCAGATGTGGTGGCCTACATCTGTAATCCCATCACTTTGGGAGGCTGAGGTGGGAGGACCACTTGAGGTGAGGAGTTTGAGACCAGCCTGGCCAACATGGCGAAACCCCGTCTCTACTAAAAATATAAAATTACCTGGGCGTGGTGGTGCACACCTGTAATCCGTTACTTGGAAGGCTGAGGCAGAAGAATCGGTTGAACCTGGGAGGCAGAGGTTGAAGTGAGCCGAGATCATGCCACTGCACTCCAGCCTGGGCTACTGAGTGAGACCCTGTCTCAAAAATAAATACATAAATAAATATGGTAAACACCTCAGGCCAGGCTGACGGGGGTCCTTAAAGGGAGTACCTGTCATAGGGGGACTTCGTGCTTGTAATTCTGGGCTTTCGTTACATATAAAAACGCAGTCCCTTTTGCACTAAAGACAATCAAAGCTGAAATAGCTGCTGCTGAATGGGTATCACTGTTTTAAAAGCTACCCCAGAAGTTAAAGTCAGTTTCAGCCTTTAGGAAATACCTTCGACTTCTCGTTACTGAAGGAGTTTGGCCTGTTATTCACCTGTGATTAATAGTTTCCAAGTACATACTCACAGGCAAACTTTAGGGATAAAGTCATTCATCCAGGACTATCTACCGTCATCGTTAACACTTACCTGGCAGTGCTGTACTTGAGCAAATTGCTTAATCCTCAAAATAACCCTAACATAACTCTGGTGCCCAATATCAGGGGACTAGTGAAGTGAGTTGATGGCTTAAGTAACCACTAGGCAGAATATGAGACAGTCATTAAAACTAATGCTTATGAAGGCTGGTATAACAGAGGATACTTAAGGTATGATGAGGAGAGAGGGGAAAGTATAGATATAACATTAAAAACATGCTGCCTATTTACAGAAAAGACACAGGAAAGAAGGGAAAGAAGTAAATGCTAACTGTGATTATGCTGGGTAATTTTTTCTTTCACAGTCTCTTTTTTTCCAAAAGTCCTTTAATGAGTGTATATTAATGTCATCATTGAAAAAAAAAAACCGAAAAGCCTTTAAGAATCATTCCTTTCTGCTGGGCGCGGTGGCTCACGCCTGTAATCCCAGCACTTTGGGAGGCCGAGGCGGGTGGATCACAAGGTCAGGAGATCGAGACCATCCAGGCTAACATGGTGAAACCCCGTCTCTACTAAAAATACAAAAAATTAGCTGAGCGTGGTGGCGGGCACCTGTAGTCCCAGCTACTCGGGAGGCTGAGGCAGGAGAATGACGTGAACCCGGGTGGCGGAGCTTGCAGTGAGCTGAGATCTTGCCACTGCACTCCAGCCTGGGTGACAGAGCAAGAGTCCATCTCAAAAAGAAAAATAATTCCTTTCTTTCCAGACAGCCAGGTGGAATCCAGAATATACCCCAAGTTGTCACACAGAGGCCTACCCTGCTATTTTCTCACCTTCCCTCCTCACTTTCCAATGAATTAAAAATAATATTTAACAAGTGCCTCTTAGCTGCCAGTGCCTGCAACCAAGAGCAGTTGGGACATGGGGCTGAGAAACACACAAATCCTGTCTCCAAGGGTCTTATGGCTACAGCACTTTTCTTTTTCTTTTTTTTTTTCTTTGAGACAGGATCCCACTCTGTCACCCGGGCTAGAGTGCAGTGGCACAATCTTGGCTCACTGCAACCTTTGCCTCTCGGGCTCAAGCAATCCTCCCACCTCAGCCTCCCGAGTAGCCTGACCACAGGCAACAACACCTGGCTAATTTTTGTATATTTCATAGATACGGGTTTCACTGCGTTGCCCAGGCTGGTCTCCAACTCCCGGACTCAAGCGATCCACCAGCTTCAACCTCCCAAAGTGCTGGGATTACAGGCGTGAACGACCATGACTGGTCTATTTTTTAATTTTAAAATTTTATTTAGAGATGGGTCTCACTATGTTGACCAGGCTGGTGTTGAACTCCTAGGCTCAAGTTATCCTCCTGCCTCGTCCTCCCAAAGTGCTGGGATTACAGGCATGAGCCATCATGCCCGGCCAGCACCTTTACATAACACCTGCTGATGCTTATTCGCTGTTCTAAACTCACCTCCCCCAGGATGTCTTCCAGGATGCCCTCTCCTCATGGTCCCGTGGGGCTGTAGACACACTTACCTGATTTTTCCACTAGTCCATGACTTTCTTGGGGCCAAACACAGTGCCTCTTTTCTCTTTAATTACATTAGAAAATTAAAACATGGCCAGGCGCGGTGGCTCACACCTGTAATCCCAGCACTTTGGGAGGCCGAGGTGGGTGGATCTTTTGAGATCAGGAGTTCAAGACCAGCTGGCCAACATGGTAAAACCCCGCCTCTACTAAAAACGCAAAAATTAGCCAGATGGTGGTGGTGCACACGTGTAATCCCAGCTACTCAGAAGGCTGGGGCAGGAGAATCGCTTGAACCCAGGAGGCGGAGGTTGTGGTGAGCCAAGATCACACCACTGCACTTCAGCCTGGGAGACAGAGTGAGACTTCCTCTAAAAAAAAAAAAAAAAAAAAAAATTAACACACTTTTTTTTTTTTAACAGACACTCTTGCTCTGTCTTCCAGGCTAGAGTGTGGTGGCACGATCACAGCTCTCTGCAGCCTAGAACTCCTGGGCTCAAGAGATCCTCCTGCCTCAGCCTCTCAAGTAGCTGAGACTTCAGGTGTGAACCCACACACCTAGCTACCTCTTTCCTCTCTGACTCTGCAGAGTGTGTAATTGGCCTCAACAGATGTTTGCTAAATAAATGCTTAATCTATGCTACAAACGCATGGAATAACTTGGGGGAGGTGCTACCTCCTGGTCTTCAGTTTGTCATTTTGATTTTCTTAGTTTGCCTTTTTCAGGCCTGGCCCAGACTCCAGGAAGGAAAACTAGCAGTCGTTACATGTGTGAGAAAACTAAGCCTCTAAGACCTCCTTCACTGTAAATGTCTTTATGGCTTCACACACAGGAATGCTCAATAGGTTTGCATCCATAGATTTGAATCCATCAATCAGTACAAGAAATCTTGGACAAGCTTAACCAGGCGTGGTGGTGCACGCCTGTAATTGTAAACTCAGCTACTCGGGAGACTGAGGCAGGAGAATCACTTGAACCCAGGAGGTGGAGGTTGCAGTGAGCTGAGATTGTGCCACTGCACTGCAGCCTGGACAACAGAGTGAGACTTTGTATCAAACAAAGCAAAACCAAAGTATCGTTTAAAAAAAAAAAAGTCGGCCAGGTGCGGTGGCTCAAGCCTGTAATCCCAGCACTTTGGGAGGCCGAGGCAGGTGGATCACGAGGTCAGGAGTTCGAGACCATCCTGGCCAACATGGTGAAACCCTGTCTCTACTAAAAATACAAAAAAATTAGCCGGGCGTGGTGGTGGGTGCCTGTAGTCCCAGCTACTTGGGAGACTGAGGCAGGAGAATGGCATGAACCCGGGAGGCGGAGCTTGCAGTGAGCTGAGATCGCACCACTGCACTCCAGCCTGGGTGACAGAGTAAGACTCTGTATCAAAAAAAAAAAAAAAGTCTTGGCGAAGCAACCAACTGGTTTACGTTAACCGACCCTATAAAAGCAACTACATACATGTTCAAATTTAGCAGAGCATTGGGGTAAGAAGAGTACTCATTTGAGTCTTAAAAAAAAGAAAAGTGGAGAATTTATAAACAGTGAAACCATTTCGAGCAGAGTTCAGCAAACCTTTTCTGGCAAGGGCCAGATGTAAGTATTTTGGGCTTTACAGGCCGCGTGGTCTCTGTCGCAACTATTCAGCTCTGCCTTTGCTGCAGGAAAGGAGCCACAGGCAAGATTTAAAGGAATGGGTGTGGCTATGTTCAAACACAACTTGATTCATGGATGTTGAAATCTGAATTTCCTATCATTTTCACTTGTCATGAACTATTATCTTCTTTCGGGACATTGTCTTGCTCTGTTGCCTGGGCTGGAGTGCAGTGGCACTATCTTGGCTCACTGCAACCTCTGCCTCCCAGGTTCAAGCAATTATCCTGCCTTAGCTTCCCAAATAGCTGGGATTACAGGCCCATGCCACCACACACAGCTAATTTTTGTATTTTATTTATTTTTTTGAGACAGAGCCTTGCTCTGTGACCCAAGCTGGAGTGCAGTGGCGTGATCTCGGCTCACTGCAACCTCCGTCCCCCCGGGTTCAAGCGATTCTCCTGCCTCAGCCTCCTGAGTAGCTGGGATTACAGGTGCCTGCCACCGCGCCTGGCTAATTTTTGTAGTTTTAGTAGAGATGGGGTTTCACCATCTTGGCCAGGCTTGTCCTAAACTCCTAACCTCGTGATCTATACGCCTTGGCCTCCCAAAGTGCTGGCATTACAGGCGTGAGCCACTGCGCCTGGCCCAATTTTTGTATTTTCAGTAGAGATGAGGTTTTGCCATGTTGGCCAGGCTGGTCTCAAACTCCTGACCTTAAGTGATCCACCTGCCTCGAACTCTGGAAGTGCTGGGATCATAGGTGTGAGCCACCGCGCCAGGCCCTTTTGATTTTTTTTCCCCTAACTACTTAAAGATACTAAAACCATTCTTAGCTCAAGAGCTGTATAAAAATGGGTGGTTCCTTCTCTCTCTTCTTCCCCACCCAAGCCTCCATATCAAAAAAACAAACACACACCAAAAAACCAAAAGGGTGATGAGTAGGGTTTGGTCTGGCTGTGGGTTGTTGAACCCGTGGGCTCTGGTTTCAGCTGGCCCTGCGTTCAGCTCTGGCCTCAACATTCACTGACTGTGACCTTGGAAGAGTGCCTTACCCTCTCAGCCCTTCAGTTTTCTCAGGTGGGAAGTGGTAGGAAATAACTGGCCGACAGATGGGGCTGTTATGAGGACTGTTTGTGATGCTGCCTGCACAATGTCGAAGCCTTATAAATGCATGCACCGTAGCTATTATTATTATTTTGAGACAGGTCTTGCTATGTTGCTCAGACTGGTCTTGAACTTGGCCTCAAGTGGTCCTCCTGCCTTGGTCTCCCAAAGTTCAATATTCTTTACAGTTAAAAAAATAATAGCTACCTGGCCGGGCGCGGTGGCTCACGCCAGTAATCCCAGCACTTTGGGAAGCCAAGGCAGGCGGATCACCTGAGGTCAGAAGTTCAAGACCAGCCTGGCCAACATGGTGAAACCCCGCCTCTACAAAAATACAAGAATTAGCCTGGCGAGATGGTGCATGCCTGTAATCCCAGCTACTCAGGAGGCTGAGGCGAGAGAATTGCTTGAACCGGGGAGGCAGAGGTTGTAGTGAGTCGAGATCACACCACTGCATTCCAGCCTGGGCGGCAGAGACTCCGTCTCAAAATAAATAAGTAAATAAATAATAGCTACCTGTAATCTCAACTACTTGGGAAGCTGAGGCAGGAGGATCACTAGAGGCCAGGAGTTCAAGGAGTTGCCCTAACCAACCTGGGCGATATAGTGAGATCCTGTCTCTACAAAAATATTAAAAAATTAGCCGTGTAGTGGTACACACCTGTAGTCCCAGCTACTTAGGAGGCTGAGGTGGGAGGATGGCTTGAGCCCAGGAGTTGAAAGCTGCAGTTAGCTATGATTGTGCCACTGCACTCTAGCCTGGACAATAGAGAGACACTGTCTCAAAACAAAACAAAACAAAACAAAAAAACAGACCGGGAGTGGTGGCTCACAGCTGTAATCTCAGTGCTGTGGGAGGCCAAGATGGAAGGATTGCTTGAGCCCAGGAGTTTGAGATCAGCCTGGGCAACATGGCAAGACCCCATCTCTACAAAAATAAAAAAAAACAGCTGGGCGAGGTGGCTTATGCCTGTAATCCCAGCAATTTGGGAGGCTGAGGCAGGTGGGTCACCTGAGGTCAGGAGTTCAAGACTAGCCTGATCAACATGGTGAAACCACGTCTGTACTAAAAATACAAACAAAAAATTAGCTGGGCATGGTGGCAAGTGCCTGTAATCCCAGCTTCTCTGGAGGCTGAGGTAGGAGAATTGCTTGAACCCAGGAGGCAGAGGTTACAGTGAGCCGAGATTGTGTCATTGCTCTCCAGCATGGGTGACAGAGCAAGACTCCATCTCAAAAAAAAAAAAAAAAAAAAATTAGGCGGGCATGGTGGTGCACACCTGTGGTCTCAGCTACTCCAGAAGCTGAGGTGGGAGATGGGAGGCTCTTGTAAGTCTGGGAGGTTGAGGCTGCAGTGATTGCACCACTGCACTTCAGCCTGGGCAACAGAAAAAGACTCTGTCCCAGAAAAAAAAAATATATATATATATATATATATATAGATATATATATATATGGCTGGGTGCCAAGGCTCACACCTGTAATCCCAGCACTTTGGGAGGCTGAGGCAGGTGGATCACTTGAGATCAGGAGTTTGAGACCAGCCCGACCAACATGGTGAAACCCCATCTCTACTAAAAATACAAAAATTAGTCAGGTGTGTTGGCAGGCGCCTGTAATCCCAGCTGCTTAGGTAGCTGAGGCAGGAGAATTGCTTGAATCCAGGCCACAGGGCAAGACTCTGTCTCAAAAAAAAAACCAACCATATATATATATACAGAGAGAGAGAGAGAGAGAGAGAATATTGAGAACCTGATTATAAATGATGATGACAATTTTATGCTTTATTTCTCCCATATTTTGGTGTAGTGTAATAGTTCTCAATGTCCATGGGCACCTAAACGCCTTGGGGCAGACTTGTCTTTTGCATTTCTTGATGCTAATCTTGGATGCAGAGGATTTGCTTCATTTCACTGCACATCATTATCAGTGGCACACGTGAGGTGCAGCTCTTGTTTATTTTGGGGGTCCAACTTTCCCTCCTAGCCCCTTCTTCCCTAATAATTCCTTTCTTTTCTTTTTTTGAGACCAAGTCTTGCTCTGTCACCCAGTCTGGAATGCGGTGGTGCAATCTCAGCTCACTGCAACCTCTGCCTCTAGGGCTCAAGCAATTCTCCTGTTTCAGCCTCTTGCGTAGCTGGGACTACACTACCACGCCCGGCTAATTTTTGTATTTTTAGCAGAGACAGGGTTTCACCATATTGGTCAGGCTGGTCTCGAACTCCTGACCTCAGGCGATTTGCACCTCAGCCTCCCAAAGTCTTGGGATTACAGGTGTGAGCCCCTGTGCCTGGCCCTCCCCCAATAATTCTGATTCAGTTGGTCTGAGGTGGAATCCAGACAGGGGTATCTGTTTTTAAAGCTCCTCAGCGATTCTAATATGCAGCCAGGGAACCCTGGAACTTGTGTTTTGTTCTCTTTTTTAGTATCTTCTGCTCAGAGTGACCAGTGAACCCAAGGCATCAGCATCACCTGCTAGACATGCAGAGTCTCAGGCCCCGCCCCAGACCCACTGAATCAGAATATGCATGTTAACAAGATTCCCTGGCCAGGCACGGTGGCTCACACCTGTAATCTCAGCACTTTGGGAGGCAGAGGCAGGAGGATTGCTTGAGCCCACAAGTTCAAGGCCAGCCTGGGCAACATAGTGGACCCCGTCTGTACAAAAAAAAAAAAAAAGCCAGGTATGGTCCCAGCTGCTTGGGAGGCTGAGGCAGGAGGATCACTTGAAGCGGGGAGGTTGGAGCTGCAGTAAGCCATGATCATGCCACTGCACTCCAGCCTGGGTGACAGAGAAAGACCCTATCTCAAAAATAAATAAATAAATAAATAAATAAATAAATAAAATTCCCAGGTGATTCACGTGTTCACTAAGTTGGAGAAGTGCAATTCTTGGTAGTGGGTGTGATGCTTCCCTTTCTATGATTGACAGGAGTTTGAAAGCAGTGTCTGAGACACAGGACTGTAGATGGAATCCTGTTTTAGACCCAGGAGGGGGCTGGTGAAGCATTGACTGCTGAGACACGTGTGCTGTGAACTTTCGGGGTGTGTGTGTGTGTTTTTAAATCTAGAGTTCTTGTAAAATGAGGTGCCGTGGCAGTAGTCTGTCTAGCAGAGCCCAGAGGGTGGGACTGTGCCAGGAAAAGCAATTTAGGACCCAAGAGGCCACCAGGGGCCTCCTTCCCCATGACCCTGGAGGGTGGACGTCACTGGGGCTTGAGGGGCTGGCCAAGGATGGGCTGTAGATGGCATTTCTTAATATAGTTACTCAATAGCTATGTTTTCTAAATGCCACAGAGGACTAAAGGAATGTCGCTAAATGTTTGGCATGGAAGGAGCTAATGGCTTTGAGAGGAACATTTCCCAGGCCTTGGTAGGAGAACAGCTGTCATAGAAGGGGGGTGTCACGGAGACAAACCCTGCACATGGGCCTGGCCACTGCTTTTTCACCACTTTGGTTCTGGGCATGAAACAATGGTGTGAGCAGAGAGCCAGCATTGCCCAGGGAGGCTGTGATCTTGGGGCTTGGCCTTGCCCAGGCAGCAGGCAGGGCTGGCTGCTGCTGGCTTTCTCTGTCTGCCTCCATTTATCAGTCTGTACAAAGGGCATGTTGCTACAGCCAGCAGGATTTCAAAACTCCAGGGTACTGCCTTGCTCTCTAAGTATTTCTTTCCTTCTTTCCTCTGGAGGTCTTGAGAAGACTCCTGTCCTTGACCTCACAGTAAGAAGGACGGTGGGGAAAGCCCAATATGAAGGGGAAAGCCCCACCCTGCCATTGCTCTGTGACTTCCAGGGGGCACTTCACCCATCAGGACCCTCATTCCAGCAGATGGGGAGAGCATGCCTCTCTCTGCAGGGTGGCTATAGAAAGCCATGAAGCCAGGTATTTAAGAATTCTTTAGAAACCAGATTCAGGGTAGCTGTGTATACACTAAATGAGCACCTCTTGAATAGAATCACTTCCCTCCCACCAGACCTGCAAAGTCAATTTAAATCTCTCCTATCCCACTTTTTCAGGAATGACAGCTGACTTTAGTGTCTGATCAGTTTTGTCACCTCCAAGGAAATCATGGATTTATTTATTTATTATTATTATTTTTTTGAGATGGAGTCTCTCTTTGTCGCCAGGCTGGACTGCAGTGGTGTGATCTCGGCTCACTGCAACCTCTGCCTCTCGCGTTCAAGCAATTCTCCTGCCTCAGCCTCCCGAGTAGCTGGGACTACAGGCGTGTGCCACCACGCCCAGCTAATTTTTGTATTTTTAGTAGAGACGGGGTTTCAGCATGTTCTCGATCCCTTGACCTGGTGATCCGCCCGCCTCAGCCTCCCAAAGTGCTGGGATTACAGGCGTGAGCCACCACGCCCGGCCAGAAATCATGGATTTAGGT
Organism: Nomascus leucogenys; assembly: GCF_006542625.1. NCBI lineage: Eukaryota > Metazoa > Chordata > Mammalia > Primates > Hylobatidae > Nomascus > Nomascus leucogenys. The sequence goes on from NC_044402.1 coordinate 12,633,919, forward strand.
AAGAGTATCAACTGGCGTTGAAACCATTAGGAGGTCTATCGGCAAGGGAACGAACAACAAAACTGTGGCAGATTCATTCAAAGAAATCAGTCAATAATGGGGGCCTAATGTGATACACACAAAATGTGGATGTATCTCATAGATAATGCTGACTGAAAGAGTTCATATTGTAAGATTCTGTCTGGATGAATTACAGAAACAGGCAAAACTCATCTGTGTGATAAAAGTCAGAATAGAAGTGACGTAGTCTGGATATTTGTCTCCGCCCAAATCTCATGTTGAAGTGTAATCCCCAGTGTTGGAGGTGGGGGCCGGTGGAAGGTGTGTCTGGATCATGGGGACAGATCCCTCATGAATGGTTGGGGCTATCTACTTTTAAAGGACCAGATAAGTGAGTTCTCACTCTGATTTCATGAGAGATCTGGTCCTTTAAAAGTGCATGGTGGCCGAGTGCGGTGGCTCACGCCTGTAATCCCAGCACTCTGGGAGGCCGAGGCAGGCGGATCACTTGAGGCCAGGAGTTTGAGACCAGCCTGGCCAACATGGTGAAACCCCGTCTTTACTAAAAATACAAAAATTAGCTGGGCATGGTGGCACATGCCTGTAGTCCCAGCTACTCGGGAGGCTGAGGCAGGAGAATTGCTTGAACCTGGGAGGTGGAGGTTGCAGTGAGCCGAGATTGCGTAATAGGGTAAGACTGTGTCTCAAAAAAGAAGAAGAAGAAGTGCATGGCACCTCCACACTACTCTCTACCTCTGCTTGCTCCTGCTTTTGCCACGTGATGCCCAAGTTCCTGCTTTGCCTTTTGCCATGAGTATGAGCTCTCTGAGGCCTCCCCAGAAGGCCAGTGATGCCAGCACTATGCTTACTGCGGAGCCTGCATAACGCTGAGCCAATTAAACCTCTTTTTTTTTTTTTTTTTTTTTGAGACGGAGTCTAGCTCTGTCACCCAGGCTGGAGTGCGGTGGTGCCAACTCGGCTGACCACAACCTCCGACTCCCGGGTTCAGGCGATTCTCCTGCCCCAGCCTCCTGAGTAGCTGAGATTACAGGCTCCTGCCACCACGCCCAGCTAAGTTTTGTATTTTTAGTAGAGACGGGGTTTCACCAAGTTGGCCAGGCTGGTCTTTAACTCCTGACCTCAGGTGATTTGCCCGCCTTGGCCCCCCAAAGTGCTGGGATTACAAGCCTGAGCCACTGCGCCTGGCCCTCTTTTCTTTATAAATTACCCAAGGCCAGCCGAGCGCAATGACTCACACCTGTAATCCCAGCACTGTGGGAGGCCAAGATGGGTGGATCATCTGAGATCAGGAGTTCGAGACCAGGCTGATCAACATGGAGAAACCCTGTCTCTACTAAAAAATACAAAATTAGCCGAGTGTGGTGGCACATGTCTGTAATCCCAGCTACTCGGGAGGCTAAGGCAGGAGAATTGCTTGAACCCGGGAGGCGGAATTTGCGGTGAGCTGAGATCATGCCATTGCACTCCAGCCTGAGCAATAAGAGCAAAACTCCATCTGAAACAAACAAACAAACAAACAAACAAACACAGTCCCTGGTATTTCTCTTCTTTCTTTTCTTTTCTTTTTTTCTTTTTTTTGACATAGTCTCATTCTGTTGCCTAGGTTGGAGTTCAGTGGCGCGATCTCTGCTTACCGCAACCTCCGCCTCCTGGGTTCAAGCGATTCTCCTGCCTCAGCCTCCCAAGTAGCTGGGACTACAGGGACCCGCCACTGCACCTGGCTAATTTTTGTATTTTTAGTTGAGACGGGGTTTCACCATGTTGGCCAGGCTGGTCTCGAACTCCTGACCTTGTGATCCACCTGCGTCAGCCTCCCAAAGTGCTGGGATTACAGGCATGAGCTGCCGCACCTGGCCTTCTGGTATTTCTTTATAGCAATGCAAGAACTGCCTAATACAAGAAGTTTGTTTTGTGTGCCCCCACAGAAGGGAGATGACAAATCTAAAGGACACATACAGAGGAAACTTCTTGTATTAGGCAATTTTTGCATTGCTATAGTCATTGCATTGCATTGATATTATCAAGGAGAGGGCACCAGAGGTAGCTGGGGAGCTAGGAATGTTCTCTATATTGATTTGGGCTTTGGTTCCATGGGTGCGGACATATGTAAAAATCTTAGAACATACATAACACCATCTATAATGTATTTCAGCCCAAAGCTTTTAACTTGACTCTAATCAAGACTTTAGATCTAATTTCTAGGCCAGGTGCAGTGGCTCACACCTGTTATCCTAGCACTTTAGGAGGCTGAGGCAGGTGGATCACTTGAGGTCAGGTGTTTGAGACCAGCCTAGCTGATATGGTGAAACCTCATCTCTACTAAAAATACGAAAATTAGCCAGGCGTGGTGGCACATTCCTGTAGTTCCAGCTACTTGGGAGGCTGAGGCAGGAGAATCGCTTGAATCTAGGAGGCCGAGGTTGTGGTGAGTCGAGATCACACCATCGCACTCCAGCCTGGGCAACAAGAGCAAAACTCTGTCTCAAAAAAAAAAAATGTTATTTTTAAAAGATGAATGGTTTCTTGTGCATCTTTTCAGATTGAGACGTTCTCCATTCACACAAACGCACCTATGTGCACGTGGTCCCTTACTTTCTTTACTTAGCAGCAGCCTACCATACACATTGCATTATACTTGGGGTTTTTTTTTGTTTTGTTTTTGTTTTGTTTTTGAGACGGAGTTCTGCTCTTGTTGCCCAGGCTGGAATGCAATGGTGCGATCTTGGCTCACCGCAACCTCTGCCTTGGGGGTTCAAGCAATTCTCCTGCCTCCGCCTCCCAAGTAGCTGAGATTACAGACATGCACCACCACGCCTGGCTAATTTTTAGTAGAGATGGGGTTTCTCCATGGTGGTCAGGCTGGTCTCAAACTCCCGCCCTCAGATGATCTGCTTGCCTCAGCCTCCCAAAGTGCTGGGTGTGAGCCACCGAGCCCAGCCCCCTACACTTGGGTTAAAAACCCAAGTGATATGTTTTGGTGGTGTTCCCGCCCAAATCTCAACTTGAATTGTATCTCCCAGAATTCCCACGTGTTGTGGGAGGGACCCAGGGGGAGATAATCGAATCACGGGGACAATTCTTTCCTGTGATATTCTCATGATAGTGAGTAAGTCTCACGACATTTGATGGGTTTCTCAGGGGTTTCCACTTTTGCTTCTTCCTCATTTTTCTCTTGCTGCCACCATGTAAGAAGTGCCTTTGCCCTCCTGCCATGATTCTGAGGCCTCCCCAGCCATGTGGAAGTGTAAGTCCAACTAAACCTCTTTTTGTTCCCAGTTTTGGTTATGTCTTTATCAGCAGCGTGAAAACGAACTAATATAGCAAGTTAAAAACACACCGCATATACACACTGCATTATACTACACAGTTACCAGTTACCACACACACCACATTACACCACCTGGCCAGGCATGATGGTGTATACTTGTGGTCCCAGCTACTTGGGACACTGAGGTGAAAGGATCGCTTGAGCCCAGGAGTTTTAGACCAGCCTGGGCAAAATAGCAGACCCCATCTCTAATAATAATAACAATAATACTAAGTAAATAAAAATAAAAATGTAGGCTGGGTGTGGTGGTTCATGCCTGTAATCCGAGCACTTTCGGAGGCTGAGGCAGGAGAATCACTTGAGCCCAGAGGTTCAAGACCAACCTGGGCAGCATAATGAGACCTATCTGTATTACTTAAAGTAAAATTAATTAAAAAAAAATAAAATGTGGCCAGGCACAATGGCTCATGCCTGTAATCCCAGCACTTTGGGAGGCTGAGGCGGCAGATCACCTGAGGTCAGGGATTCGAGACCAGCCTGATCAACATGGAGAAACCCTGTCTCTACTAAAAATACAACAATTAGCCAGGCGTGGTGGTGAGCACCTGTAATCCCAGCTACTTGGAGGGCTGAGGAAGGTGAATCACTTGAATCTGGGAGGTGGAGGTTGCAGTGAGCCAAGATCGTGCCACTGCACTCCAGCCTGGGTAGCAGAGCGCAACTCAGTTTCAAAAAAAATAATAATAAAATAGTCTGGGCACGGTGGCTCATGCCTGTAATCCCAGCACTTTGGGAGGTTGAGGAAGATGGATCACCTGAGGTCAGGAGTTTGAGACCAGCCTGGGCAACCCCATCTCTACTAAAATATGAAAATTAGCTGGGCATGGTGGCGTGCACCTGTAATCCCAGCTACTCCAGAGTCTGAGGCAGGAGAATCGCTTGAGCCTGGGAGGTGGAAGTTGCAGTGAGCTGAGATTGTGCCACTGCACTCCAGCATGGGTGACAGAGCGAGACTCCGTCTCCAAAATAAATAAACAAATAAATCAATAAATAATAAAAATGAAATAAAAATATATATAAAAAAAGATGCAGGGCCAGGCATGGTGGCTCATATCTGTAATCCCAGCACTTTGGGCGTCTGAGACAGGAGGATCATTTGAAGCCCCAAGTTTGAGACCAAACTGGGCAACAAAGTAAGGCCTTGTCAGCCGGGCATGGTGGCTCATGCCTGTAATCCCAGCACTTTAAGAGGCTGAAGTGGGTGGATCTCTTGAGGTCAGGAGTTCAAGACTAGCCTGGCCCACTTGGTGAAACCGTTTCTACTAAACACACAAAATTAGCCAGGCATGGTGGCGCACGCCTGTAATTCTAGTTACTCAGGAGGCTGAGGTAGGTTCCCTCCCCCGCTCCCTCTCCCTTTCTCTCTCTCTTTCTTTCTTGACAGGGTTTCACTCTGTTGCCTAGCCTGGTCTTGAACTCCTGGCCTCAAGCAATCCTTCCACCTCAGACTCTCAAATTGTTGGGATTACAGGTGTGAACCACTGCACCCAGCCTTTTCTTTTTAAACATTTTATTAAAATTTGTTTTTCATTTAAACTTTTTAACAATCTTATAAACTAGGTCTGATGATCACTGCTATTTAATAAATGATAAGACTAAGGTTTGGACAGATTTACTAGCTTGCCACAGTCACACAGTTAATAAATCACAGATAATACATGGTCATGGCCAGGTGCAGTGGCTCATGCCTATAATCCCAGCACTTTGGGAGGCCGAGGCCTCCTGACCTCAGGTGATCTGCCCTCCTCCACCTTCCAAAGTGCTGGGATTACAAGTGAGCCACCGTGCCCAGCCAAGTTTTTGTATTCTTAGTAGAGACAGGTTTCGCCATGTTGGCCCGGCTGGTCTCGAACTCCTGACCTCAATTGATCTGCCCACGTTGGCCTCCCAAAGTGCTGGGATTACAGGCATGAGCCACCACGCCCAGCCACTGTGTCTTGCACTAGCAAATTTAACTTCCATGTCAATCATTGTCCTTCTCCCCTGAGAGGTCTGAGACCACCTAGAGGATCTTACCTGGCTTGCATTCAGTTGGTATTTCCTGAGTACTCTTGCATGCAGAGGGCTCTTAGAGGCAGCTTGGCTTCATTTAGAATCCAGAGAGAACCCAGATTCTTAGCATCATCTAGTTTATTTTTATTTTTATTTTTAAGACAGGGCCTTGCTCTGTAACCCAGGCTTGGAGTGTAGTATTGCGATCATGGCTCACCACAGCCTCAACCTCCTGGGCTCAAGTGATCCTCTCACCTCAGCCTACTGAGTTGCAGGGGCTACAGGCATGTGCTACCACACCTGGCTAATTAAAAAAAAAATTGGCAGGGCACAGTGGCTCATGCCTGTAATCCCAGCACTTTGGGAGGCCAAGGTGGGCAGATCACCTGAGGTCAGGAGTTTGAGACCAGCCTGGCCAACACGGTAAAACCCCGTCTCTACTAAAAATACAAAAAAATCAACCAGGTGTGGTGGCGGGTGCCTGTAATCCCAGTTACTTGGGAGGCTGAGGCAGGAGAATCACTTGAACCCGAGAGGCAGAGGTCGCAGTGAGCCGAGATCACGCCACTGCACTCCAGCCTGGGTGACAAGACCAAGCCTCCGTCTCAAAAAAAAAAAAAAAAATTTTTTTTTGGCCAGGCGCAGTAGCTCATGCTTGTAATCCCCCAGAACTTTGGGAGGCAGAGGTAGGCGGATCACTTGAGGCCAGGAGTTCCAGACCAGCCTAGCCAGCATGGCGAAAACTCATCTCTACTAAAAATACAAAAATTACCCAGGTCTGGTAGCGCACACCTATAGTCCCATGCAACTTGGAAGGCTGAGGCAGCAGAATTGCTTGAACCTGGGAGGCAGAGGTTGCAGCCAGCCAAGTTTGCACCACTGCACTCCGGCCTGGGTGACAGAATGAGACTTCATCTTAAATAAATAAATAAATAAATAAATAAATTTTAGTAGAAATGGGTCTTGCTATATTGCCACTGCTGGTCTTGAGTTCCTGGGCTCAAGTGATCCTCCCACCTCAGCCTCTCAAAGTGCTGGGATTACAGGTATGAGCCTACTTGTATGTTACAGGGCTGAGCAGAAAATAACCCAGCCCCTGCCCTCAAGGGGCTTACAGTCTAGTGGTAGGGACAAATATTAATCAAGCACTCAAGCAGTGTGAAAAGCCAAATGTAATTATCACTACCCCTGGAGTTACAGAGAGCTAGATGGCTGAAACAGCAGGGAAGGGACCCCTGAGCTGAGAACTGGTGAATGGGCTAACAAGCAAAGAGAGGGAGGAGCATTCCAGAAAAAGGAATTGCATGTCTAAAGGCCCTAGGGAGCACAGGGACTAAAAAAGGCCAGCATGGCAGGCAGAGAGAGATGGGAATAGAGAGGGAGATGAAGCTAGGAGGCCTTGTCCTTGTCAAGGAGTTTTGGCTTTATTCCAAGTACAGTGGGAAGCCGTTTAAGCTGGGGGTGTAGACAGAGAGGGTAACTACAGCCTGATCAGATCCGATTTAGATAGTTCCAGCTCAGAACAGTCAAGTGGGGAAGAGTTGATGGGTTTCCTGGAAATGAAAGAAACTGACAAGTAATGAATCAGATAAATACTTGGCTCAAGGTCATGTCCATTCCTGGAATCAGCCCATATCCAAACACTGTTTGGTTGGGCAGGGGTGGGGCAGGCAAAAAGGCCCACTCCCTTAGTCAAGGCGGGGTCTCTGAACGGTGGTCCTAGTCCTTGAGCTCCCTGTGGGATGACCAAGACCTTAAAACAAAGATGAACACATAGAATGATAGGCCCAGGATTTCAGAGGAGTGGGGAGCACCCTGGTTCCACCTGAGCAGCGGGAAGATCCTGTTCCACCCAAGGCAGGGGTCCCAGTCCTAGAACCCGCCCCTTCCTTCCTCCTCCTGATCCCCAGAAGAACGGTGAGGTGTGTATGTGTGTGTGTGTGTGTACACCTTTGGCTCTAGGATCCTGGTTCTTACTTTCTCACCTACTTGTTCTGTGACTTTGAATAAGTCCCCTTCTCTCTCTGGGCCCGTTTCTTTATTGGAAAAAGAGGAAGTTGAAGTAATCAGTAACTCAACTTTTGGGGTGGTTCACAGACCCTTTGAGAGTTTGTTGAAAGCTATGACCATTATGCACATAATTTCTGGCAGTTGCAGGGGTTCTTGTAGCCCTGGGGTGGGGCTGGGTAGCAGGCTTTACCTGGGGCTCAGGTGAAAAATCCTTGGATGAGACATTAACAGGCACCTTTTCTGATGGCCTGCTAAGAACAAAGTCTCATACTCTGTTCTAGTCCTCACCTCAATCCTTTAACTTTTTTTTTTTTTTTGAGATGAAGTCTCACTCTTGTCCGTCAGGCCGGAGTGCAATGGCACGACCTCGACTCACTGCAACCTCTGCCTCCCGGGTTCAAGCAATTCTCCTGCCTCAGCCTCCCGAGTAGCTGGGAGTACAGGTGCCTGCCACCATGCCTGGCTAATTTTTGTAGTTTTAGTAGAGACAGGGTTTCACCACATTGGCCAGGCTGGTCTCGAACTCCTGATCTCAGGTGATCTGCCTGCCTTGGCCTCCCAAAGTGCTGGGATTACAGGTGTAAGCCACTGCGCCCGGCCACCACAGTCCTTTAAGCATTACTTTTCCCACTTGGAGCTCGAAGACAGCACTTAAGTGACTTGCCCAAGCTGAGAAGAGCTGAAGTAGGACCCCCAAGCCAGGTCTTTGTGAAGCTAAAGACTGTTCTCCCTGTTCCAAAGGGAGACATCACTACTCTTACCCTTTCCCCATTCCGCCACTGCCCCCATAATACCACACATTTTAGACCTCATAGCCCCCTCTTTTTTGTATTTTTTTTAACACCAAAGAAGGCAAACGAGGATTGCAGGTTTATTTATTTGTTTATTTATTTATTTACTTGAGATGTGGTCTCATAGTATTGCCCAGGATGGCCTGAAACTCCTGGGCTCAAGAAATCCTCCTGCTGCAGCCTCCTGAGTAGCTGGGACTACAGGTGTGCCGCCATTCCCAGCCTTTTAAATTTTTATTTATTAGACATGAGATCTCACTACGTTGCCCAGGCTGGAGTGTGGAGGCTATTCATAGGTATGCTACAGCCTCGAACTCCTGGGCTCAAGCGATCGTCCCATCTCAGCCTCCCAAGTAGTTGGTACTACAGGTGTGTGCCACCCCACCTGGCTGTATTTTCAACTCCTTTCATGGAGCAAGGTTTACCTTATGAGGTAGGATAGAGGATCTGAGGCCTCGATAGGCTAAGTGGCCTGCAAGGTCACATAGCAAGTGAGTGGTCAAGTTGAGAGCTAGAGACAGAGGACATTTGTGGTCACCAGTGAGGACGAGCCTTAACTAGCTCCAACTCAGAAGGCCAGAAGGAAGAAGAGTTTGGGGGAGGCTGTAATCAGGGGAAGGATGCAGGGCCCTGGGGTGGGCCTTAAATAAGGGGCTTCCTGTGAGCCTGAGGATGGCCATGCCCTTGTATATACTTTGTCCTCCAGGCAAGTTCTCTGCTGGCCCTTTAAATCTTCTCAGCAGCTCTGGGTGGGGCATTTATCCTCACTTTACAGATGAAGATACCAAAAGAACTTCATCTGGGCGGCTGGCGCCTGTAATCCCAGCAATTTGAGAGGTCGAGGCAGGCAGATCACTTGAGGTCAGGAGTTTGAGACCATCCTGGCTAACACGGTGAAACCCTGTCTCTACTAAAAATACAAAAAATTAGCCGGGCATGGTGGCGGGCGCCTGTAGTCCCAGCGACTCAGGAGGCTGAGGTAGGAGAATGGCATGAGCCCGGGAGGCGGAGCTTTCAGTGAGCCAAGATTGCACCACTGCACTCCAGCCTGGGCAACAGAGCAAGACTCCGTCTCAAAAAACAAAACAAAACAAAACAAAAAAAACAAAAATTAGCCGGGCATGGTGACACGTGCCTATAGTCCTAGCTACTGGGGAGGTCAAGGCAGGAGAATCGCTTGAACCCGGGAGGCGCACTGGACTCCAGTCTGGACGACATAGCGAGACTCCATCTCAAAAAATAAAATAAAAATAAAATAAAAAAAGAAATAAGATGAAATAAAATAATATTAAGAAAAAAAAAGAACTTCATCCAGCTCCTGTTCAGAAGTGACCACACACACACTGTCTTCAGCGTCCCTCCCAAGTTCCCCTGGTCCATTGCTCAGGCCTCATCTTCCTGCCCAGCTCCATCTTACCGTGCCCTTATTTACGGTGTTCTTGACTTTTCACCCTCTGAAACTTCGCACCTGTTTTCCCCTTTGCCTGGAATGTTGCCCCCTTTCCCCACTGAACTCCTTCCTACTCATCCTTCAAGATCCAATGCCACAGTGTCCCCAGTCATGCAGCAAAATGGGACAGATTGCCATCTTCCTTCCCATTTCCCTCTCAGCTCTCACCCTGCGTTTCTTTTTTTCTTTTTTTGTTTTTGAGATGGAGTTTTGCCCTTGCTGCCTAGGCTGGAGTGCAATGGTGCGACCTCGGCTGACTGCAACCTCCGCCTCCCTGGTTCAAGCGATTCTCCTGTCTCAGCCTCCTGAGTAGCTGGGATTACAGGCACGCGCCACCATGCCCACCTAATTTTGTATTTTTAGTAGAGGCGGAGTTTCTCCATGTTGGTCAGGCTGGCCTCGAATTCCCGATCTCAGGTGATCCGCCTGCCTCAGCCTCCCAGCGCCCAGCCTCACCCCCTGTTTCTAATCAATGGCTTGTGTGCATTTTCCTCTGCCACACACCGGGCTCTCATGTGTTTGCCAAAGGAGTGAGGGAATTCCAGGAACCCTCCTGAACCACCCAGCCTCAACTGGTCTTTCAGTTCCTAAGAACAGCAGGACATTTAAAGTCGATGCCTGTAATCCCTACTGCTGACTTCAAGTATCAAGTTTATTGTTGCTGCCCCCATCCCCTTCGTTTTTACTCCCTTAGCCTTCTTCTTCTTCTTTTTTGTTTTTTTTTTTGAGACGGAGTCTCGCTCTGTCACCCAGGCTGGAGTGCAGTGGCGCAATCTCGGCTCACTGCCAGCTCTGCCTCCTGGGTTCATGCCATTCTCCTGCCTTAGCCTCCCGAGTAGCTGGGACTACAGGCGCCCGCCACCACGCCCGGCTAATTTTTTGTATTTTTAGTAGAGACGGGGTTTCACCGTGTTAGCCAGGATGATCTCAATCTCCTGACCTCGTGATCTGCCCACCCCGGCCTCCCAAAGTGCTGGGATTACAGGCACGAGCCACCGTGCGCAGCCTCCCTTAGCCTTCTTTTATCCATCTTGTGCCTCGGTCCTAGGGGTCCTTGCCATGATCTTCCCTTTATCCAGCTTTCCGTGTCCCCCCAGAAGCCAGGCATTCTAAGCCACAGAGATGACCCTGGAACCTGTCACCACTTACCTTCTAGGCTCCCATGGCCTAAGAAACTCGCAGTACCCTTGCCTAAGGCATGCAGTGCCCGTCCCTAGCTGGCCCCCTGGAGGAGTCCTGTTTCCCACCCATCGCCTTTTCCACTCTCCACCCATCCTTCTTCTCCACCTTGTTAAAGAAAAAAATTAATCAGATTCTCGTTAAAGATGGCAAGGAAGCCAGGCGGGGTGGCTCACGCCTGCAATCTCAGCACTTTGGGAAGCCCAGGTGGGAGGACAGCTTGAGCCCAGGAGTTCGAGACCTGCCTGGGCAACACAGTGTAGCTCCAGCTGCTCGGGAGGCTGAGGTGGGAGGATCAGTTTAGCAGGGGAGTTCGAGGCTGCAGTGAGCTATGACTGCACCATTGCACTCCATCCTGGGCAGCATAGAGAGATCCTTGTCTCCTTTTTTCTTTTCTTTTTTTTTTTTTGAGACGGAGTTTCTTAATGTAGGCTGGCCAGGGTGATCACATACCAAGCGTGGAGATATTCTTGACAGCAGGATTCTGGCTAAAACTGGACTAAGAAGGCCAAGGACAGAGCCCAAGGTCGGGGCCTGGTCAGAAAGAGGTCTCGCAGGAGCCTGACTCAAGTGTGGTCAAGGGGAGTCTTTGTCACCCGCTGGCAACTTGGCTCTTTTGTGTCTCTTAGCCTCAATTCAAGCTCCTCCCCCTTCCCTGCTCCATCAAAATCTCCTTGATTTCCAAGGCCAGCTTCTGTGTCTCCTCTCAAACTTTCCTGAGCCTTCCCTCCTCCGGAATCCATTTTTCCTGCCTGGGCCTGGGGAGAGAAGTCCATTTCTCCTTCCCAAACCCAGAGACCATTGAGGCAGGAAAGCTCCTTGGCTGCCCCATAGGGCAGGGCATGGTAGCCGGGGTTTAGTGACTCCCCAGCGCCGACGCTGACCCGCACCCCTGAGGAAGGGGTCTCTGGGGACGGCCGCTGTTGTGGCTGTCGTCTCCAGTCCCCGCCCCTTCCCCCCTCCGTGAAGGGGACCTAGAGTAAGAGCTGGTGGTCACGTCCTACGCCTAGGAGGGCCCCTGGGTGTTCACCCCCTCCCCGGGGGTCCCATCCTGGGCCGGGGTCCGCTTCCTCGAGGGAAGGGGCGAATTCCTGGAAGGTCTCCGTCCGGGCGCAGTTGCAATGGATTGCCTTGGGGGGGCTGAACCCTGCTGGGGGTGCAGAGACGTTTCCGAAACTCAGCGGCTCGGTCGCCCCCAAAGGCCAGGCGGAACACGCCCACACCACGGCTCCCTTCCCGAAGTAAGACCGCCCGGCCACGGCTGCCCCGCGCCCCGCACCCCGCACCCCGCACCCAGGGACACAAACAAGCGCCGGGTAGCCGCGAGGGCCGGCGCGGCGCCTTTAAGAGGCGGCGGACGGCGCTGCCCCCTGGCGGCCGCCCCGCCGCTTCCTCGCCGCCGCGGGCTCAAGCTGGGCGGCCGGGCCAGCGCGGGGCGGCGGCGGGCAGGGGCGGCGAGTGCGCGGGCGCTCGCCGCCGCCCTTCTCGGCGGGCAGCGCGCGGGGACCAGGCCGAGGAGGAAGTGGCGGCGGCGGCGGCGGGTGAGGACCTCGGGCCAGGCCGGGTGGCCGCGTGCGCCCCGCCGGGGTCCGAGCGCGCCCGGGGGGTACGGCCCGGCTCGGAAAGTCCGAGGGCGAGGACCCGGGCGGGAGGAGGAGAGAGGAAGGGCTCGGAGGCCGCGCTTCTGCCGCCGCCTGAGGGCGTGTGGCTCGGGCCCGCGCGGCGGGAGGGCGGGCAGGGCTGGGGCGGTGTCTGCGGAGGCCCGGCTTCCCCTCCTGCGGGCCCTGGCCCCAGCTCCGACTCAGACTCAGGCTCAGCCGTGCCCCAGCCCCAGCCGGCAGGCCGGGCGGCGCGGCGCTCGTGAGCCGGTGGGCGGGCGGGTGAGCCCGCGGGCGGCGGGGGCGTGGGCGGTGGCAGCTTGGCCCAGCCAGTGGCCTTCCGCGCTGAGCGCCGCTCCCTCCTCCCGGCCGCCCGCCGCGCCCCGCCCCGCCCCGCGCGGCAGGACTGCGCGCCCCAGCTCCGATCCCCGTTCCGCGTCCCCGCCGCCGGGAGGAGGTGCCCACTCGCTCGCGGCGCGCGCCGGCCGCCAGACTCGGCCTGTGGGCGATTTCCTCCGGACCCAGGCTCCCCGCCCGAGGAGGAAGATGCAGACCTTTCTGAAAGGGAAGAGAGTTGGCTACTGGCTGAGCGAGAAGAAAATCAAGAAGCTGAATTTCCAGGCCTTCGCCGAGCTGTGCAGGTAAGGAGGGACGCGGCGCTGGCGCCCGGGGACCCCTGGCCCGAGCCCGGTGACCCCTGGCCCGAGCCCGGTGCAGCCTCATTGGTTGTTTTGGGAGATCGGAGCCAAACGGGAAGAAGCGGCGCGCGGGGAGACTGAGTCCGAGCAGCCAGGTGGCGGTGGCGGCCGCCGGCCGCGTTCCAGGGAAGCGGTGGCCGGTGCGGGCGAGGTGGCACGGACCGGGGCGTTCAGGTGCACTGTGACCGGACTGGGGAGGCCCCCAGCAGCCCAGGGCGCAGTGGGAGTGGTACTGAGGGTTGCGGAGGGACCTGGGAAATCGGGGCATCCAAGCTGTGGGGTAAGGGCTTGAGGGTACTTTTGGACTGGAGTGTTTTTCTTCCTTCGTCCCCTTCCCTTTCGTGAAGAAAGGGCACCCACGTTTGTGGACCACCTACTGTGTGCCCCGCGTGTGCTCGGCTCTTGAGGCTGTCATTGCATATCATGAGGTTAAGCCCAGTTGAAGCGAGTAGCAATTCGTGGCATGTATGTGGTGATTTGCTGTCTCATTAGAGCCTCGCAGCAGCCCTGCAAATTGGCCAGGGTGGTGATTCTGGGCCACCTGTCTGAGAAGGGGGACCGATCGGCAGAGGAGCGGGGTACATCGCTTGGGGTCCCTCAGCTAGGGAGTGGCTGATGCGTAGGAAGTGCTGGGTAAATGCCCGTGGTGTGGAGTGGCCTTCTGCCATCTGGGCTGTGTGCCCCTGCTCCCACCATGCTGGTGCTCCTTGGCGGAGTCTCCGGTGTTTAACAGATCGCGTTCTTAATAAATTACAGAACTACTGAGTCTTGGGTCAGGTAGGCCTTCCCTTGCTCCACAACTGTAGCTTTGCCTCTGAGAAGCAGTTAAGCCCTTTTCTCAATGCAAGCCTAAGAGAATCCAGCTCTGAAAGCCTTTTGCAAACTCCAGGTGGAAACCTTTTGTGATGCAGCTTGTTAGATTGATTTTTGAAAATGGGCTCTACTTGCATTTTTGTCCCTGTGGGGGCCCCACACATCTTGGAGAATTGAACAGTTGGGTTTCCGTATCCCCTGGTGCTCCTGGGGCCGGTGGCTGGTCTGAGCTGGCGTGCGCAGGTGGGCCTGGCAGCACCTCTGTGTGCCTGATGCGTGTCCCAAGGGCCTGCTGCTCCTTTGCCCAGTGCAAGCCCCGCAGGCGCTCTTCCTGCAGCCAGAGGGGCACAGCTTGTACAGGATAGTGCCTGGTTCTTTATCCCTTGGTCTGGGGATGGGGTTGGCTGCCTTCTCCCAGGCCGGTTTCCCTAGAAGACAGGCTCTTCATGATCAATAGGGCATGCAGAGTGGCCTCCGCAATTCATGAAGAAATCAGGAGGAGCTCGAAGCCAGAGCTTTGAAAATGAGTCTTAGGACCCTTGGAACATTACAAAATGGTACTTGAACATTGTACCGCGGATACACTCACTTGTGGGAAGGGCATTCTGAGACACTGAAGAAATTTGGAGCAGCCCCTTTGGCATGTTCTCGAAGTCCAGTTCTGATGTGAGGCACCGGAGCTCCCCCTGCAGTCATATAAGACTTGGGAAATCCCAGCGAATACCTCGCACCCTTTGTACTGCTGTTTGTATTTATGTCATCTTGTGTCTGCAACTCAAGCTTGAGGCTTGTCATTGGGTTGGCTTGTTTTGCTTGGTAATTAGGAGGCTCTAGCAAAATATTCCTCGCCAAGACTCACAGCTAGGTCCTCGTGCTGGACCTGCAGATTGGCTTGACCTTGTAGACATTCTTCCTTTAAAGGGGTGGGAGGTTCAGGGCAAGCTATGCTATCAACGTTCTGGGGAGTAGAGCATTAATTTCTCTGAAAGGGTTGTTGTCTTCAAAGTCTAGTTGCCTTCCTTTGGCCAAAATATTGGCTTCAAAGAAGGCAGAAGGCATCAGGGCCATTCTAGAACCCGAGGAAGCCCACTTTTTGTTTTCACTAGGGAAGCTTTAGGTATTTTATCACTTAAGCCTAAGGAGAAGAAAACACCAAAAAGAGTTTTTCCGTTTCTTCTTTATTACTTTCAGGGCAGTGCCCCCTGGTGGCCACATTTCTATACTGGCTGCAAAATGCTGCAGCTGTTGAGCCAGTGACCAGGGAGCCCCGTGAGGTTGTTTTGTTTGGTGTGAGGGCCAATGAGACTTTAGTGGCTGAGAGACAGTGCAAAGGACATTATCATGTTTTCCACATTCAGAATCTGGGGGCGCAGGGCTTCTGTATTGACGACGGGTGATGAATTATCTGTGAATTCCCTAATGAAAAATTCTAAAGGTATTTGAAAATGGCCCTGCTCTGGGCCGGGTGCCGTGTCTCCTGTCTGTAATCCTAGCACTTTGGGAGCCCAAGGTGGGTAGGTCACGAGGTCAGGAGATCGAGACCATCCTGGCTAACATGGTGAAACCCCATCTCTACTAAAAATACAAAAATTAGCCAGGCATGATGGCAGGCGCCTGTAGTCCCAGCTACTCAGGAGGCTGAGGCAGGAGAATCACTTGAACCCGGGAGGCAGAGGTTGCAGTAAGTCGAGATCATGCCACTGCACTCCAGCCTGGGTGACAGAGCGAGACTCCATCTCAAAAAAAAAAAAAAAAATGGCCCTGCTCTTGATGTTTGGGCAAAGAATGACCCGAATGGTCCGGCCCAGGGTGGGTTGTTTAGCTGAATGTCCGGCCTTGTAAAAATCTGATCTCAGAGCAGGAAGAGATGTTGGCCATCATCTCATCTAGCCCCTTTGTCTTACAGATGGGGAAACCCATCAAGAGAGGGGGCAGGTTCCGGACTCTTGGTCTTTTCCTTTAACTTCTAGAATGGGTCTAACCTGGCTACCTTGAGACTTGCCTTTCTGATTGGGCATCTCTGACAGTAAAGCAGTTCCCCTCATTATCTTTCCACAGGTCTGGTGGGTGCTATTTAGCCCCCAGGACACATTCCTTGCAAAGCTGAGCCCCTCTGCAAGTGTAATCCTTGTTTTGGGGGGAGGGTTTGGGGGGTAGTGCACGTTGATGGCAACAGTGGGTGGTTAGAGCCACTTCATGGGAAGTGCCCCACCTGCCGTAGGTAGGGACAGGCGCCAGCCTTTTCACATGTGCACTCTGATAGGATGGGGCTCTGCTAGCCAGCAGATGGGCCTTTGAATCCGCTTGTTTGTCAGTGGTACTGTTTGTTCCTGTTGCCATCCTGTTTCTTCCCCTTTCTCCGGGGACACGGCTCTGGTTGTGTTCTCTTGTACCCCTCTCACCTGCCTTCCCTAGCCCAGGAGCAACCTTTTAGGTCTCCCACACCACCCCCTCTTTGTGGCTTTTTTTTTTTTTTTGAGGTGGAGTCTCGCTTTGTCGCCCAGCCTGGAGTGTAGTGGCGCAATCTTGGCTCACTGCAACCTCCGCCTCCCAGGTTCAAGCTAGTCTCCTGCCTCAGCCTCCTGAGTAGCTGGGATTACAGGCGCGCACCACCACGCCTGGCTAATTTTTGTATTTTTAGTAGAGATGGAGTTTTACCGTGTTGTCCAGGCTGGTCTCGAACTCCTGACCTCAGGTGATCCGCCTGCCTTGCCCTCCCAGAGTGCTGGGATTACAGGCGTTCCCGGCCTTTGTGGCTTTTTCTAGATGCTCAGAAGGGGCTTCAGAGGGGGAGTGAAGAAATTAAAGCTGTTAGTTGGAAATACTGGGTGATATTAATTTAAGTTTTAATTTTGTAGTTCTGTACAGTGCCTCACTGGGGAATGCTGGCTGGCCCCAGTTTCCTCAGCTCGTGTTTTCTGTGCCTCCTCCTCTCCTCCAGCTCCTCCTCTCTGTTCCATTCTTTCTGTGGCTGAACCTACGTTGCAGGAGGTGGGGGCGGAAGAGGCACATGACTTGGTGAAGCTTTCCATATAAAATCTGGGTGAACTTCATCTGTCTTTACTGTAATAATTGCTGATTTTTAATGAAGTGCTTCCCGGGACCTCATCTCATTTAATCCTTCCAGCAGCCCAGGGATGGAGGGATGAGGGATGGAGGGATGAGGACTGAGGGATGAGGACATCCCTCGTTGGGATGGAGGGATGAGGAAACAGAGGCTCTAGGAGTCTACAGGACCTGCACAGTCAGTTATAGGGCTTTCTTGAGTCCACTCCTGAGGCCTTTGCGCTGAGAATGTGGCTTCCCTTGTTTATTTGCCCAGGTTAGGCTGGGGCTTCCAGGAGGCTACAGAAGCACAAGAATGTCTGTGAGTTTCTCATCCTCCAGAGACTTGGAGGCCAGCTGGGCTGACTCGGCTTGCCAGAAACGTGTTTCTGGAGCAATCTCAGACCTTGGCATCCCACCAGGGACCCTTTTGTCCCAATACCTTAGAAGGGACTGAGGATTTCATTAATGTTCACATTTATGAGCACCCTCGGTAGGTAGCCCAGGCCTGCGTCTGCTCTCACGGGTCTGGGAGTTTGGTGTCAACAGTAAACTGGCTTGGGAGGCGTGCCAGTGAGAGTGTATGATGCCACCGGGCCTGTCCCTTCCCCCTGGGCCCTACATTTGTTCCTTTAAAATAGGGCCATCTCCAAGGTCCTTTTCTGCGGGGATGGCTTAGCATTCTGGTCTGGAATTCTTTCGGGAGATTCTCTCGGGGGAGGCAAGAGGATCTTTTCCAGGATTAAGTGATGCTGGTCTGTGGGTGGGTATTTTTTTATTTGTTTTAATGTCTGGATTTGCCACCATTTCGGGGGTGCAGAGGTGGGAGGAGGTGCTGACTTAGGTTTCCTTTGCAGGAGTGCACAGGGAGTATTCATAACCCAGCCTTGCAAGTGAACACTTTTCTACCAGCCTCCTGGGGAGCAAACAGAACTTCACATGGGAGGAAGCGTCCGTGTGCACATGGGTTGTCTATTGAAGGGGCTGCCTCGGTTTCAGGCCTGGCTCCACGACTGACTGCCCATGTGCCCCGTGACCCTCGACACATTCCCTACCCCTCTGTGCCTCACTTTCCTCATCTGTGAGGGTAATAATTTAGCTTAGGTTTGCGAGCATCAAATGAGGGAATTTGCTAAAGAGTCCAGGATAGTGCCTGGAGCTCTAAAGGGTCCAGGATAGTGCCTGGAGCTCTGTCAGTGGCGGCGGCCGCTGCTGTCGTCCTCCCTGTGGAGTGAGTGAGTGGGTCTCTGCCCACGGATGCCTCTCTATTCAGGGACCTTTGGCTTTTGTAGATTTAGTGTTCTTGGTTTTGGCAGTTTGCAAGTCACCCTGAAGGCCATGATGGCTGAACTGATCATCTTGCAGGGATGTGGGGTTTGCGGATTTGAAACTGTTCAGTGGGCATAGCTAAGGAGGGGGCCCAGGCTAGCCTGGTGGCCTTTCAGCATCAGAGCAGGGTTCTGTTCTCCTTCAGCACATGGCCCATCTGAATATCACAGTCCCCCCGTAGGCGGAGGTGCTGTCCCCACCTATTTTATGGATGGGGAAGCTGAGAAATTTATGTTAAGATGCTACTTGTATTTTTTTAAGTTTGGAGATTGAGAAGAGTTCGTTCTGGATTTCCTGAAAATGCCAAGTCTCCGCTAGTAATCTTGTTACTATTACTAGCTAACATTTATTGTTTTCTGTATCTTTTTGAATATTTAAGACATGCACATATTAAAAAAAATTCAGAGGACTCAAAGTATACAATGAAACGTCAGCCCTGTTCGCTTCTGCTGAGTTCCAGTTCCCTGGGGTAGTCTGTCTCTATAGGTGTTTATGCACACACAGGGGCGCGTGCATGTGTAGGTCTCTCCATATGTATTACTGTTGTGCTCTTGCACATTGCATGGGACTGTGTGTCTTGGAGAAAGTTTTGTATCATTGCCTCTTTTTTTTTAAACAGCTGTGTGGTCCAGTTCTTAAAAGGATGGAATATGTTTCTTCCCCTGGTGTTGGTTTCTGCTGGTACGGGCAGCATGACAATACCCCGTCCCCTTGCCTGGGTGTACATTGCTAGATGAGGAGGGCTGGGTCAGAGGGCACAGGCATTTTACTTTTTCATACTTTTTGTATGTATGTGTGAGACAGAGTCTCCCTCTGTCGCCCAGGCTGGAGTGCAGTGGCATGATCTTGGCTCACTGCAACCTCCGCCTCCTGGGTTCAAGTGATTCTCCTGTCTTAGCCTCCCGAGTAGCTGGAACTACAGTCATGCAGCATCACGCCCGGCTAATTTTTGTATTTTTAGTAGAGACTGGGTTTTGCCATCTTGGCCAGGTTGGTTTCGAACTCCTGGCCTCAATTGATCTGCCCACCTTGGCCTCCCAAAGTGCTGGGGTTACAGGTGTGAGCCACTACGCCCAGCTTTTTCATACATATTCTGAAACTGTTCACAAAGAAATTTCACTATGTCAGTCCCAATGACAGTGAATGGGAGAGCCTGTGCTGCACACCCTCCTGCACTCAGGGCCGGGACAAATCTGTGGGTGAGAGATGGTCCTCTGGATTCGTATTTTGCTTAATGAGATAGTGAGATTGAGGAGTTTAGGTTGTTGGGGGCTGACTGCAGGCACCCAGAAGAGCTGGGTGCACCTGCGTGGCAGGCTGGGCGCCAGTGTTTCTAACCACTGGGCCATCCTGCCTTTACCGGTTATTTCTCCCACATGGTTTAGCAGGTTTGGGACATTCAGTAAATACTTAGTCAAGTGCCCCATGAGCACAGTTCCTGAAGAGTTGGATGTAAATAGGGTTTCAGTTCCCACTCATTTTGAATTCAGCTGGAAAGCTACATTTGAGAGAATACTATGGCACTTCCCTTTTAAAAAGTAACATTCGGTTTAGGAAGCAAAGCATTCAGGAGCTGTGCACCTCCTTCTTTCCCTCGCAAAGTCACTGTCTTAAACACCTTCCCCATCCTGCATGAATTGGGCCCAGCCCAGCCTCTCCCACTCTGGTGGCCCTTGGGGAGCCGGCCTGGGTGTGTGTGGCCTTGCTCTGGAGAGGGTGTAGGACTCCTGAGAGCTGGCCCATGGTCACGCAGTGGAAATGTGGGAGGGGAACTTGCCTCACTCCAAGCCGAGTGCTCCCCACTCACCACCGGCCAAAGCCTCCTTGTGAACAGGCCCTTCCTCCCGGCTGCGGCCCATGGTGTGTATTAGAGTGGCCAGGCCATACCTGTGGGGCCGTTTGAATCTTTCTGGGGCTTCGTCTTGCTGCTCTGAGCCTGCTCAGAAAGCAGCTGCCCTTGTGGCCTGCGTCTCCCCCAGCAGAGCCTCATGGGCTGGTTTCTATAGGCCTATCCTCCGGGTGGCCCCTGGGAGTGCTCCCACAGCCATTTTTAGGGTTCGGTGGGGTGGATCTGAGATTCATGTCAGAGATCCCGTGGAGCCATGGAGCGTCGAGAATCACTCTCACAAGGGAGCCCCGGTCTCTGGACCCCCCACTGCATCCCCCCACCCCTCCAGGCCCTTGAGTGCTGGGTACCCCACCCTGTTAATTGCTCATGGTGTTCCAGGGCGCACTTGTGGCAGAGGCCTGCTGCAGACTCAGCTGCACCAGAGGGTGAATTGGGACCCACAGGCCAAAGGCCCTCCCAGACAGCTTTAGGGAGATGTCTTCATTCCAAACCTCCCGCACCGTCAGAATCTTCACTGAGACTTAGGCCCCCACCACTGGGCCTGTTCTTTCTCTCTGACTTGCTCATTGTCCTGCTTATTTTAAGTCTGTCTTGTTTTTAAGTAGTTGGTTCCATGAAGGTAGAGATTTTGGCAGCTTTATTTACTGCTGAAACCCGAGTGCCTATACCAGTGCACATAGGAGCTCAAAAAAGAATCTGTTAGTGGCTGGGTGTGATGGCTTACACCTGTAATCCCAACACTTTGGGAGGCCGAGGTGGGCAGATTGCTTGAGGTCAGGAGTTCAAGACCAGCCTGGGCAACATGGTGAATACCCATCTCTACTAAAAATGCAAACATTAGCAGGGCATGGTGGCAGGTGCTTGTTATCCCAGCTACTTGGGAGGCTGGGGCAGGAGAATTGCTTGAGCTCGGGAGGTGGAGATTGCAGTGAGCCAAGATTGCACCATTGCACTCCAGCCTGGGTGACAGAGCTGGACTCTGTCTCAAAAAAAAAAAAAAAAAAGTATGTTAGTGGATCAATAACTGCTTGGTGGTTTTTGGAAGCCTTTTTCATGTCCCTATGGCTCAGCCAAAGCCACCTGTGACTCTGGAATGCTCTGGGCCAGGAAGGAAACCCCAGGGATGGGGGAGATGGGGAGAGAGTTAGGTGGTAAGTCCCAGGTTCTGGAGGGGCTTGTGGGCAAGTCCTGAGCATCTGCCCTGGCCAGGCCCGTGCTGGGTGCTGGTCCTTGCTGGCATATACACCTGTGGGAGGTGAAGGCAAACCAGCTCACAGATGCATGGGAAATGCTGCAAGGTGTGACTAGAGCCAGGAAACCTGCAAACAGGAGAGAACTGTGGCACAGTGGCTGCAGCCACTTTAGCACTCTGTGGTCAGAGAAGGCCTCTCTGAGGAGGCGATGTTCAGCAAGAGGGGCCTAGAGCTCTCTCCAGGAGCTAAAGGACCCACAGGGTGGACGGTGTCCACTGTGTAGAGGCCACACACCCTGGCCTGTACCATAAGTCTTATAAGCCTCTGCCATAAGCCCTGGGTTCCATGTGGATTGGAGGGCAGGCAGCTCTGGGCAGAACTGAGGCCAGTTTCCACCTTAGACAGGGTGGTTCAAGGAGGCCTCGGGGTGTCCTTCTAGTGCCTTGTTTCCTGACAGTGTGACCTTCCTCCCATCCGAGGGAGGCTGCAGTTATACCCTCGGGGCCAGGGATAGGAAGACAAAATGCTCCCCATGGGTCTGGTTCAGTCCAGTCTTTGTGTTCAGGAAATGAGCTGCTCTGGGCTGTGGGGTGGTGGTGGATGGGGTGGTGGTGGGTGGGGTGGTAGTAGTGGGTCAGCTGACCTTTCTCAAGGATCAAGTTAAGCCTCAGATGCCCAAGGGAGCAGAGGGAAGCCGCACCTGACCTGTGTGCTCTTTGGCAGTCATCGATCTTCCTCCAAGTTACTTGTCTGCCAAACTTGCTCAACAAAAGAGGCACCAGAGGATGGGCACGGTGGCTCACGCCTATAATCCCAGCACTTTGGGAGGCTGAGGTGGGCGGATCACCTGAGGTCAGGAGTTCAAGACCAGCCTGGCCAACATGGCGAAACCCCGTCTCTACTAAAAATACAAAAAAATCAGCTGGGTGTGGTGACTGGCACCTGTAATCCCAGCTGCTCGGGAGGCTGAGGCAGGAGAATCACTTGAACCCGGGAGGTGGATGTTGCAGTGAGCCGAGATCGCGCCACTGTACTCCAGCCTGGGCGACATGAGCGAAACTCTGTCTCAGAAAAAAAAAAAAAAAACCCACAAAAATTAGCCGGGCGTGGTGGCGGATGCCTGTAATCCCAGCTACTACTCAGCAGGCTGAGGTGGGAGAATCGCTTGAACTCAGGGGCGGAGGTTGTGGTGAGCCGAGATTGCGTCACTGCACTCCAGCCTGGTGACAGAGCAAGACTCCGTCTCCAAAAAAAAAAAAACAAAAACGAAAACAAAAACAAACAAAAAAAAGCTCCAGGGGCACTGGGGAGAAGGGAGAAGTACACATCCTGAAGTCTCCCTCCCCTGTGAGATGAAGATTTGCCTGGGAGAGGGGCTGGGGAGCTCCTTGTGAAGTACCCTGATGATTTTTATGGGAAACTACTCACTGCCATTTCATGAAGTGCCTCACTAGACCTTACTCCAAAACTGTCAGGCGTGGGGAAGCACCGAGTTAGCCAAGGCTGAAGCAGTGTGTTTCAGACTTCTCAGGGACAAGGCCCCTCCAGGAGGTGTGCTGGAGCCAGAGGTTCCCAGGCTGGCTCCTGGGTCTCTGTACCCTGAGCTCACTGTGGGAATCTCCAGTCTAGCACCGTTCACCTGAGGCCTCACTGGAGCCCCCTAATGCAGGATGGAAACATGGCAGGGGCACCAGGTCGTCAGCCCAGGCCAGTTCTACCTGCTATTGCTACCTTTTGCGAAATTCCTTCTCAAAAGAAGCCTTTTCAGATTTCTTGCCTCTGGCTGCTGGTTTGCCCGGAGGGTATAGAAAGGAGCTAGTTTTGCACAAGAGACATTCCTGGGACCGACCTGGCCAGATAGACATTTGTGGCGTTTTCCTCAGCAGTTTACGCTGCAAACCCATGGACTCCTCAGCAACCATTCTTATTGGCCTGGGGTCACTCTGGGCGCTCTTGGAGCCCAAGCCAGAAGCTGGGACTCTGGGCTTGTTCAGGTGGCCTGCTGTGCTTTGGCAGGGCTGTGTTGCTTCCTCTCTGCCCCCTTGTAGATTCATGGCTCTTGCCAGATCTCAGAGGATCCTGAGAACCTACCGTGGGGGTCAGGCACTATTGCAGATGGGATAACTACCCTCCAGGATGGGTGAGGGGTCTCCATTTGCTAGATGAGAACCCTGAGACTCAAGGAGAGGCCAGGTGCTGTGAGCGGCACAGCTTGGATTCACCCTCAGGGATGGGTGACTCCTGAAACCATGCTGTTTCCACTCCGCCAGGTTGCCTTTGTCTTCAACACAGCATCCAGCTGCCATCGATCGGTGTGGTATCCAGTGTCAGGAAAATCAAGGAGTTCTGTTCTTTTTTTTTTTTTTGAGATGGAGTTTCTCTATTGTCACCCAGGCCGGAGTGGAAGGTGTGATCTTGGTTCACTTCAACCTCCACCTCAGCCTCCCCAGTAGCTGGGATTACAGGCACCCGCCATCACACCCAGTGAATTTTTGTATTTTTAGTTGAGACGGGGGTTTCACCGTGTTGGCCAGGCTAGTCTCGAACTCCTGACCTCAGGTGATCTGCTCAACTTGGCCTCACAAAATGCTGGGATTACAAGTGTGAGCCACCGCGCCCAGCCTCAAGGGGTTCTTTTCTGAGCATCGTTTATGTGCAGTTGTTGGGCCCAGGAGGATAGTGCATGGTGGAGATGGCAGTGAAGTTGGAGCATGAGACTTGTCCTGAGCCTCTGCCCTCCCAACTGTAAAGTGGGTGTGGTGCACCCGTCCTAGGGCCAAATGATAGGATTCCCCCTCCACCCAAGAGGCCACCTCTTCTGCCCTCCTACCTGCCCAAGGCAGGGCCTGGGGCCTCTGACACATCTCTGCTGGGAGCTGCCACCCATCTTTTTCTGCGGGATCCTCCAGTGGTCAACTTGCTGCTTCCTGGGCAGGGCGGGGCATGGTAGGTGGGTTCAGAGAGAACACTCCTGTGGCAGTTTCACTTTCATTTCTGCCTCACACCCTGTTTCCATCCAACAGTCAAGGGCTGGGCTGCGGAGGTGAGGAAACATCCGGTCTCCACCATGGGGTACTTGTCCTAGTGCAGGTTCCTAGGCCTCCCCCTCCCCTGGAATGAATCTGGGGTGGGCCGTGGCATCTTCCTTTTAAAAAGCACCCTATTCATTCCTTTATGCACTTACATGCCACATACTTACTGAGTGCCTGCTGCATGCTGGGCACTCCTGGGTTCTGGGGATTGATAGAGCAGTGAGCACCACAGTCTCCTGGAGCCCCAGGGTCAGTCTTAGGGAGAGCTTCAGGGCAGTTGCCTCGCCACTGAGAGCTCTTGCCCACAGTGTGCTGGGTCACGTACCTCTCAGGGTCCTGGGCTCGTGAGTTTCTTCTTCTTTTTTTGTTTTGAGACAGAGACGGAGTTTTGCTCTGTTGCCCAGGCTGGAGTGCAGTGGTACGATCTCACTGCAACCTCTGCCTCCCGAGTTCAAGCGATTCTCCTGCCTCAGCCTCTTGAGTAGCTGGGATTACAAGCGTGCACCACCACGCTGGGCTAATTTTTGTATTTTCAGTACAGATGGGGTTTCACTGTGTTGGTCAGGCTGGTCTTGAACTCGTGATCTGCCCGCCTCAGCCTCCCAAAGTGCTGGGATTACAGGCGTGAGCCACCATGCCCGGCCCTATTTTTCTTTTTTCTTTTTTTTTTTTTTTTTTTGAGACAGAGTCTCGGTCTGTCACCCAGGCTGGAGTGCAGTGGCGTGATCTCAGCTCACTGCAAGCTCCGCCTCCCGGGTTCACGCCATTCTCCTGCCTCAGCCTCTCCGACTAGCTGGGACTACAGGCACCCGCCACCACGCCCGGCTAATTTTTTGCATTTTTAGTAGAGATGGGGTTTCACCGTGGTCTCGATCTCCTGACCTCGTGATCCGCCTGCCTCGGCCTCCGAAAGTGCTGGGATTACAAGCGTGAGCCACCGCGCCCGGCTTTTTTCTTTTTTTTTAAGAGACAGGGTCTTACTGTGTTGCCCAGGCTGGTCTCCAGCTCCTGTGTTCAAGCGATCCTCCCCGCCTTGGCCTTTTGAATAGCTGGGACTATAGGTGTGCTACTGCACCCAGCTCATGGGTTTCTCTGTGAGGAATAGAGTGATGTGGAACTGTTGGCTTCTGTCTGGGTGAAATTTCCTCTTCACTCTGCACCCCCACCCGTCTTACAGATATGGAAATGAAGGCCCAGAAAGAACACGCAGGTCAGGCGCGGTGGCTCGTGCCTGTAATCCCAGCACTTTGGGAGGCCAAGGCAGGTGGATCACCTGAGGTCAGGAGTTCGAGATCAGCTTGGCCAACATGGTGAAACTCTGTCTTTACTAAAAATACAAAAAATTAGCTGGGCATGGTGGCACACACCTGTAATCCCAGCTACCCAGGAGGCTGAGGCAGGAGAGTTTTTTGAACCCAGGAGGCGGAGATTGCAGTGAGCCGAGATCACACCAGCCTGGGTGACAGAACAAGACTCTGTCTCAAAACAAAACAAAACAAAAACAACAGCAAAAAACCATGCAGAATTAGCCCCAAGTAGTTATAGAGCTAGCAGATGGGGCAGCTTAGATTGGAACCTGGCCTGGCTGATACTAAAGCTTTTTTTTTCTGTCTTTTTTTTTTTTTTGAGACAGAGTCTTGCTCTATTGCCAGGCTGGAGTACAGTGGCGTGATTTTGGCTCACTGCAACCTCTACTTCCCAGGTTCAAGCGATTCTTCTGCCTCAGCCTCCCGAGTAGCTGGGACTATGGGCCTGTGCCACCACGCCCAGCTAATTTTTGATTTTTAGTAGAGACGGGGTTTCGCCATTTGGGCCAGGATGGTCTCGATCTCTTGACCTCATGATCCGCCCTCCTCGGCCTCCCAAAGTGCTGGGATGACAGGCGTGAGCCACCACTCGTGGCCTTCTTTCTTTTTTGCCGTTGTAGAGACAGGGTTTCACTATGTTGGCCAGGCTGGTCTGTAACTCCTGAGCTTGATCGATCGCCCGTCTCAGCCTCCCAAAGTGTTGGGATTATAGGCTTGAGCCACTGTGCCTAGCCAGCCTATTTTCTTTTTCTTTTTTGTGAGTCTTACTCTGTCATCCAGGTTGGAGTGCGGTGGTGTGATCTTGGCTCACTGCAACTTCCACCTCCTAGGTTTAAGTGATTCTCGGACCTCAGCCTCCCAAGTAGCTGGGATTACAGGTATGTGCCACCACGCCCGGCTAATTTTTGTAGTTTTAGCAGGACAGGGTTTCGCCATGTTGGCCAGGCTGTTCTTGAACTCCTGACCTCAGATGATCCATCCACCTCAGCCTCTCAAAGAGTTGGGATTACAGGTATGAGCTACCGCGCCCAGCCCAGCCTATTTTCTTTAAGATTTTGAAGTCCTAACATTCGTCATGGGATCTTTGAAAAGAAAAGGAATTATGGCCTTGCCACCAGAGGCCTTTGCCACTTCCCTGCAGGAAGGTGTGTCCAGTGGCATTGGGATCGTGTTGGAGAAAGGTTTTGCTTCCTGCACAGTCAGCTCCCAAGCACCCTTTTTATCACCTTGACCTGGGCGCAGCCAAGCTGTGGCCTGTGCTTGCAGAGATTTGGGTGCCCCATCCCCTGGCTGCTCTGGGGATGCCTGAAGCTGTGGAGAGGTCAGTCCAGGCCCCAGCTTCTAACCTTTCTCTGCGTAGCAGGAGGAGCCCTCCTGGTGAGGAATATGCCTTGTTCTTTTTGGGGAGCTGACAGAGGTGCCTGTAGTGTGGAGGGTTGGGGGCAGGGGAATCTTCCTCCAGAAATGCACGTAAGCCTGCAGAGTCACCCTGCCCTGCATTGTTAAGTGGTATAAGGACAGTTAGCTCCAGAAACAGCAGTGGCACCTGTCTCTGGAGCTCTAGCTTCATGCCTGACATGGTGCTGAGCACTAACATGTGGCTCTTTGAAGGTGTCAGTTCGTATGTGGAGACCGAGGCTCAGAGAGGGTAAGTGACCTTCCCGGGGTTTCATAGCTGATCACCCTGGGGGTGGGGTTTAAACATCAGTTTGCACGGTGGCACGATCTCAGGTCACTGCAACCTCTGCCTCCTGGATTCAAGTGATTCTCCTGCCTCAGCCTTCCAAGTAGCTGCAATCACAAGCGCACGCCTCCATGCCCAGCTAATTTTTTGTATTTTTAGTAGAGATGGGGTTTTGCCACGTTGGCCAGGCTGGTCTCGAACTCCTGACCTCAAATGATCCACCTGGCTTGGCTTCCCAAAGTGCTGGGATTACAGGCGTGAACCACCGTGCCCGGCCTCGGCTTCTTACTCGGTGGATGACTGTGGGTGTGTTTCAGCTCCTCTCTGGGCCTTAATTTCCTTGTCAGTAAGAGGTGACCTTGTGCTCATGCATAGGAGGGGGTCAGCACATGCAAACTTCCTTTCTGTGCAGGGCAGAGGCCATCTCTGGAAGGAAGAAGGGGGAAAGTGACCCCTCACTCACCTGTGTCAGGTGGTGTCAGAGTAAACCTCCACAGAGTCCAGAAGTACAGAGATTCACGATCTTAGAGGAGTAATTTTTGAAAACCTTTGAGCCAGAAGAGGCCTTTGCATATAAGGGTTTGCAGCTCAGAGTGGCTGGCATTGCAGGGTCACACATGTAGAGCTTTGGGCTGACAGCTTCGCAGCCCAGAAGTACACCTGTGGCCTCCAGGGAACCTCTAGGAGTGTGAAGAGGCGAGGGTGTGTTCTGTTCTGGGCCATCATTTTTGGACCCCATCCCTGGCCAGGATGAGTTATTTTTGTTGATGGGCCCTGTGGTCTCTCCTAACCTTGCTGGAAATGCGACAGGAACCAATTCTTTGGATTTGGGATGCTCTCCTGGGAAGGATGGGGGACAGAGTGGGTGCCCCTTCCCTGACGCAGCCACCTGGGACGTGGGCAGTTCTGTGAGTGCTTCTGCATGTGCTTCAGGCTGGGACCCCCTGGACAGTGAGACCTGTGGACTGGGCCACATGGCTGCAAATCTGTTTCCATTGCTGTGTGCTCCAGTCCTCTTACTCTCAATTAACCAACAGACGTGGTGAGTCATTGGGGCCTCATTAGCTAATGATCTGAGCAGAAAGTCGATTGTATGGCTGATTGCTAGAGTCACAGGGATGGATGGGTTCTGACAGGAGTCTCAGTGCTGAGCGGATTCGGTAACAAAGGGGATATATTGGTTCCTGAGTCAAATCCTTGGGGCGTTCTGGCTTCAGGTGTAGGTAGACTCAGGCGACAGTCCAATAGGGCCTGGTCTGTCTGTCTGTCTCTCTCTCCCTCCTGTCTCTCCCCTGCCCCCTCCTTGCTTCCCTGGTCTCTTTTACGTTGGCTTCATTCTCAGGCCCATGTGGTGCAAGGCGAGTTCTCACCCTCAATCCTTATTCTCAGCCAGGCACCATGGCGTTCCTTAGGTGTGTGATCTCATTCGATCTGCATTACAGCCCTGGGAGGGTGGTGGTTTTAGCATTCCTGTTTCTAACAGAAGGGCTAAGTAACTTGCCTGGGGTCACACAGCTGGTAGGGGCAGAGCTGGGATTGAGAGCTGGTTGGGTTGGCTCCAGGGTCCCCCATCCCTCATGTTCCAGGTCCACAGGGACGGGGATTCCTTCTGGTGGCCTCCGATTTGTAGGCCTGGGCCACACACCTGTCTCTGAGCCAGTCTCTGGGGCTGGGGAATGCAGTGCCTCATTTCCTTCTACATGGCCTGAGTGTGGGCAGGGTGGATCCCCAAAAGGATGCTGCGGGGGGACTGTTCCCCAGAGGCAGGGGAGGGATATTTGGCTGCTGAGGTGGAGGTGGACGTGCTCCCTGGTTCTGGGCTTCAGTGGCTGCAGAGTGAGGCTGGGGGCTGCTCTCCCTCAGCTTCCAGCTCTGGACCCGGCTTGCAAAGACCTGGATGGAGCCTGAGGGTTCGCACACACAGTCCAGGACTAGGACGCTGTTCCCAAGAAGGGACTGGAGAGTACCTACCCCCACAAGTCTGAGCCCCAGGCTGGCCTACCCCCTGCTGGGCACCTCTGCTTGGGGTTCCAGAATTCTCGGAGGCGGCTGGGTGGGAGTGCTGGTGGGAAGCTCCGGGAGGGAGGCTGCTCAGGGCCTCCCTGTGGCTGTGGCTGTGGCTGCATGGGCAGCCCCGAAGCGGCTTCCTGGACCCCACCTTGTGCCTCAGTTAAACCTGAATCTGGCTTATTCCCACGGCCAGCCCGACACAGGCGGATTCTGAGAGTCCTGGCTGCACCCAGCAGCCAGCTGGGTGGGTGGACATACTGGAGGGCTGATGTCCTGTTTGTGGGCTGGGGTTTTTCGGGGCCTTGGGAAATGCTGCCTGAGTTCCTGGAGAAGGACAACATCTTCCCTGCCCTACTGTCGCTGTTGCTGTGCAGAACCTTGGTGTTTTGACACTGAAGTGTTCTGGAGCTAAACAATCTTGTGTTATGTAAACACAATTAGCCTGTTGCTGTTTGGCCCTGTCCTGCTTGGGGAGGGTTGAGAAGGTGTCTTTCTGCTGGATCCTGGGAATTCTGAGAGCCTGGAGCAGCTGTGAACTAGTGGCTGGGGGTTGCCGGCGCTGGAGGGGAGTGTTGGTCTGGGGAGGGCCACTCCTGTCCAGGACACTCGGCTCCGATGTACTAAGCTAGACCCTGGCCCCCCACAGCTGAGCAGGCCTGGTGGAACTGCGGGGAGGACATGCTGGACTATGTCCACCCTGAAGGGGAGAGGAAATGAACGGTGAGTGGCTGGTGGCCACAAACCGAGGATGTTCCATACATCAGGGCCCCAGTTCCGAGGGCCCCAGGCAAAGGGGCTGGGCTGGAGGTTGGGAGAAGTGCAGGGTGACAGGCCCTGGTTAGAGTACGGGTCCCTTATGGTTCCTTTCTGAAATGAATGGGGCAGGTGAGGGCAAGGCGTGCTCAGAGCCCCTTGCCCCGGGCCTGCTTACCTGCTGTGGGCGCCTCTGCTTGGTGTTCCAGAATTCTCAGAAGCGGCTGCATGGGAGCGCTGGAGGGAAGCTCGGGAAGGGGAGCCGCTCTGCCCTGCCTTGGTTGTGGCCGTGTGGACAGCCCTAAAGTAGCTTCATGGGCCTTTCGGTGCTGCACAAGGTGGCAGAAGCTGGGACCAGTGCTCAGACCCCTGCTCTGCCGCTGAGCTGTGTGGCCTTGCACCATGGTCTCTATTTGAGGGCCGCCAGCTCAAAGGCTCTGGGAAATGAGTTTGGGACTCATTGCTTCCGGTTTAGCTGGTGGGGCTGGTGGACCTGTCAGGTTGGACAATGAAAACCTCAGGGAAGCATTTCGGTTAGGTCTGTTAAGTTACACTGTGAGGTGGGGTCGCTGCTGTTTATCCGCTGGTGGAAACAGAAACCAAGTTCAAGAAGTTGATGAGTTGACCCGTGAAATGCCATGCAGTCTCTTGAGGAAGGTCATAACTGACTTGTGAATAGCACTAAAAAAATTTTTGCTTAAAAGTACTACTGGCTGGGTATGGTGGCTCACACCTGTAATCCCAGCATTTGGGGGGGCCAAGGCAATAGGATCGCTTGCGCCTAGGAGTTCAAGACCAGTGTGGGCAACATGGTGATACAGGTCTCTTTTTCTTTTTTTTTTGTTTTGAGATCTAGGTCTCTTAAAAAAAAAAAAAGTTAGCAGGGTATGGTGATGTGTGCCTCTGGTCCCAGCTACGTGGGAGCCTGAGGTAGCAGGATCAGTGGGAGGCTGCAGTGAGCAGTGATTGTGCCACTGTAATCCAGCCTGGACAGCAGAGTGAGGCCCTATCTCAAAAAAAAAAAAAAGTACTACTGTACATGATCGAAAATCATATTAAGTGTGGCATGCCTGTAGTCTCAGCTGCTTGGAAGGCTGAGACGGGAGGATTGCTTGAGCTCAGGAGTTTGAGGCCAGCCTAGGCAACATGGCGAAACCCTATGTTTAAAACAAAAAAAAATCACCAAAACCAAATTATGTCAAGGGCATATAGTGCAAAGTGAGTCTCCGTCACACTGAACTCCTAGTCCCCAGAGGCAGCCGTGTCGCCACCTTCTTGTGTGTTTTCTCAGACATGTGCTGTTTACAGGCAGACAGGTATGAGGACAGATGTGTGCAGGCACACACATGATGGCCCTCCCACACTTCACTTATTTTCATTTTATAGATGATTTGTAGATGATTCTATACCTACACTGACTTTGAACTGTCAGTGTTCAGAAAATAATATGTGCATCTAACTTGACTTTTCTGTTCTAGTACCACCCCTGGCTCGAAAAAGAGCCCTTGTCAGTCATTTCTTGGAGTTCTTGGCCTGCCCAGGGCTTGTGCTTTCCCTCTCCTTCTCTGGGTCAGCTTGGGCTGCTGTAACAAATATCACACACTGCAGACATTTATTTCTCACAGGTCCGGAGCCTGGAAGTCCAAGATCAAGGTGCCAGTAGATTTGGCTTCTGGCGAGGGCTCTCTACTTGGCTTGCAAGCAGCTGCCCTCTCACTGTGCTCACATGATGGGAGGAGAGACAGCATGCTCTGATCTCTTCCTAAGAGAGCACTAAATGCACCTTGGGTACCCCACCCTTGTGACTTATCTAACCCTAATTACCCCCCAGAGGCCCCAACTCCTAGTATCATCACATTGGGGATTAGGGTTTCAACCTCTGAATATTGTGAGGACACAAACGTTTAGCCCATGGCATCCCTCCTGGCAGTGCAGAGGTAGTGCGGCACAAGTCACCGTGCCCCCAGGGCTAGGCTGGGAGGGGCTTCATTCAGCATGTGCCCGTCCCCTACCTCCTGCCCCCCGGGCATGTGGCCCCAGGACAGTTGCTGTCCAGGAAGGAGGCCATCAGGCGTGCTGGCCTGAGTCATCTTCCAGGCTTCTGAGCCCAGCCTGGCACCCAGGGCAGGTGGCTGAGCTTGGGCAGGTGGGGACCTCCCTTTCGTCGTCTGAAAATGGAGGTATCTGTGCCCAGTTTTGGGGTGGGTTAGGGGATCAGAAGGGATGCAGACTGAATTGGTAGAGATGGTTTCTAGCAGATAATGGCTAGTCTGATTACAATTTCTGCTCTTTTCAAAAATTTTTTTTTTCTGCCTAAAGATGCGTTTTAGAGGCGGTCCTCATCTCATTTCAAAACTGGTCTAAGAGAGGGGCTGCTGGTGTGGACTCTTACACTAGGGAGGACTGATCTTGGTTGATACCCTCTCACCTCGTGCTCTTCCCTGCCTTGAGACCAGCTGGGGCAGGGAACTGGGGCCTGCTGCGGGCTGGTGAAGGTCCTCTCCACAGCCCAGTCAAGTCTGGATTTCCTTAGCTACCTCCTGTGGCTTCTAGCAAAATCTACCCTCCCCAAGTCCCACATGCTTCTGGGAGGGGCCCCCCACCAGCCAGCCCTTGACTCACGTTGAGCCCCAGCTGAAGGAAATGAAAGGGTGTCATCTTTTTCCCGAATTTTTGGTTCTCTTTTTTGTTTTTTTTTTTGAGACAGAGTTTCGCTCTGTCGCCCAGGCTGGAGTGCAGTGACGTGATCTCGGCTCACTGCAACCTCTGCCTTCCGGGGTCAAGCAATTCTCCTGCCTCAGCCTCCTGAGTAGCTGGGACTACAGGTGCACGCCACCATGCCTGGCTAATTTTTGTATTTTTATTAGAGACGGGGTTTTACCATATTGGCCAGGCTGGTCTCAAACTCCTGACCTTGTGATCCGCCCTCCTAGGCCTCCTTAAGTTCTAGGATTACAGGTGTGAGCCACCACGCCCAGCCTGGTCCTCTCTTAAGACATTTTAACATCATGAAATAAAAATTTCAAGAGACAAATCATCCCTCTACCCTCCATCCATTTCCTTTTTGTATATTCTCTTCCCTTTTTGTATCTAACACTCACGGAGTTGAAATCCTTGTATATGGAGCATTTTGATTTCCTTCTGCACCCAGTGTTGTAGTGTAAACAAGTTCCATGTTTATACAGTCTTTAGACTGTTCCTTTTTAAATTTAATACTTTATTATGAAAATAATAAACATACATAAACATGCTTATAATAAAATAAGCATCTCCCTCCCCTTAATACCAAGTGTTAACCCTTATTAACTTATGGCTGCTCTTGTTTTATTTATTTCCTCATTATTATTATTATTATTATTTGAGACAGGGTCTTGCTCTGTCATCCAGGCTGGAGTGTAGTGGTGCGGTCATGGCTTACTCCTGGGCTTACCTCCTGGGCTTACTCCAGCCTCAGCCTCCTGGACTCAATTGATCCTCCCACCTTAGCTTCCTGAGTAGCTGGGACTACAGGTGCACACCACGAGACTGGCTAATTTTTGTATTTTTTGTAAAGATGAGGTCTCACTGTGTTGTCTAGGCTGGTCTGGAACTCCTGGGCTCAAGTGATCCTCCCACTTCAGCCTCCCAAAATGCTGGGATTATAGGGGTGAGCCACCTTGCCAGGCCTGCCCCATTTTATTACTATTGTTTTTCAAGACAGGGTCTCATTCTCTTGCCCAAGCTGGAGTGCAGTGGAGTGATCATGGCTAACTGCAGCCTCGATCTTCTGGACTCAGACGATCCTCCTGCCTCAGCATCCCAAATATCTGGGACTACAGGCACGCACTACCATGCCCAGCTAATATTTGTAGATTTTATAGAGACTGGGTTTTGCCGTGTTGCCCAGGCTGGTCTTGAACTCCTAGGCTCAAGCTGTCTGCCCGCCTTGGCCTCCCAAAGTGCTGGGATTACAATTAAGCATGAGCCACCATGCCTGGACCCCATATTGTTTTAACTCAAGTCTCAAACAAATCTCAAACATATAATTTCATATAAAACAACTTTAGTGTGGGGGGCCAGGCATGGTGACTCATGCCTGTAACCCCAGCACTTTGGGAGGCTGAGGTGGGTAGATCACCTGAGGTCAGGAGTTCAAGACCAGCCTGGCCAATATGGTGAAACCCTGTCTCTACTAAAAATTCAAAAATTAGCTGGGCATGGTGGTATGCACCTGTAATCCCAGCTATTTGGGAGGCCGAGGCACGAGACTCGGTTGAACGCAGGAGGCAGAGGTTGCAGTGAGCCGAGATCACACCATTGCACTCCAGCTTAGGCGACAGAGCAAAACTCTGTCTCAAAAAAAAAAAGAAATAACTTATGTGATCTTTAAAAGCTAAGGACTTAAAAAAAAGTACAATAGACAGTGATCATTTTAAATTACTACAGAGTAGATCTACTGAATGTCTATGCTTGTGATTTATTGCACTGTAATCTTTTATTTTTTTTGAGACAGGGTCTTGCTCTGTTACCCAGGCAGGAGTGCAGTGGTGCAGTCATAGCTTACTGCCCCCTTGAACTCCTGGGCTCAAGCAAGCCTCCTGTTTCAGCCTCCTGAGTAACAGGGACCTTAGGCATGTGCTACCACACTCGGCTAATTTTTTTTTTTTTGAGACGGAGTCTTGCTCTGTCTCCCAGGCTGGAGTACAGTGGCGTAATCTTGGCTCACTGCAACCTCCCCCTGCCAGGTTCAAGCAGTTCTCCTGCCTCAGCCTCCTGAGTAGCTGGGACTACACACATGTGCCACCATGCCCGGCTAAATTTTTGTATTCTTAGTAGAGACCGGTTTTCACCATGCTGGCCAGGTTGGTCTCGAGCCCGACCTCATGATCTGCTCTCCTCGGCCTCCCAAAGTGCTGGGATTACAAGCGTGAGCCACTGCGCCTGGCACCCCGGGAGCCCAGCTGGTGGGGAGACAGAGACAGGAGGTGAAGGGTTAGATGAACCCTGCTCGAGGAACAGAGCAAGTTTCTCTATCTGGGAAGATGGAAGAAAGCTTTCCACAGGTGGTGACCCTTGAGAGGTATGTTTGAGGGTGCAGGGAGCTCGTTTGCAGACAGGTATGGATGGAAGGTAGTGGAGAAAGCAGGCAAGCCTGTGCCAAGGCGTGACGCTGTGGAGCCAGGAGTCCTTCAAACACGAACTCTGGGCATGTAGGGCCGGTGCAGGTGGGTGGCTGTGGGGAGCCCCTGGAAGCCTGGGCTGAGAGCCTCTAGGAAGCAATGGGCTGGCTGTGGGAGGAGCACCCCCTGCCTCTCCCTGTGCCTGCAGTAGGTCCTGTCCCCACACTCTGACTGGCAGGTGTGGACACACACTCGTCAACTGGTGAAGAACGTGGAGCAGGTGGGCTCACCGGCTCGGGTACTGGCTGCCTCACTGGGAATGGGAAGCTTGGTGGCCCTGGGAGGTCATTGAGTGTCCCTAAGCTTCCGCCAGGGAGATGATCGGGCCTGTGTGAGGGGAGATGAGGAGTCTGTGTCTAGCACCCAGCGCAGGGCATGCACTGATAACATGATGGCTTCACCCGGCTCCCAGGGGCCACGTCCAGCCGACAGCCCCTTGGTGACTTAGCTGTATGGGTGGCGTGCAGCTTGGCACTGCTTGCTGGTCTGGGGAGACGTCCTAGGCTGGCCTGGGGAGGACGTCCCCTCTCAGCCTCCCCTGAGCCATGGGCGTAGGTGAGTTTTTGGAAAAGCCCATACCGACGGTGATTCAGCGCTGCTTCTTGCTTCCTTCTGTCTTATTCTTAAGTCACCCACAGGGCAGCCACCTGCCAGTGTCTGTCCTCCAATCCCCTGCCCCAAGGGACTGCTCTAGGCAGGGAAGAGAGAGGAGGAGGAGGCCTCACATATCCTCGGGTAGAACGGAGGAGGAAACTGAGGCTCCTCACAGAGGTTAACTAACCTCTGCTGGACCACCCAGGTGTAAGAGCTGGGATGCCCCCAGACCCTCCCTTCTCCTGGGAGGGGTGGAGCCGAGGCGGTGGGGGCCTTGCTGGAGTGCACCAGGAGCTGAGAGAAGTTTAGTCTGCCTGGAGCTTGGCAATCAGGGTGAGGATCCCTTTGAGGCCGGGTTGCACAGGATCCTATAAGCCATCATTGTACACACTTGGGCTTTGCCTTGAAGGCTGGGGGAGCCATAGCAGTTGTGTGAGGTTGGCTGCTGGGTGGAGGCTGGGGGCTTGTGGGATTGGGTGGGGAGGGTGCTGCGATTGTCCAGGCAGTGGTGGTCTAGATAGTACAGTGGTGGTGGATATCAACTCTTCAGAGTCCATCCAGGTCTGAGGGCTCATTAGCAACCTCGGCTATTCCTCGACTACTCAGGATGTTGTCTGTTTGGGGCCTGGCCTCAGCACTCCTGGTTCCTCAGCATCGCCACGCACCCTGTATCCACGGACTCAGAATCTGTGTTTTAACAAGACCCCCAAGAGGTGCCAGTACACACAGCACATTCATGTTTGCAAACACTGGTTTAGGGAACCTGTTGACCTGAGTGCAGGGCTGAGAGGGGGAAGAAAGGACTGAGGTCAAGGCCTGACTGCATGAGGAAGGGGAGGTTGGGGAGCGAGGGAAGAGGAGATGATGTCGGAGCACTCAGCTTCTGGCTGGGAGGAGGGCCACATCGCCCCACACCAGGGGCGGCCTGAGGACTAGCGCAGTTATAACACAAAGGGCTGAAACGGCCTGGCTGCTGGGGTAGGGCAGAGAGCTGGGCTCCACAGGGCAGCCCGCACACCCCAGCTCTGCCCTTGGAGGCCCTAGAACCGTGTGGACCCTGTCCTTTGTCCTTTCTGCCGTGTCCATGTAGGTGTGGGTCGTGTCTGCCCCACAGGTTGGGTATTTGCCGTTGTGCTGTCAGCAGATGGGTGTTGAGCCCATGCAGGCCTGGACGTGGTCACAGAACGGCATCCTGCTTGTTGAGCAGCCATCCTGGTCGTGAGGGGTCACGTGGTAATGCGCATATGGAGAGCTGGGGCCGTCATCGTGAAGACCAAGTGAAGCGGCAGTCGGATCCGGGACAGAGGTTCCTCTAGGGAAAGACCATTATGGTCTGGGGCACCCTGGAGGCACGCGCCCTGGCTGGAGGGTGGGTGAGTCTGTGGCTGGTGGGTTCGGCTGAGGCAGGGGAGCGCACTCTTCAGCCCAGCCCCCTGGCCTGGGCCCTGCCGTGCTGGAGCCTTCTGGTGCCTGGAGGCTGAGTCTAATGCAGTGGGGCTGGGCAGAGGGTGCCCTGGCTGTTGTGGGGTGGAAGCTTGGCTGACCCAGTGGGCATCAGCCAGGACCACATTAGGCCCAGCTTTGGCTGGGTTCCCCACAGGCTCTGCCCATCAGCTGTGCCCAGCAGCATCCCTGGCTTCCACCCACTGGATGCCAGTACTACTCTCATCTTCCAAGAATGTCTGCAGGTACTTCCAGATGTCCTCTGGGTGGGGGGTAAAATTGCTCTGTTGAGGACCAGTGCTGGCTGAGGGTTCTTCATCATTCCCTTCTGGTCCCAGCCTGGCTGCACTGCCACCTGGCGAGTTCTGTTTCCAGGCAGTGGGTCAGGCCTGCTTTGGGGGCTGGCGTGCTGTCCTCCCTCACCCATGTCAAGGCCTGCGTGGCCGTGTGCTCACGCGTGCTTGATGTGACCTGGGAGTCAGAGCGCCTGGGTTCCTGCTCCAGGCTTCTGTGGTGCCGTAAGGACCTCAGGTCTGGGGGTCAGGAGGCCTGGATGGAAGATCCTGGCACTCTGGTCCTTGTAGGGGACTCTGAGCCTTGATTTTTGCATCTTTGGAATGGGGCTGTGGTAGCCTTTCCATGGGTGCTGGTGGAGGCTGGGAATGCCAGTGTGCCCACCCTCCCCATGCTGGGCTCAGCGTGGGTGCCTGGTGACAGTGTATTAATCTCCCCCTGACTTCTCTGTGACCTCAGATAAGTCCCTCTCAGTTCTGGGCCTTGCTTATAAAAGGGTTCTTGGGCTCTCTTCTGTGTAAAAAGGGGGACCCTATGAGGTAGAGAGTCTGGGGGACAGGGGAGTCATGGGGTTGGACACCGTGCCAGAGCCTGTGGTGCTTTAAAATCAAGGCTCAAACCCAGGGTCCCGAAGAGGGCCGAGCAGCAGCTGAGGTCCGAGTGCACCCGGCCTGCCAGTGCTGCCCAGGAGTGGCGCCTCCTGTCATCCCTCAAGCCCAGCAAAGACCCAGTGTGACAAAAGCATGGAGTCTGGACCTGGCAGAGCTGGGTTTGCCTCCTTGCTCTTCTTTGACTAGCTGCATGGCTCCTGGAGCCTTTCCGAGCTTCAGGTGCCACATCTGAAGACTGAGGTTAAATAGGAGGCAGGGAGGAGCTGGTGACACTGACTGGATGCCACTATGTGCTAGCCTCATTCATTCCACCCTCCGGCAGTGTCCTGAGTTACACGCCCGGCCGCCGCGCTATTTTCCAGGCAGGAAAACCGAGGTGTAGAGCCCAGCACTCGGCAGAGGAGGCACACAGCAAGCGAAGCCATCCTTGTTGACATGAGCTGGTTGCTCTTGGCATTTGAGTCTGAACATCAAAGGCCCTGAAGATTAAAAAGAGAGAATGAAGAATGATGTGCCTGGTGCCTTCTTGGGAAGAGCCCGAGACCAGCTGTGGAGGGGAGCAAGACTGGTTCTGGGCTGGGCTTCCTGGCCTGGTGCTTTCCTGGGCAGCTGGAAGTGCTTCTCTGGGAGCTGTCTGGCCTTGGCGCCGTTGTTGGCTTCGTTATTTTTTGCCTGCAGGGGCCTGAGCATTCTGTACTGACGGGAAAACATTTGTTGGGCTGACGCTGTAATCACACCGCAAGGGACACTTGAAATTATATCTGTATTTGGGAAGCTAATTTTAAAGAACTTTTTCTCTTCATAATTATTGCAATCAGCCAGCTAGTGTTATTGGGGATTCTCTTTTTCCCTCCTCAGCTGAGAGGCCATCTGCCTTCCTCTTCCTGCCTTTCCTTCCAGCACACGGTGAGCCATCTCCCTGGGAGAGGGACCACTGGCCCTTGGCTGTCTGCAAGCTGCAGGG
This sequence comes from Nomascus leucogenys, assembly GCF_006542625.1. Taxonomy (NCBI): domain Eukaryota; kingdom Metazoa; phylum Chordata; class Mammalia; order Primates; family Hylobatidae; genus Nomascus; species Nomascus leucogenys. Next base: position 12,673,066 of record NC_044402.1, read on the forward strand.
AAACCTTTCCATGGTGATTGCGGAGGAAGGGATGAGGAAGAAGAGCAGGGGAGGATGATGGGGGCCTCTGGCTTGGCTACAGGATGGGTCCATTTTCAAGATTGGAGGCGCAGGTTGGTGACGGAAATGATGGAATGTAACGTTTCAATTTGGACATTGAAGCAGCCAGGGCTCTTGTGAATGCAAGTGACAGAAAATCCAGTTCAGATGAGTTTAAGCAAAAAGAAAAAAAAGTGCATTTCTTGGCCCAGGTAACCAAACTGGCACAGGAATAGTCTTATCCTTCAGGTCCCCAGACATTCCTCCTGTCCCTGGAGTTTTATTCCTCATCAGGAGGAATTTAGTTCCAGAAAACGCTGGCCAAAAAAAGAAAAGAAAAGCCCCCATTGCCCACCCCCTACAAATGGGGCTTATTCCTGTCTATCTTGAGTTCTGATCCTGACAAGTAGGATTTCTGCAGGATGACTGCTAGCACACCAGTCAGGGATATGGGCTGGACGTTTAGGGTTGGCACAAAGTGGGCTCTGTGGATTGGCCTTCACAGGGGAGGCATTCAGGTCAGGAGGATACACCATGTGCTGGCCCTTCAGGTCTCAGTCTGACCACCCTTTCCAACACCCTGGGTTCCTCTGTGTCCTTCCTCTTGGACCATCCTCTGAGAGGATGGTGCGAGGAAGAGGCTTCTGATGTTGTGCATGGCAGGCAGGGGTGGGGGAGTTCCAGGGGCGGACAGCATGGGCAGATGGTGAGAAGTGTGAAAGAACCGACCTGTGGGGCAGGGCAGGAAGCCCGGTGTGCTAGGAACAGATGGGGTGAGACTTGCTGGGCAAGGAGGTATGCACCTGCTGCAGTGGCCCAAGTGGTGGGGGTGAGGGAAGCCCAGGGGGTGAGTCTGGGCAGGGGCTGGGGGGTGATGAGCCATGTTTCAGATGCAGAAGATGCAGAGTGTGTGTGCAGGGACAGCAGGGAGGCCGCCCGGTGGCCTGCACCGCACAGCTGTGTGTCTCAGGGAGTGGGAGGCTCTCCGTGCTGGCCTCAGTCTGCTCTTCTGGAATTCTGCATCCTTCTTTTGACATTTCTCTTTAATGCCCAGGGTCCTGGCTCGTGGCTTTGGCTTGGGGGCAGCTGTGACCTCTTGCATGGGGCTCTGAGGGATTATTCCAGCTGTTTGGGGACTGTAGCCATGGCTCCCAGCTGCAGAGCCTGACAGGCCTGGAGGCCGGCAGGAAGAAGATAGGGGGTGTGCCCACCTGCCAAGAGCTGGCTCTGAGGCTGGCTCTTGGCACTGGGGTCCTCTGAGGCCCCAGGCTCATTCTTACCTCCTCCAGAGGCCCAGCTGACCTACCATTCTCATGAACTGCAGTCCTGTGACCCAGCTGATTTCTATCTCATTGGTAGAACCCTTTAAAGGTGGGGTAGGGCTCCTAAAACATTAGCCCTACTGCCTTCCCCACAGATTGGCCTCTCTTCCCTGCCTGTGGGCATCCGGCATCTGCTTGAATCCTTCTTATCACAGGGTGCTCATCACCTCTCGACTGCCTTCCTTTGGAAGCCAGCAACCTCTTCCTATGGTTGAGCTGAAATCTACTTCATAGGAAGGATTCCTTCTGCCTGGAAGGTTTGATATTGGACAGAAGGACTGTCAACCCTGTGGAGAGGGGAGGAACAGAGTGCTGGCTCCCCCGGCTTCTGGGCTGGATTGACCCAGGGCGTGTCTATTCCACAGCGTCCTGACATGCCAGAGACTGGACCTTAGGAAGTGCCTTCCGGGCCCTTCACTGCAGGCCTGCTCAGGGGCTGCTCCTCAGGTCTTGGGGCCCCTGGGGCAATGGCACCCATCCTTTTGGCCTCCTGGGGTCAAGGTTCTGAGGGAGGATTGGGGCAGCAGGTGGTTGGGTGGAGAGGCAGCTCTGTCCAGAACAACCCTCTTCCAGAAATCCCAGAAGCCTCATCCCCAACAGACCCGGTGGGCCCCCCACCATCACACAGATCCCCTTTCTCCCCAGGAAGTCACACAGTGCTGTGGGATGAGGAGGGTTTCCTGACAGATTTGGGGAGAGCAGGCCTGGGTGGGGAGTGAGGGAGCCTGGGAATTCTTGGTATTTGGATGGGTTTAGATTGTGGTTCTGCTTCTTACCTGCTGTGAATCTTTGGTCAGGATACTGAACTGCTCTGAATTTCCCCAGTTGAAAAGAGATGACAGGCCAGGTGTGGTGGCTCACATCTGTAATCCTAGCACTCTGGGAGGCCAAGGTGGGAGGATTGCATGAGCCTGGGAGTTTGAGACCAGCAACCTACTGGGCAACATAGTGAGACCCTGTCTCTACAAAAAATAAAAAAAGAGGCCTGGCGCAGAGGCTCATGCCTGTAATCCTAGCACTTTGGGGGGCCAAGGCAGGCAGATCACTTGATGTCGGGAGTTCGAGACCAGCGCGGTCACCATGGCAAAACCCTGTCTCTCCTAAAAACACAAAAATTAACCGAGTATGGTGGCGCACGCCTGTAGTCCCAGCTACTTGGGTGGCCAAGGTGGGAAAATTCCTTGAACGAGGGAGAATTGCTTGAACCCGGGAGGTTGAGGCTGCAATTAGCCGAAATCGTGCCACTGCACTCTAGCCTGGGGGACAGAGGGAGACCCTGTCTCAAAAACAAAAAACAAAAAATAAAAAAAAAAAGAAAAGAAAAGATGCAACCGTTGTACTCACCCAGTGGCTGCTGAGATCCAGTGTGAGGGGGACGAAGTGCCTGGCACTCACAAGTCCTGCCCCGCCACCCCCTTGTCTGTCCCTGTTTCTGCCTGGGGCAGGGAGAGCAGGCCTGGGTGGGGAACAAGAGAGCCTGGGGATTACTGGTGTTAGCATCTCGTTTATTTGGGTCGTGCTCAGGCCCCTGGAATCCTCTCTGAAACTGGAGGGTCTCGGGTAGCCGATGAAGCGCTGCCTGTCTTAGGGTCAGGTGACCGGGCACCTCTGATGGACCTCAGGATGAGCCCAAGTGTCAGTAATTATCACCCAGCTCCCCAGTTTGCAGCCAAGGCTTCCAGGCCTTGAGCCTTTGGTCTTCGGCACCCAGTTCCCCCATGTCTCTTCCCTGGGCTTCTTTCCTGCCATTTCCATCAGGGACCCCTGTGGCCATGCTGGGCTGTACCCAGTGCCCCTTGGGAATCTGTGGGTACCGTGCGAAGCTGTGCTGTGCTCCTCCCCATCAACTCCTCATTGACTGTTGAAGGCCCCTACGAACTCCTGACAGGTCCTCATTCGTTCCTGCCTGACACGTGAATGCTTCCAGGCGGTGTCTGAGAATCCTGCGATGGCAGAGCTGTGGGAGCCTTGGGGTTGTGGTGGACAAAGTAAGGCCCTTGCCACTCCCCACCAAAGACAGCAGGTTCTAATCCTCAGAGCCTGTGAGTGTGCTGCCTTACATGGTAAAAGGGTATGACATGACTACAGATGGGATTTTTAAATTTTTATTTTGTAGAGATGGTGGTCTCACTGTGTCGCCCAGGCTGGAGTACAGTGGCTATTCACAGGTGTGATCATAAGGCACTGAAGCATCAAACTCATGGCCTCAAGTGATCCTCTCGCCTTAGCCTCCCAAGTAGCTGGGATTATAGGCATGTGCCATACTCTTGGCTTACAGATGTGAACGAGTGAGGGATCTTGAGATGGAAAATGTTCCTGCATTACCTGGGTGGGCCTGGTGTAATCACAGGGAGGCAGGAGGGTCAGAGGAGATGTGACAGTGGAAGCAGAGGTTGGGGTGTTGTGGCCACAAGCCAAGGAATGTGGACAGCCTGTAGAACTAGAGAAAGCGGAGGAATCGATTTACCCCTGGAGCCTCCAAAAAGAAGCCTGCCTCTGACCTGAGAACCCTAAGAGAATAATACATTTGTGTTGTTTTTAGCCACTACTCTTGTGATTTGTTACAGCAGCAATGGTAAGTGAATACAGTTTTCTCCTACGCTGCTCTTCTCAGGGCTTGCGGGTGAATCTGTGACTGAGAAGGGAGGGACTGGGTCAGGGTCAAGGTCAAGGCCAGAGCCCATGTGACCCAACCCCTTGGGACTTTCCTTTGACCTGCCATCCTGAAAATATCTGAGGGGCCAGGGAGATATTCCAGTAAGGTGCCTTGTGGTTTAAGTTTCCTGAGATGGGGTCAGGGCTGACTCATGCTTGTGGCCGGGGGGCCAGGAAACCCCAGTGCCCATGACCTGGTCTTTGCCTTTGCTTCTCCTAGTGCTTAGCAGGCCTTCTCCAGCATGCCTTGGCAGCCTCCGTCTCCCTCTCTTCCAGGGCCTGGCTCACACAGCAGCTCTACTGAAACTTCCCTGTGCCTCCTGCTGTCCCCCAGGTGTTTGTCCTATTTAAGGGCCTGTGGCACACTCGCCAGAGAGCATGGCATGTAGCCCACTGGTCTGCCCTGTGGCAGCTAGCATCTCAGGGCAGGGTTTGTGGTTTGGGGTCCCCCTCTGGTCCCAGGCCAGCCCAGTGCGTGACAGAGAAGCCCAGCAAATGCTTGACCAAAATCAGACCAGGAAACTCTCCCTGCCTGTGGTTGGAGGTGCAGCAGCAGGGCAAAGACAACTAAACCTTAAGGGCTTGGGATCCAGGGACCAGGAGCTGCCCCCAGCCCTCAGGCCAGGTAAGGAGTGTTGGCAGCAGAATTTGGGTGAAATCTTCAGTCTCCTCTGGAACACAGCCTTTCGAAGAGTGTCAGCATCCAGAACACAGGCTGGGGACACACACACTTATGCTGCTATTTTAGGAGTGTGGGGTACCCTGAGGATAGGTGCTAGAACAATTCAGACTTTCCTGAGCAGGCTTCTCCCTCCCCCAGTGAGTCCAAGGGAGGGAAATGTCACGGGAATTTCTGCCTCCCTTCCTGCAGTAGCCTACCTTGCTCATTAGGCTGATACTAAATGACTTTGCATTCTTGGGATTAAGAAGCTGCTGTGAAGAGAACCAACTGAATCATTAGCCCTGGGGCTGGCTGACTGACAGGGGATGGGGAGTGAAGGTGGCGGGGAGGGGAGGAGGTGCTAGAATCAAGCCTGCCAGCACCCCCCACCACCTCCCTCTCCCAGCAGCCCACTCCCCTGCTTCCCACAATTTAGGTCCCGCACCTGCAAAGGGATAGTAAAAGACTCAAAAACAATTTCAAGTAGAGAATTTCCACACTAAAAAGCGGGGATGTCGAGAGCCATTAAGGGAATAGACTTAATGTTTGTGATCAGCCAGCAATCAGGATGATTTCTGATCTGAAGTGGTGACCCCTTGGATGTGGCAGAACACTGCCTTTGCGTGATCTCCTGCCCTGGCCTCACTTCCTCCTTCCTGAAAATTGAGTTGAGGAGGGGAGTCTCAAAGGCACCTCAGTCCCTGTGCTGCTTTCAGCCCCTGCAGCTCCGATGACCTCTCCAGGAGGTGCCAAAGGTGGGTCACCCACTCTGTCTCTCTCTCGTGTCCTGTTCACTGGGAAGAGCTGCTTCCAGGCACCCCTGGACGCTGTTCTGGGTCTGAGGGAGTGCACTGACTCAGGCTGCTGTGCCTGCACTGAGGGGCGCCTGGACTTTGAGGCCGGCCTGCTTCCCCCCGGGTGGGGCACCCAGTTGGAGGGAGGGTCTTCAGGTGAGGTGGTTGGTGACTCCCCAGTCAAAGGAAATATGCCCCCACTCAATAAAAAAGACACATGACAGCTTCCAGTTTATCTGGTTCTTCCCTAGAGCTGTCCAGACAATTCAAATGTTTGTACTGGCTTTAAAATTCTGTTCGTATGTTGTCTTTATATCGGGCCATTTCAGTTTCTGGCACTGTTAATAGGAGGAAAATCCAAATTACCAAACAATCAGCAAGTGAACCAAGATGCCACAGGGCAGGCGAGCAGGGGCGACACGGGGCTGGAGCCTGGCCCAGGAACCCAGCAGCACTCTGGGAGTGTTTGCAGAGAGCCTGCCAGGTCCAGGGTCTGCAGGGGGCACAGGGATGCTGAAATAAAGAGCCATCTTTGGCCTCGAGGGGGGCTCATGGTCTGATGCTGAGCACGGAGCAGGCTTCAGTGGAAGCTGTGATTCCTGCCTGTTGATGAGGAGGGCGCTTGAGCTGCTCTTGGTGTGTAGGCAGGAGTTTGCCAGCTGAGGAAGGGCGCCTGGCAGGGGGATCAGTTTGTGCAAAGGCAGACTTGGGTCAAGCCTTGGTGTTTGGAGATTGGATCCCTTCTGGGAGGGTTTGAGAGGCTGCTGCTGCCTCCCCCTGGTGTCTTCTGAGCTACACCTCCAAATGACCATGTGGCAGGTGTTTTGCTAAGAATTTGGGGCTGTAGACACAGGGCACAAGCTGTGTCTCTGAAAGAGTGCTTGTTAGTCAAGATAGGCCAGGTTAGGTTGCAGTGGCAAATAGTGTCAAGAGGCCGGCAGAAACAGGTTTACTCACAACTCATTCAGCACGCACTCTGGATCCAGAGACTCTTGGGGGCTGTGATCTGCCCTGCAGTGGCTCAGTGTGTATCCCACTTCTTAAGTTCAGTACTATGCACCTTTTGCGCTGGATAATTCTTTGTTTTAGGGGGCTGTCCTGTGCATTACAGGGGCCCTTTCCTCACTGGATTCTAGTAGCACTTTCCTCGGTGTGACAATCAAAAAGCTCTTCAGGCGTTGCTAAATCTCCTTGTGGGGGACACACAGTTGCCCATAGTTGGGAACCAGTGCTGGCTGGAGGTCCTCTTCATCAGTTGTTTCTTTCTGGTTCCCAGCCTGGCTTCGTCGCCACTCAGCCCGCGTTGTTTCCAGGTGGCGGGTCTGGCTGCCTCTGCTGGTGGGTGGCAGCCTCATGTGCTTCCTTGTTTCTGAGGTCAGGGAGGCCTCGGTGCTGGCAGTGGAATGCTTCTTCCAGGAGGGGACATGGTCACCTCTGTTCACATCTCATTGCCCAAGACAAGTCATGTGGCCATGCCTAACTGGAGGCAGGGACAACACAGTGGCACTGAGTGTCCAGGAGGGAAATTGCCAGCTTTGGTGGCCACCATTGATGTTCACCACCGAGCATTAGCCTGGTGGGGTCAGTGCAATGGAGTCCAGCAGCCTTTCTGTCTGCCCAGTGCTGGGTGTGGGCAGCTTGGGGCAGTGGAGCCTGAGGAGGGTGGGAGCCAAGGCAGGTTTCTCCAGAGGAGCTGACCTGGGGGGTCAGGTGGTGATGTGGGGATGGCATTTGAGGAAGGGAACAGTGTGGCCATCAACACACATGGGTGACAGGGGCCCAGTCATCTGTTTAGGAGCCCCAAGTCCTGGGGAGACTTCCTGGGCTTCTGTGGGGTATGGTGTGGGCGCTGCCCTCTGCAGGCAGGGAAAGGGGGACCATAACTTGGGGCTTTTTCCCCAGCGCCTGGTACCTGGAGGTGCCAAAGGGTCTTGTTATTTGGGGTGCCTGAAATCAGTAGTTACTGAACTGTGCCACACGTTGCTTGGATGAGGATGTGCCTGGCTTCCCACTTCCCCGAGTGGTTCTCCGTAGAACCCTCCTCCCTTGCGTCTTCACCATTTCATGTACTTCACTTGCTGCAGCCCTCAGGTCCCCACACCTGCCCTGGGGAGGGCCTCTTGGGTGGGAAAGGTCATATCCTTTTAACAGACATGAAAGCTGAGACCCTGGGTGGCTCAGTGGCACATCCCATGCCTGCTGCTGGTCATGGTCCCTGAGCCTTTTGTGCCCTGCTCTGCTATGTGGCAGGTCTGCTGCTGGATGGGGTCTGTCATCCCAGAGTGTCTTGTGTTAACCTCCTGACGCCACACCTGGTACTGTGCTGCAGTGGCCTGGTGGTAGCGTGGGTGCCGTGGACGTGTCTCTGTTCCGCATCACTCTTTTGTACTTCTGCTCTGATCTTCTTTATTGTTTTCCCTTATCATCCCCTCTCCCTCAGTGCTGGGTCATCCAGAGTAATTTTCATCATCTTCAGAAGTGGTAACCACTGTCACTCACAGGGCCCCTGCTGCTCAGCGGCCAGTGACAGAAAGCTTTAGCTGGCTCGAGCAGAAATCTGCAGCTGAAGGTCCAGAGAGGACAAACCCCACCGCGGCCGGGTCTGGCCAGGGAATCTGCCCTCTGGAGCCCTCTTGGCCCTTTCTCCTGGTTGGCCTCGGGCCCATCCGGATTCTCGCCACATAGAAGCGATGGTGTCCTCCAGCATTTCCAGGCAGTGCCATTTGTACTGCAGACAGTCCCCCAGGACCCGTCCGGTAAAGGACCAGGACCGGCCTGGCTTGGGTCTTGCTCCCATGCTGCCGCTAAGTGAGGTAACAGGTCACGTGCCCACCGCTGGAGTGGGCGTGCTGCCCCCAGTCACGTGGACTGGAGGAGGTGCAGTTCTAGAAGGGCAGGAAGGCAGGGTGGCAGGTCACAAGGTCACAGGTCACAAGACCCCCATCCCTGGTGTGAGCCAGGTACTGTGCCAGGCCTGGACTCTGTTTCCTCAAAGCCCGTGTGGGATGAGTTCTAGGATTCTCGCATTTTACAGATAAGAAAACAGAGGCACAAGGTACAGTGGGGTCTGGTTCTGCTCTCAGGGGCTCACCCACCTCTTCCACTCCCGCCTACCCCCCCGAATTGTGTTCATCTAAGCCTCTGAATGCTGCGAAGCTCAGTCCTCGGCTTCTAACCACTTCCTGGCACCACCACGGTTGAAAAGTGGACTGCTGCTGCCTTCTTGCAATGTTCTCTCCTCTCCTGCTCGTCTGCTCCTTCCAGACTGTGAGCGTCACAACTATTTCTGGTTCTTAGGTTTCCTTTACTCTTTTCCCAAGACCTGCAAGGGCTGCCCCCCACCCCACCCCTGCTGTGTCCTCCCCTAGCAAATCAGATCCTGCTTCCACTGGTCACAGAGAAGCACATGGAGTCGCACTTGTGGACAAGCAGCTGTCCCCATACCCAGCTGCTCCTGAGCAGCATCCGGAGTTCGATGAACCCTGAATCCTTCCCAGGCCCTGCCCCAGGCCTCCTGGATCAGAGGCCTTAGGGTGGGCCTCGAATGAGGATTTTTGACACGCTTCATTGGTGGTTCTCAGGCTATCTGCCCTGGCATCTGGGACCCACTGGCCTATGGGTAAAGCCTGGGCCACAGGGTGACATCCTGGGCCTCTGAAGCGTACCCTGCCTTTATCCTCTGTCCTGCGTCTCAGCCCCCGCCCCCTGAGAGGGCTTTATGCTTCCAGAGCCCCAGACACCCTTTGGGGTGGGCGCAGGACTCCCCTTACTCCTCTATAAGTACTCTTCCCAGCACCTGTCTGTAGTTACCCTTCAGTTGCTCTGCCAGATGGCAAATGCTGCCTCCTCCTTGAAGCCTTCTTTTATTGCCAGCCCCCTCCTCTGAAAGGATCAAATCATTTTGTGAGTATTTTAACTTCCTTAAAAGTTCGTGCTCCTTGGACTTCTGGGGAGAAGCTTCCTTGTGCAAAGTGGATCCTCCCTTTGTTAATAATCCAGCTTTTGGAAAAGCATGTTTATACTTAGCTATTCCTATTTTATTAATATTCATATTAATATATTGTATTTATATATTAGTGTAATATTTATCAATAAAATGACAGTTTAGAGCCTATAAAATTATTCACAGGTGCAGGTTTTGTGTTTTTTTTGAGACGGAATCTTGCTCTGTTGCCCAGGCTGGAGTGCAGTGGCACGGTCTTGGCTCACTGCAACCCCCGCCTCCTGGGTTAAAGCAATTCTCCTGCCTCAGCCTCCCAAGTAGCTGGGATTACAGGCACCCGCTGTTATGCCCAGCTAATTTTTATATTCTTATAGAGACGAGGTTTTACCATGTTGGCCAGGCTGGTCTCGAACTCCTGACCTCAGGTGATTTGGGAGGCCCACCTCGGCCTCCCAGAGTGCTGGGATTACAGGCGTGAGCCACCATGCCCGGCTGCAGGTTTTTAATGAAACTTAAAAATTATTAAATTGTAGGCCGGGTGCAGTGGCTCACGCCTGTAATCCCAGCACTTTGGGAGGCTGAGCTTGGTGGATCACTGGAGGTCAGGAGTTCGAGACCAGCCTGGCCAACATGGTGAAACCCTGTCTCTACTAAAAATACAAAAATTGGCAGGCATCTTGGCGAATGCATGTAGTCCCAGCTACTCGGGAGGCTGAAGCAGGAGAATTGCTTGAACCCAGGAGGCGGAGGTTGTAGTGAGCTGAGATCATGCCACTGCACTCCAGCCTGGGCGGTAGAGCCAGACTCTGTCTCGAAAAAAAAAAAAAGTAGCTTTTATTGTTACTTTCCCTACAGTTTTGAGGGTAGCGTATATGTTCATTTGTAGAAAATCTCGAAAACACAGGGAAGTATAAAGGAAAAACCATAGCACTTTGTTGGCATCACCCAGCCCCGTGGCCACAGTTAACACTGCAGCACATGCCCCTCAGTCTGTTTTCTAGGTACCGGAATGTTTCCATGGGCTTAGAACCCGTAGCGAGTGCTGCAGCCTGGGGGTCCCCACTGCAGGCCTCATTTCAGCTCCTCTTTGGACAGCACTTGGAAGCTTTTCATGATACCTCCTGAGCTCTGCTGTCTTGTGTCCTCCAGTGATCGATTGCTTCGTGCTTTTATCAAGCATCTATTTAAGAAACAATTAAAAAATATATTTTCCAGTTTTTGATAACATGTTATAGGCACATGGCACAACCTTGAAGCGATGTATGAGGGGGCACAGTGAAAAGGAAGTCCCTCGGCCACCCCAGCTGCCCTTGCCCTTGACCAGGGGCCCTGCCATGATCGTTTTCTGTAGCACCCTCAGGTTCACTCCGTGTGTACCCAAGCACACATGCTTGTCCTGGATGTTGTTCTTAACACAGATAATTATTTACAGCATACAGGGTTTTGCATCTTACGTTTTTTCACACAGCAATGTCTTGGGGATAATTCCTCGTGGGTGCATGGAGGCCTTCTGTGTTCTTTTTTACTGCTGCATACTATTCCTTTGACTGTGTGTGGTTTGTTAATGTCCCTTCTTGGGGGAAATTTAGTTTGCTGCTAGTGTTTTGCTATCACATACAGTTTGGTAATTAACAGGGCAGAGCCGGAAACATATTGCACACTTGAGCCTGTCTGTGGGGTGATGAGGTGGGATCGTGGAGCCAGGGTTTTCAGGAGGAACAGTCACTTGACAACCAATGCTCTGGTTTCTCTTCCCTCCCCCTGTCTCCCATGTCCCTTGCTTCTCCCTCTTCCCCTTTGGCTTCATCATTCAATTTCTGAACTTTCTGGTTATGGCGGGACTTTAGGAACGTGCTTCTTGGGGAATCGAGGTTGTTGGTGCCTTTTACAGAAGTTTCCCAATGAAAAATGAGCCCCGACAGGTTGTTTTATTTTCCTGAGAGGCTGTGGTGGTGCATGTGGGATTCCACCACCAGAGGGGATGCAGTTTTCCGCTGCCACCTCCTGATCCTTCCATTGCACTGAGGCCCTGGAGGCTGGAGACCAGGCCTCCCTGCTTGGTGCCACCCTTGCCCACGGTGGTGCACCTGGTGGTGAACACCTGGGTGTGGGGAGAGCCCTGCTCCGGGCCAGCTCCTGCACTTCCTGAGTCTCCCAGGCCTCGGCCTGCTCTGCAGGTAATGGGGTAGCCACTGTCCCACCCTCATGAGGCTGCAGACGGTATTGGTGAGTGGTGAGCTTCAAGGGGTGTGTAGCATATGTGGGTGGCCCCCTCTTTTCTGCCACGGTTGTAGTTTATCCTTTTTTTGGAGCTCTGAGCAACAGAGGAACTGCTGTGGCTCCTGGGAGATCAACCCCACTTAAGATTGCAGCCGATCTTTTCTCTAGATTACTTTTTTGTTGCTTTCTTATTTTATGTGTTCCATCTGTTTTCAGTGAGAGACTGTTTTTTTAGGACTAAGGAAGGGAGAGCTGCCTGGGATGATGTAAAATGTGGACTGATTGGAACTGACCGCAGTAAAGAAACGAGAGTCACACGCTGGGATAACCCGGATGCCAGCAGGGTTGACTCAGAGGGAAACCGAGGCCCTGGCCCAGAGGCCAGTGGAAGTCTGCGCTTCTGTGTCCCCGGCCTTTCGCACTGTGCGGTTCACACTTTCGGTGATTTGGGGCTTGAGTTTTCTGTCCTGGAGCAGGGTCGCTGGAGTTTGGGCTGGCTCCTCAAGGTCCTCTGCTGTGTGTCCTGGGGCAGGTTCCCGTCAGTGACGCTTCCTGCAGCTTTCTCGTCCCTCCAGTGGGGGCCAGGATGATTGGGAGTGAGGCAGGGGCTGAGGTGTCCACAGGTGCTCAGAAACGGTGCAGGTTGTGAGCCAGTGGTTGGGCGTAGCACAGGTTCCTCATGATGCTGTCTGTCACTGTGCTGTGGGCTGTGGTGGCCCAGGGCTATGCTGTTGTGTGTCTCCCCTGTCCCTCATGAAATCGTGGAAGCAGATGGATATTGGCCACCATTCCTACAGAAACTGCAGAGAAGCTAAGAGACACTGAGGGTCCCTGAATGCCTCAACCAGGGTGGTTCTCAAACTGGATTCCTTGGGGCCCAGGTTTCTGTTGAGGTGTCGGGGGTTTGAGGGCAGGTGGACTGGGTGCTTCCCACAGTGGGACCTGGTCAGCTCTCCTTGGCCTCTGTCTTCCTGTCTCATGGAGTGGCTCCTTTGTGAGGTTCTGCTCAGTGCCTTGGTATCAGAAGGTGTTAAGGAAGCCCTCGCTGAATGAGCTGACAAACAGATGTAGGAATTAGTGGGCGGCACCTCAGCTGTGCCATGAAACAAGGGAGCAGGGGTGCCCAAATGTTCCTGTGGGGCTTGTGCCCGTCTCCTCCCTAAGACCTTGAGCCTCTCAAGGGCCCAGACTGTGGAGGTTGCATTTGTTGTACCCTCCGAGTGCTGGGCCCAGGAGCTGAGATAAATTGTTACACATTTACACCTTCATCTGCCAGCAGCCTTTGAGGAGTGTCTGTGTGCCAGGTGGGCATCATAACTGGGCATGGGCACACATAGCTTTAAAGTTTGGCATGGTCCCTGCTCCAAGGAGCTTGGGTGAGTAAACCACACATTCCTGACCTTGCCTGGCTGCAGCCATCTCTGAGCATCTGCTGGAGGCCTTTCTTCCCAGCGCAATGTGCACAGTATGCTGTCTTGGGCGCCTCGGTCCCTGCAGGTCCTGGTGGCCCTACACCAGTGCTCATCTCTGGCTCATAGCAATCAATACCCCAAAACAAAGGGCCGAGACAGTGGTAGCCTTAAGTTCTTTCAGGTTGGGAGGCGTCCTGGAGAGGCTATGCTGAGCCGAATCCTCAAGGCTGGGGTGGGAGGTGGGCACCAGGGCCGGGGAGGAGAAAGCCCTGTGTGCCAGAGCTGCATAGGTGGGCACTTCCTGGGCCCACAGTAAGAAATGTGGGGTGGGGGAGGCTGGACGTGGTGGCTCATGCCTGTAATCCTAACACTTTGGGAGGCTGAGGCAGGCAGATCACCTGAGGTCAGGAGTTTGAGACCAGCCTGGCCAACATGGTGAAACCCTGTCTCTACTAAAAATACAAAAATTAGCTGGGCATGGTGGTGGGTGCCTGTAGTCCCAGCTACTCGGGAGGCTGAGGCAGGAGAATCGCTTGAACCTGGGAGGCGGAGGTTGTAGTGAGCTGAGATCATACCATTCCACTCCAGCCTGGGCAACAGAGCAAGACTCTGTCTCAAAAAAAAAAAGAAATGGGTCAGGGAGAGAAGGGTGGGAGTCAACAGAAAGCCTTTGTGTGTTCTGGGCAAACCCTGACCCAGGCCGTGAGGCTCTTAAAATTGAGTGGCAAGAGTCAGGTTACGTGGTGGCCATGGGACTGCATGTGAGCAGGGAGGATGTGGAGGACATGAGTGCAGCTTCGAGGCTGTTGGCGAGGGGGTAGGCGTCAGTGGGGCATTGGGAAGGCAGCGGGCAGGACTGTGTGGGGCTCCCGTGTGTGGTAGTGGATGGGTTGGAGCATGACTGGCTGTGGCAGATCCTGGGGCCAGACCTGATGGGGAGGACATGGGGAGCTATGGGGGTTGAGGTAGGCAGGGATGGCAGGGGCCTTGGGACGACCCAAGCTGGAACTCGGCCGACAGAGGCCCGGCCCGGGAGTGGAGGGAGGTGGCTGGCGTGGGGCCTCCGGAGGACTCCAGCAAGTCCCTCTGCGGAGCCAGCCCTCTCAGCGGCAAGGTGGTTTGAGGAGTGGCTGGGAGTGGAAGGCATGGCCGTTCTGGGACAGTGGCAGGAGAGGCGCAGCTGCCGGCTCCCTCCTGAAACCCCCTCATGGTCCTGCCCTCAGCGGGCTGTTGGGAACCTTCGGAAAGAACGTGTCCAGCCTGCTGGAGTAACGCTTGTTTTCTTTGTTTTTCTTCACAGGAAGCGAGGGATGGAAGTTGTGCAGGTGAGTACAGACCGCGTCCCCGTGGTTCTTTGGGTAGTGGGGCCCTTGGTGCCCACCTCTCTGTCTCTCCTCCTCTCCTCCAGCGTCGGGCACGGCTTTCTCTCTTCTTCACGTGCAGCTTGTTTTTAGCTCCCCTGTGGATTTGATGTGGTTTCTGCCCTGGGCTGGGCAAACTCCGATTGGGGCTTCTTGGGTTTGGAGGGTTGCTGTGGCTTTGTCAGTGGGGAGAGGGTTGGTTTGGGAGTCCTGAGGGGGGTGTGCATGGCAGTGGTCAGGTTAGGGTGGGTGTGGGAAGGGTGAGGGGGCAGTAGGCACCCAGCTAGACGTCCAGTTGTCTTGTGCTTTGTGTAGCCTCACCCTGGGTGGACTTGGGTCAGGTGCACATTAACTAGAAGAAGAAGGATGGATGGAAGAAGAAGGAAGAATGGATGGAGGGGGAGGGAAGGATCTTGGAGGGAGGGGAAAGGTGGAAAGATGGAGGGAGAAGGAAGGATGGATGGAGGGGGAGGAAGGATAGAAGGATGGATGGAGAGAAGAGGGAAGGATGGATGGAGGGGGAGGAAGATAACATCAAAATACTCTCAGACTCTATGTGAGGGGCAGGCTGTGTTATTTGCACTAAAGGCTGTACCTGGCGCATAATGGCTACTTGGTAAACCTGATGGTGGCCTGGCCATGTCCTCTGTTCCCCTCGCTGTCCCCATTGAGGGTGACTCTGTGGTCTGTGCAGCTGGGCTGGCATCCCATCTCCTTGCCTTACGGGTCTCATCTGCCTGTAGCTGCAGAGAGGGGAACCCAAGTTGGGGACTAGATCAGGGCAGAGGAGGTGCTGGCCCCTGCTAGAATATCTAAGGGGCTTTCAAAAAGCCTGCTGGGGAGCTCTTCCAGCCCACCCCTGTTAACTTCAGCTCCAGGGCTTCCCTCAGCGGCCATAGGAGAGCAGCGTCCCCATTCCTGCAGGTTCAGCATCGCAGGCCCCAGGTTTCCCCTGCTCCTGTGACCAGACTGGGGCTGGTTGATGGGTGGGGCTGGTAAAGGATCCTCCTGACCTCCCTCCTGGTAGTTTGTGGGTTGAACTTGTCACTAGAAGGCTGAGATTTGTTTTGGGGTAAGGAGGTAGTTTCTGGAAGCCTCTCAGCAGCTCTAGGTTTTTGTCCAGGCTCTTCTTGGCTCTGCAGAATTGCATGATCTGCACTAAATTTTTCTTTTTTCTTTTTTTTTTTTGAGAAGGAGTCTCGCTCTGGAGTGGAGGCTGGAATGCAGTGGAGCTATCTCAGCTCACTGCAACCTCTGCCTCCTGGGTTCAAGCGATTCTCGTGCCTCAGCCTCCTGAGTAGCTGGGATTACAGGCACATGCCACCACACCCAGCTAGTTTTTGTATTTTTAGTAGAGATGTGGTTTCACCATGTTCCTCAGGCTGATGAACTCCCTACCTCAGGTGATCCACCTACCTCGGCCTTCCAAAAGTGCTAGGATTACAGGTGTGAACCACCACGCCCAACCTGCACTGAATTTTGCTGTGGGCTTTAATTTCTCCATCATCAAGTGGGGGATATTGGAATTCAGGAATGGCTTGGGGTGTGTGTTCAGGGACCATTTCTGATTGATTGGTTTTGGCGGCCTGGAGGATCCTAAATCTGTGAGTGGGTGGGAACGGGTTCATCTGTAGTGCCTGCCAGGGGTACAGGCGTGGAAAGAGGAGGTGTGGTTATTCATCTCATCACGGGCTTAGATGGTCTCTAACCATTGCAGCTCTAGGATGCAGTGGCTTCTATTTCCCTTTTAGTCCTCTATGATGGTTCACTGGGAAATCCACAGATCCTTTACAGAGGCTGCTTTACCCACAATAAGGCTGAGACTGACAGCTGGGGCTCACTGTGCTCAGGAAGGCCCCGGGTTGCCCTGTGGTTCCACCCAGTCACTTGGGAGGGTCCATGGAGGAACTGCTGTGGGAGCCATTTTTAGAGGAAGTGAGTTCAGGCGCTCCCCGGCAAACACACTGCCTGAGAGGGCAAGACAGCCTTCCCCCATGCCTGATCCTGTCTACACGCGACCTCAAACTGTCACACAGTGGGTGTCACCCCCACCGCTCGAGGAGAGGATGAGAGATGGACAGGGGTCAGCGGGTTTCATTTATATGGCGTTCTGGGAAGATTTAGACTAAAATCTTTAATCCGCTCGGTCTGTGGGAGGAACAGGAGACTGGAGCCATTGTGTCAGAATGTCCGGGGCAGAAGAAGCATTGCGAAATCTTTCTAGACATGTATGCTGTTCATTTCAGTGGTGGCTTGGGGGAGGAAGTGGTGGCTGGGGACCAGAGCGAAGCCAAACTGGACACTTTCCACTCCAGCATCTAAAAATAAAACCTACCACGATACCTCTCTGTTCACCTCCTCCTGGCATCCCTGCGTTTGGAGAACTTTTAGATTTTAAGACATTGAGAAAGACTGCAAAAATGGGAAGCCAAGCCACTTGGCTGGCTTTTCAAAATCAGCTGGGCTTCTGTGCACAGGATCTCCAGGCTGCTGGGCCCTGGGAGCTGGGGGTGTTTGCCATCCTCTGGGTTCAGGTGCTGGTGATTGAAGAGGACGCGCGTCCCCTTGCTGCCAGCCATCTTCCTGTGTTTCCTGTGTCTGGTCCCTGAGGGGCATTTCCCGTTCTCTACAGCCACCCAGGGATGGTGTGGTGTTAAGTACCCTTTAGAGGTGGGGAAACTGAGGCTCAGAATGCTGTGCTTTCTCTTGGGGATTTCAGCTGGCAGTGGTGGAGTTGGGATTTGAGTGCAGATCTGTCTGTCTCAAAAGCCTGTGGCCCATGGTTTTCTGCCGAACGGTCTCCTCTGCATGTTCATATGTTCTCCATTTACTAAATGCTTCCGTTCCTCTTATTACCTAGACTTTGGCTGCTATCTAAAAAAAAGGATGTTGGGGCCAAGGGTCAGGACTCAAGACTGCAAAACGCTGGTGACCGGAGGTCGGTTGGTCATGGGAGTTGTTTCTCTTCCTGTTATTTAATGGCAACAGTAACAGTCCTTTTATGGAGGACTCCAGTGTACCAGGCATCGTGGGTTTAGTTTAAGGAAGCATTTGTGTGTAACCTTCCCGAGGTAGGTGTGGGAGCATATTTAAGAAAGTGGATTTTGCAGATCTCAGTGTCCTCATGTGCCTGTGCCAGAGGCTGAGGAGCTCGGGAGCTCTTCTTCCCTGCTACCCCTGTGCCTCTTCACCTTGTTCCTCCTCCCACCTCTGCAGAGGATTGTGCACGCTGTGAGGCGCAGGGCCGCCTGGGGTCAGGTTCCTGTCTGTGTGACCTTGGGCCAGTTGCCTAACGACGCTGTGTCTTTCTGCTCATTTGTAAAATGGGGATAATCATGGTGCTGGTCGCCTGGCACCATTGTGAGGACTGAGTTACTTTGGGTGAAGTAATTGGCACTGGGCCTGGCACACTGGAAGCTGGTTGTCTGCAGGAGAACTGTACACTCTATCCACAGGCAGACCTGACTGAGTGAGAGACCTCAGGGCATAAAACCCTCCCGGTGGTCAAGTACAGTGGCCAGTCATTGTCATCCTGGGGCCAGGGAGGTATTTCCAGTTCCTTGCTTGCAGCAAAATTCAGAGTACCTGATGGTGTCGTCAGCTGATAGCACATTAAGAATGACTTTTGTTTTGGGTGGCTGAGGTGGGTGGATTGCTTGAGCTCAAGAGTTTGAGACCCGCCTGGGCAACATGGCAAAACCTCATCTGAGGGTTCCCCCCCAACCACAAATACAAAAAATTAGTTGGGTGTGGTGGTGTATGCCTGTCATCCCAGCCGCTTGGGGGCTGAGGTGGGAGGATCACTTGAACACAGGAGGTCGAGGCTGCAGTGAGCTGAGATCGTGCCACTGCACTTCAGCCTGGGTGACAAAGTAAGACACTGTCTCAAAAAAAAAAAAAGAACGATTTTTGATAAGAGATTACTAGATTACTGTAATTCTTGGCATATAATTATAAAGGAATCCAAATAATTTGCTATGGTAAATCTCTTTCCATTCCATTTTTTAAAAATTTGAATAAGTGGTTTCTGCTCTGATATCTGTAGAAATTAAAAAATGGAGATGAAATTGATAAACCCTGTCTTATTCTAGCAATAGGCAATATTCATCTGAGGATTCATGAAATAATTTTTCAAAAAATTCCCATTCATTGTATAGATATATTTTTAATAAGATTTATTAAATTTTATTTATTTATTATTATTATTATTTTTTCTGAGATGGAGTCTCACTCTTGTCACCCAGGCTGGAGTGCAGAGGCATGATCTTGGCCCACTGCAACCTCTGCCTCCCAGGTTCAAGCGATTCTCCTGCCTCAGCCTCCCAGGTAGCTGAGGTTACAGGCGCCTGCCACCATGCCTGGCTAATTTTTTTTTTTTTTTTTTTTTTAAGTAGAGATGGGGTTTCACCATGTTGACCAGGCTGGTCTTGAACTGCTGACCTCAGGTGATCCACCCACCTCGGCCTCCCAAAGTGCTGGGATTATAGGCATGAACCACCATGCCTGGCCTAATAAGGCTTATTTTTAACGATTAGTTCTTATACAATTTTGCAATGTATTTCTGTCTTATTGATCAATTGTATACTTATAGTAATTATTATAATAATTCAGTCCAGGAGAAAACTTTTGACAGAGCTTTATGATCACAGGAAATTTAAAAAAAATTAAAACATTGATTTTTGTATTTTTTGGCCCTGTAGTATAATAGGATAATCAGTATAAGGCTTTCAAGCATAAAATACACTGTGATAGTATAAACATCTCTGAGGGAGATCAGAGTTTGTGGAGGAAAAGGGACACTGTTAAATTTCCAACGGTTAAAGAAGAGCTTGATTATGTAATTTAAAAATGGATTATGGTGAATCTCAAATCGCCATGGTATTTAGATACCATTGGATCCATTTAAAAGAGAAACATTAACAGTTTTATTTTTAAATGTTAATATTTACAGTATGTTGGAAATTACATCCTCTACAAGTATTTAGACTTATGATGAGAAATTTTTCATATCAACTTAAAAATGTGCAAATAGATATGTAGTTTTAAACATTTATTTTGTGGGGGTTTGGTTTGAAGTCCACTGCTTCAGAACATTACCCTGTTTACTTCTCAGAACCAGGCCTGAGGCAAGTCCTTCCTCGGAGAGGGACAGCACGAGGCCTTGCTCTCAGGCCGTCCAGAGGCCCTAATGGGGCTGGGCTGGACTGGGCTGACTCTGGGGCCCAGAACCGCGCGCCGAGACTTGCTTGGCAGTGGACTTGTCTGCAGACCTGGTCTGTTAGACCACGTGATGATGATCATGAAAGACACAGCACTGTCTGCTCAGGGCTGCTCAGGCAGGAAAGGAAGTCGCAGGGGAGCCAGGACCCAGGCAGCTCAGAGGAAGAGGATGTCCTACTTTGTGTTTAGAGCAGGGAGTCGGGCTGCAGGACAAAGGAAGAGTGTAGTAAGGGTCGTGGGACCAGATGTTCTCTACCTCCTGTCTTGAGAGGCTACTTGTCATGACGGTGATGGTGGCAAGTACCTGTTTCCTCAGCCCCCTGCTCTGTAGTATGGTAATGGGAATGCTGGACGCACGGGCCACCCTGACTCCACCATTTCAGTGTCGAGTTGGTCTCACTGAGTGCTGAGCTGAGGGCCCCTCGTAGCCAGGCCGTGCGGATGGGACGCAGTAACATGCAGCAGTTTCCCTGACACCTGCTGTGAATAGGCCCCAGGTGCTGGGGGCTCACACAGGCCCAAGCCAGGCCCCTTCAACTCTCTGTGATGTCTGCGGACAGTGGCCAAGGTAGGCAGGGACACCAGACAGGCACAGAGGAGGGCCCTCACGCAGCCTGGTAAATCAGGAAGGCTCCCTGGAAGAGGAGTCTGGTTAGTGGCAATGAGCCCATCTACCCAACAGATCCTATCTGAGAGGCAAAGCCTGACGGGGCTCGACCCACTTCCTAGGTCCTTGTGCTTCCTTCTAAAACACCTAATTGCTAAAATGACCAAGTGCCAAGCACAGCACTGTGATTACTTCCGCTGTAAACAGTGAGCCTGTGTTGGAGAAAATATCCCCTGGGTCGTCTGTGGTCTGGGGAGTGGGGCTGGGGCTCTCCTGTGGGCTGGGCAGAAGGCCTGCATCAGCCTTGCTGGGTGCTGTCACCTCGGGGCATCTTCCGCTCCGATCCAATCTGTGGGGAAGGCTCAGGAGGAGCGGTCTCCCCACCCAGGGACTCACTGCCCCTTTCTGGAATAGTCCTGAATTTGGTGGAGGAAGACCTTGAAAGAAAGACCCACCTGCTGCCGGGCCCCCTCCAGCCTGGGCGTCCTTAGGAAAGTATGTTTTGCAGCCTGACCTCTGCCCTGGCCTGTTCTCTGGGCTGCCTTTCCCCAGTTATTGTAAAAGATCAGGGGAGAAGGTGCCTATTGGCATGAGAGGGCTCGGGGTTTGACTTTAAAATGCGAATGAGCAAGCTGTAAGTGTGAGAAGTGCAGTAGCCGGTTACAGTTTCACTGTCCTCCATCCAAATTCCTTGAGAATTCAGACACTATGAAACCCAGTTTCTGGTGCAGCGGCTGTTTCTCAAGCAAGCAAGGAAGTAAGTAAGTTCTCCCAGCTAGCAAATGAGTGAATGGTGGACATACATCTTTCTGTCCCTGTTTTCTCCAGAGCTGGTGCTGGCTGGCATGCTGGCGACCTTTGTGTATGTGTTTTTATCCCTTCCTGCACCAGACTTTCAGGGAAGGAGGTTGGGTGGGTGACCATCAAACCAGCAAGAAAAGGCAAGTCTGAGAAAGAGACACTAAGACCCCAAGGGAAGGTCCATGTGCCTGGGACCGAGGCAGAACTGGGTGCTGGGCCTCTGGAGGCGAAGGAACTGTGGGGATGCCCACTGGCAGGGAAACCGTGGGGATTCCCAAGCCCAGGGGCAGGGCAGGCCTGTCTGAGCTGTGGGGGAGTGGTGAGGACGCAAGGCTGGGCATGTAAGGAGGAGTGGGCCATCAGGGGATGGAGGCCATACCTCCTGACATGAAGTAAACTGGGCGTAGGGGCTGGCAGGAGGCGATGTGTTAGAATGGCCTTACAGACAAGGAGCATGGCCAGGGCCACACACAGCAGCT
This sequence comes from Nomascus leucogenys, assembly GCF_006542625.1. Lineage (NCBI taxonomy): Eukaryota > Metazoa > Chordata > Mammalia > Primates > Hylobatidae > Nomascus > Nomascus leucogenys. The sequence goes on from NC_044402.1 coordinate 12,694,580, forward strand.
GGGGAAGGGGGTCCTTTGGCTTCCAATGGCTTGGAAAGGCTACAGCCCCTGGCTTGAGGGGGCTAGTGAGAGACCGGGCTGGAGAGAGTAGCGGTGCCAGGTGAGTTGTTCATGGGGTGCTGTGTCGGGGGCATGGAGGGGCTTCTGCAGGCGAAAGCTGGGTGCTCCAACCCAAGGCTATGGGGGAAGAGCCGTGGGGAGGATACATGGAGGGTGATTAGACAGGGGTGCACTGGAAAGCAGAGAGCAGGGTTTTCTGAGAGGGGCTGTGGCTGCAGCCTAGTGAGGGGTGATGTGTTTTCCTGGGGCTCCTGCAGTGACAGAGGGCAGCAGGAGACAGATGGCAGGGCGTGGTACCTGGGTAGATGTGGGAGGTGAGAGGGGGAGGATTAGTCCCCAGACTCCTCCCTTGTTTCTGGCCGGAGTGCCTGGGCATGGGGGTGCAGGAGGAGCAGCCGCCAGGGAGGGAAAGCCCAGGCCAGCACCGGCGCTTTCCGATAGGTGTGCTGAGTGCAGGCAGCAGAGGCCTGTGTTGGTAGCTGCTCTCCGAATTCAGAGCCAGAGGGGACTCATGTGGTTGCATAGTATGCATCTCTGGAAGGCTTATAGGTGCCAAATTCTCCATCTCAGCATTAAAAATGTACTTGTTACTTAGTTTATATTTTCACATGGTACCAACATTTTTTTAAAAGGTTTGCAGAACACAGTGTCAAATGATCAATCCACAGCGGGGTTCCCTCTGCCACCCATACTCTCCAGGGTACCCCAGCTGGCTGGCCCCGGTGCTCTGGATGGATTTTATTTCCAGGTCACTGGGGCATAGGTAGGGGTGGACACCTGTGAACATCCTTCCTTCTGTCGGTTTTCTCTGCCGTGTGCTCTGGAGCCAAGCGTAAAGGGCTTTGGGAATAAGGATCACTGTGGCGTTTGTTGGGGGTTCTGACATCTTTGGAGCTGGGATAGCCATGGCAGACATGCAGTCCACCTCCATCCTGGGCAGTGGCTTTCTAAAGTTCACGTGAGCCTGACTCTGACCTCTCCCCAGACCCCATCACCTCCAAGGAGGACTGTCACAGGCCTGGGGGGCTGGCTCTGCACACAGTGTTTCCATGTGGTCATTTGAGGCCAGTAATAGACACAGATTGCTCTTGGCTGTGCCTCACCTCCCTGTGGGGTCCAGAGACCTGGGTTTGAGTTTCTGAGTCTGTTTCCTGGCTGTGGATCTTTTTCTTCCTCTTTAAAGGGATGACAGCGCACAAGATTGAAGACACCTAAGAGATGCTGAAGGAATATTCATTGATTTTTACTCATCTGTTGTTATGAATAATGGTGGCGTTTGAGTGGGGAAAATACAGCTACAGATGAAACTGGGCTGTTGAGAAAGATACATTGTTTCAGTGTGGAGAATACAGTATTTTTTTTTTTTTTTTTTTGCCTCCCCTCTGTATCACTTTTGGGTTTCTAATTATTGTGGATTCCAGCTTACTCATTCCTTTTTTAAAAGATAGATTTTATGGTTTTTAAAAAAATTTGAAATGCAGGTATTTTTCTTTTTTTTCCCTAAACATTGAAAATTATTTTCATTCTCCACCATTTACTATTTGCTTAGGCTATGTAGATAGCAAATAAGACAAAGTTATGTGAAAGCATGATCCCCATAGTGTTTTTTAATAATGATGATACGTGAGGTGCCGGGAAGGGTTATATAAATCAGGGTCTGCTCATAGCAGTTCTCCAACGTGGCCATTAAAAAAAAATCACATTTTGGAAGACAGTGTGGGGATATGCTCGTGAGTTGCTTTGAGTACTGTCGACATACTCTGAGTGGTTTCGTTTCTATCCGTTTTATTTTGGTTCCTGAGCTTTTTAGGTTTGCTGTTAGAAATAGAAGCTGTCACCGTGTTGCAGTCCTGTGTAGCTTCCGAAGGCTGTGGCACTCAGTTCTAGGGTGGTTCTTTCTCCAGCCTTTGATGCACTGAGTCAACTTGAGCAAATCCTTTAAAAAAAAAAAAGTTCCCACATCCCATGTCAAGACAACAGAGCTCTGCCAGGGCAAGTGGGGCTCCCTGTGCTCCAGGGTGCCTGGGTGCCTTCTTGCAGGCAGGCTTCCAGAACCCCAGGCCCTCCTCACCACACCACGCAGGGTTGGGACTGGATCTCCCTGGTACCTTCCACCCTTTCTTGGCTGTCAAATGTCAAGAATTCCGTGGCCTCAGTGGAGCGTGCCAGGTAAGCATTTTACGTAAAAGCAAATAAAAGATTTGGAATGAAGAACACAGGGGAAATAGGAAGGGATGGAACGGGGGTTAGAAAGGGCCAGAAGCAAGATTCTGCTCTTAAAGTAGCTGACTGTCCTGGCATTCTGGGGTGAAGGTATCCATAGCGTTGCTACTCAGAGTGTGATTCTAGGGAATCTGGGTGCAGATGGAGAAACTCGGATGCAAACACTGGATTCCTCAGCAGTCAGTTCCCGTTCGGCCTGGTGCAGGGCTGAGACTCTGAGGAGGAGGCCTCTTGACCTGAGGGCCCTGGACTGTGCTCCATGCCCAGCTGGGCGCAGCACCATCGTAGTCAAAGCCAGGAATGGAGATGCATTGCCTCAGCTCAGTTCCAAAGACCAGGAAGCGTCCCTGAGTATTTCAGTTGAGTAAGGAGCTGGCATCTCCCTCTTCAGCCCCTTCCCTGCTCTCATATTTCTAATGCTTTTAGAACTGCTAAACTTCGGCCGGGTGTGGTGGTTCACACCTGTAATCCCAGCACTTTGGGACGCTGAGGTGGGTGGATCACGAGGTCAGGAGATCGAGACCATCCTGGCTAACATGGTGAAACCCTGTCTCTACTAAAAATACAAAAAATTAGCTGTGGGTGGTGGCAGGCGCCTGTAGTCCCAGCTACTCAGGAGGCTGAGGCAGGAGAATGGCATGAACCCGGGAGGCGGAGCTTGCAGTGAGCCGAGATTGTGCCACTGCACTCCAGCCTGGGTGACAAAGCAAGACTCTGTCTCAAAAAAAAAAAAAAAAAAAAAAAGAACTGCTAAATGTCACCTTGGCAGTGACACCTCCCCTGCTTTCCCAGCAGATGCCTCTGCCCCCCTCTACACACACACGCACACACGCATGCACACCAAGCTGAGCTGCCTGTTGGTGTGTCCTCCTGAGGCTGAGACTTACTGGTCTCCGAGGAGTGCATGGTCTGGCCCTGATGTGTGCTGTGTCTACTGGGTGAGTGAATTAAGGACTGAGTTGTTGTGCTACACAGAATGCGGCAGGCCTTGAGGGTCTGTGTTTGCTAAAAATAACTAGATTATTCTTTTGCTCATTAAGTAATACGTACTTGTGGAAATCTTGGGAAGTCAAAATAGGCTTACAAATGAAAACCCAGAGATAATTATTGAAGCAATTTTTACATAAAATATGCCCTTTTTTCTATATGATGTGCATTCAGGTTGGGCTTTTCTGTGTCCCTAGTTTTGCCACTTGCATTTGGGGGAACAGTTGAGCATTTGCCTGCGCCATTTAAATACCTTGGAAATTGCTGTTAGAGTGGCTCCACCAGCTTCCCACCATCCCTATGTCCCAGCATCTAGAACCATTTCTCTGCTCCAGAGTCTCAAGTTCTAGGTTATTTCTGGTTTGCTGTTACTAACAGTCCTGCTCTGGGTGTCTCTGGACCTAAATCTTTGGGGGCCTAAGTCACATCTCAGGCTGTTTCATTGGGTTGCGGTCTAGAAGTGACTTCGGGATTTTGTTGCTAAAGAAGAAGGGGAGAATGGGGGATAGGTTGGGCTGCAGCTAGTCAGCTGTGTCCAGCACACTCGGGCCCTGGACTTAGAACTGGACAGGTTACTTGCCCCCTCTAAGCCTCAGTTTATTCATCTGTAAAATGGAAATAATAATGGACCCAGTCTCATAGAGTTCCAGGAGTGAATGAATAAGGAATAAGGAACAGCACAGAACCTGTTTACCTAGTTTGTCCTCAGAAGGAGCTGTTTGTGATTATTTACTGGTGCCACCTCCACCACCATCATTGTCATCATCAGTGGCCCAGGGAAGCGTGAATCTGAATGAGGTGTGTTGTGTAGTTAAATGATGCGATGGGTAGATGAGCCAAAATGAAAGGATCTCTTCTGTTTGATTTATTATCATGAGTAAAAAAGCCAGAAATGTCTGTAGCATAAGTTATGTCTGTTTGGTTTGGCTGAGGCAGGGCTGACCAGGGATGATTCTCCTGCTGTGAGTGAGTGAGGTCCCAGCTTGCCCTCTGGGGTTAGAGCAGATTTTGCTCTGGCTGGGGTGCATTTGGGGGCATGGGCTGATTTACGTTTTCCTTTTTTCTGGATCTCCCCTGGTCTAGCCATGACGGAGTGAAGGCATCACCCCCAGGGAGTGCTGACCCCTGACCCTAGCCCCATGACCCCCTCCCGTGCTAGCTCATTATTGGCAGGGGAGGTCCCAGGGATTCCCCGCACACCCATCGTGACTTTTCCAAAAGCTGTGTAAATCCAGAGTTGTAACTTGGCTCTGTCTTTCTCCTTCCCCTTGATCCACCCCCGGCTCAAGAACTCCCCTGGGAAGCACAGTGGCTCCCGTCTTTGCCTCAAGTTCTCTGATGTTCTGCACAAATGGTGGGCAGAGACGGCCCTTTCAGGGACCTGATGGCCCTGGTGTCTAGTTCTCCTTTCACAGGCCTGTTTTCCAGCTCGACTGTCAATCTGAGTCTTTCTCTTTTTGAGCTTTATGTAATGGCCTTAGAGTATACCCTATAAGGAGATCCCGGCTTGCTAGTGCCCGGCCCTGCAGCTGTGTCCCAGAAACTTGGAGGTGGTGCGTGGGGCTCACTCAGCACTTCTACAGAAGCCGCCTGGGGAGGCTCCCAGGGTTCCGATGGGAATGGGGTACAGAGGCCTGAGAGGGGGCTTTGATCAGGTGTCCAGAGGGAACATTTAGAGCTCCTGGATTCTCTGCAGGAAGGCCACCAGCAGCCAGGCATGATGGCCTGTGTCTGTAATCCCAACACTTTAAGAGGCCAAGGCCGGAGAATTGCTTAAAGCCTGGAGTTCAAGACCAGCCTGGGCAACATAGTGAGACCCTATCTCTACAAAAATTTTAATTTTCCTTTTTTTTTTGAGACGGAGTCTCGCTCTGTCGCCCAGGCTGGAGTGCAGTGGCGCAATCTCTGCTTACTGCAAGCTCCGCCTCCCGGGTTCATACCATTCTTCTGCCTCAGCCTCCTGAGTAGCTGGGACTACAGGCGCCTGCCACCATGCCTGGCTAATTTTTTGTATTTTTAGTGGAGACAGGGTTTCACCATGTTAGCCAGGATGGTCTCAATCTCCTGACCCTGTGATCCACCCACCTCGGCCTCCCAAAGTGCTGGGATTACAGGCGTGAGCCACCGTGCCCAGCCAATTTTCTTTTTTAAAGGTCACCAGCCCTGGTGTCTGGGCAGTAAGCACCTAGTAGTATTGCTTCAGAGCTCTAGAATGTGCACGTAAAAATTCCAAAGTGCGTTTGGTGTCTGGGCTGGGCTTCTATGAGCAGCCCAGGCAGCAGCAGTGAGAACTCCTGTGTGTGCCTCGCCTACTGAGTGTCAGGGTTAGTGCCCCACTTGCCAGGTGAGAGGACTGAGGCTCACACAGGTGGGCTTGTTACTGCCTAGCATGTGAGCTGTGGAGCTGGGATTGGATTCTAGAGGTGTGGTAGCATAGCCAGTGCCTCTTCTGCTCTGAAGACTGCCTGCCTGGTGAGAGTCCAGTGACTCCTCCCTAGTTCCAGCTCCATCCCTCCATAGCTGTGCAGCCCTGGGTAGTGGCATAACCTCTCTGAGGCCCATCTACCAGATGGTGACGAGAGGGATGATTGAGATGAAGGGAGGGCAGGTGAGAAGGCCTTCTAAAATTCAGGCCCTCCTAGGGGAAGCGTGGGTAGCCTGAGGTCAGGGACAGGGCTTAGTGTGCTGTGTGGGGCTGTGGGGAGTGGGAAGCTCACTGGTTTTCTTGTTCCTGAGATGACTCGAGGGGTCTTGTGAAGCTCACACCCCTGTCTCACTGGGCAGGAGTTTGGCTTCCACTGTGTGTCTCTGCCATCTCAGGTGGGTGGGGGACCAGGGGTCCCTGGGCAGGAGGGTGTGGGTTTCCTGGCTTGGAGGCAGACTTTGGCTCACTCCCTTCCCTGCCCAGGCAGTATTTTTGCCGCAGGCCCTGCCAAGTAGAAATAAGTTATTTACAGTGTTTTGACAGGATCATAGGCAGTCGGGATGGGCAAGGATGCCTTTGGGACTGAGCTAATGGCCAAGGAGTGGGGCTTGGAGAAGGGTCTGGTGTGGGAGAGAGATGGGAGATGGGGGTGGGGTGGGGGCGCACATTTACTGAACTTGATAAATCTTGACAAATGCCAGGCTTGGCCCTCCCTTAAGCCAGGGCTTTGGGGCCTGGCAAGGGCAGGACTTGATGAGTTTGCCTGTCGACCGAATATTCCGCCGGATCGCTCAGGACCCTCGGTTATTTTGCCGTCTGAGCGCTCAGTGCCTTCCTTTGTCCAGCAGGGACAAGGACCCCTGCCTACCCAGTATATCTTCTTGGGGAGAAGATGAAATGCCTTGGTGTATGATAGGTCAGGCCCTGGCCTTGACTGTGAGCCAGGCAGCCCCTCACACTGGGCCACCATTGACCTGTTTTACGACTTCAAATAGCATAGACCTGCCGCGGGACCAGGGCCTCCTGCTAGTGCCTGACCTCTGTCCTGCACGATGTTCTGACCCTCCAGAAGCAGGTTTGAAAGTGCCTTTCAGGAAGGTCTGGAGAGCCTCCTCTGTAGCTTGTGGGAACAAAATGTGTTACCCCCTAGCCCAAGGATAACCACCACACTAAAATGTGAATAAAGTGTGACTTTATTCATGTCCTTTGAACATAAAAATGGCACACACACTGATGCATTAAAAAAACTTTTTTTTTAATTAAACTTTTTGTAGAGATGGGGTTTTCCTCTGTCACTCAGGCTGGAGTGTAGTGGTGCGATCATAGCTTGCTGCAGCTTTGAACTCCTGGGCTCAAGCAGTCCTCCCACCTCAGCTTTCTGAGTAGCTGGGACCACAGTGTGCACCAACATCTTTGATGCAGTTTTTTTTTTTTTTTTGAGCTGGAGTCTCGCTCTGTTGCCCAGGCTGGAGTGCAATGGCTCGATCTTGGCTCACTGCAACCTCCGCCTCCCAGGTTCAAGTGATTTTCCCGTCTCAGACTCCAGAGTAACTGGGATTACAGGCACGTGCCACCATGCCTGGCTAATTTTTGTATTTTTAGTAGTGATGGGGTTTCACCGTGTTGGCCAGGGTGGTCTTGAACTCCTGACCTCAAGTAATCTGCCCGCCCCGGCTTCTAAAAGTGTTGGGATTACAGGTGCGAGCCACCAGCCTTGACATAGTTGTAAACAAAGTTGTGGTTCTGTGGTAATCTGTCCCCACAAACACACTTAGCATTCTCTTAGTGCTTCCCCCTTTGTTAAATGTCTACTTAGGCTTGCTTTTTAAATGACTGCATAATATTATCTGATTGTAACTGAAGTTCTTTGATTCCCTTGGTTGATGCTGGCCATGGTTCTGGTCTGTCACCTTTATAAATAGTATTGTGATAAACATCCACTTTTGATACTGTTTGGGCAAGCCTGTGATGATTATTTCTTTGGGTTACATAAGTAAGTTGTATATATTGTTTTTGTAGTCTGTAGGAGGAATATATACTTCTTGGTGAAATAAACAACCCATACATTTTGGGGAATTACAGAAAGGGAAGGTCTTGTGGGAGTTTGTGCTTCCAGATTTGAATGCTGTGTTATCACCTGTGCACCAGGCACGCATACAGCACTCATTTCTCTCTCATGTGCCCTCCCTCTCCTCCTTTCTCACTCCTGCCCCAGACCCGCTCTCTCTGCCCATGAGGCTGGGGGCTGTGGCCTAGCCGCAGCTGTGCCCATGGACTTTTCCCCTTGCGATTGTTCCTCACCCAGGGAGAGAGGCAAGGAGTAGTGGGCTCTGGAGGAGGTGGGTGGTCCCCAGGTGGCCTCTGGTCTTGCTTCTTCCCAGCACTGAGGGTGCTTCAGCCTCCTTACCTGGAAAAAGGGGTTGTCGTAACACTAACCTCTAAGGTTAAGAAAGGTAATTGAGATACAGTGTCAAAGTACTTACCACACAGCCTGGCCCCAGATCTGTGTTGAGGAATCTGCAGCTAGTGGTGGAGGGTTAGGAGTTATTTGGGGAATTGCAGTCTGGAAAGTTAATTTCTGAAGAGTATTAAACACCAGCTTGCATGTTAAGTTGTCTTTTGGAGTGATCCCTCCAGTGATTCCCTAGTGGTATGGAGCCAGTCCAGATTTGGAGTGGAACTTTTGTTGTGGGTATGGGTCACTGTTCCAGGGAACCCCAGCTGCCTGACCTTGAACCAAAATCCTTGTCATTGTGGAGCCTGTGTCCCCCTTTGCCTTGGACTTTTTTACTTTTATCTTCCTAGTTCTCAGAATAGCTCTGTGAGATGGGATCTATTTATTATTCTCCCCATTTTGCAGATGAGGAAACTGAGGCTCAGATCTGTCACTTGCTTCTGTGATATTTCTACAGCCACAGAGCTCCAAGCACCAATCACTGTGGGTCTTTGAACTCAGATCTGCTGTTGCCTATGGCCTAGGCTCTTTCTACTCTGACCCTTCCATCCCCTGCCCCTGCCCCAGTGCTAACCAGACCTCTCTGGTTCCTCATAAAAACCTCCCATGGCCTTCCTGAATTTTCCAAGGCTACCACACAATCAGCCCCCCAGTACCTTGCAAGCATGGGCCTTTTGCAGCAGAGCAGGGTCCCCTCCATTCCTGAGCTTGTTTCACTGTCCCCATGCTGACACTCGCCTGTTCCAGACTGTGTTACCTCAGCCTGGCCTCTCTTCTGGTCAGGATCCATGCCCGGCCCATGCAGCCTGGTGGTTCTGTGCTCTTCTCTGTGGCTCAAGTTTGCTCCCCGTCTTCTGACCCTATATGTGTGGTGATGCAGAATGTGTTCCTCTTCATATCAGCCAGGGAGCTGGCAGGAAGCAGAGCTCACCCTCAGTGGTTCAAAGAGAGCCTTGAAAGCAGAGGCTGTTTGTTGAGCTGTGGGCAGGGTTAAGGGAGCAGCAGGGGCTGGTGAGGCACCTAGAGCCTGGCAGCAGAGAGGAGCTGTTCCTGCTCCTTGGGCTGCAGGTAAGGTGAAGAAAGTGTCACAGAAGCTCTGTGATGGCAATCATAGCAAGCCACAGCCACTGCCCAGGCATGTCACTGAAGCAGGGAGAGAGAGGGGACTAAATACCCCGCCCCCCTCCTCCTGCCCTCTGGTCTCCTGCCAGTGACCCCTCTTGGCCAAGTGCAACTGGAAGCCCTGGATCTTGAATGCTGCGTTCCATGGCAGTCAGCCTCCCAGGCTCAGAGCCGGGCAGTGTGGATCGGGATGAGCAGGCAGTGACCAGCACCCCCGAGCCCTGCCTCATGACCTGCACCCCCTCCATCCCTGCCTCGGGACCCTCACCCCCTCCACCCCTGCCCTGGGACCCCCACCCCCTCCACCCTGCCTCGTGACCAGCACCCTCTCCACCCCTGCCTTGTGACCCGCACCCCCTCCACCCCTGCCTCATGACCCGCACCCCCTCCACCCCTGCCTCATGACCAGCACCCTCCCCACCCCTGCCTTGTGACCAGCACCTGCCCCCGCCTCGAGACCCGCACCCCCTCCACCCCTGCCTCCTGACCTGCACTCCCTCCCTCCCTGCCTCGGGATCAGCACCCGCCCCCGCCTCGAGACCCATACCACCTCCACCCCTGCCTCGTGACCCACACCCCCTTCCACCCCTGCCTTGTGACCCACACCCCCCCCGCCTCAGGACCCGCACCCCCTCCACCCCTGCTTCGTCACCCGTGCTCCCTCCACCCCGCCTCATGACCAGCACCCATCCCCACCTCGAGACCCACACACCCTCCACTCCTGCCTCGAAACCCACATCCCCCTCCACCCCGCCTTGTGACGAGCACCCGCCACTGCCTCAAGACCTACACCCCCTCCACCCCGCCTCGTAACCGGCACCCCTCCACCCTGCCTCATGATCCGCACCCCCTCCACCCCTGCCTTGTGACCCGCACCCCCTCCACCCCACCTTGTAGCCCGCACCCCCTCCACCCCTGCCTCATGATCTGCACCCCCTCCACCCCTGCCTCTTGACCCGCATCCCCTCCACCCCTGCCTGATGATCCGCACCCCTCTACCCCTGCCTCGTGACCCTCACCCCTCCACCCCTGCCTCATCCACACCCCCTCCACCCCTGCCTCGTGACCTGCTCACCCTCCACCCCTGCCTCGTGATCCCACCCCCTCCACCCCTGCCTCGTGACCCGCACCCCTCCACCCCGCCTCGTGACCAGCACCCGCCCCTGCCTCGAGACCTACACCCCCTCCATCCCGCCTCGTAACCAGCACCCCCTCCACCCCTGCCTCATGATCCGCACCCCCCCCACCCCTGCCTTGTGACCTGCACCCCCTCCACCCCACCTTGTAACCCGCACCCCCTCCACCCCTGCCTCATGATCTGCACCCCCTCCACCCCTGCCTCGTGACCAGCACCCCCTCCACCCCACCTTGTGACCTGTATCCCCTCAACCCTTCCACCCTGCCTCATGACCCACACCCCACACGGGTGACCCACATGAGTGTGTGTGCGTGAGAATTTGTCGATCTGCTTGAAGCAAGCTCTTTGGGTGCTGTTTCAGCAGGCCTTGTGACCCGCACCCCCTCCACCCCACCTCGTGACCCGCACCCCCTCCACCCCACCTCGTGACCCACACCCCCTCCACCCCACCTCGTGACCCGCACCCCCTCCACCCCACCTCGTGACCCGCACCCCCTCCACCCCACCTCGTGACCCGCACCCCCTCCACCCCACCTCGTGACCCGCACCCCCTCCACCCCGCCTCGTGACCCGCACCCCCTCCACCCTGCCTCGTGACCCGCACCCCCTCCACCCTGCCTCGTGACCCGCACCCCCTCCACCCCTGTCTTATGACCCTGTGGACCTCAAGGCAGAGCAGCAATGTGTCCTGTGGCCTCTGTGAGAGGGGACCCAGTTCTTCTTTCCCTACCCAGAGTCCAGCATGGCCACTCTGGCTTCAACCTTCCAGACTGGCCCTCCCAGATGCCCCTGTGGCCATCATCCCATGGGCTCATTTCTGTCATCAATTTATGATTGATCCTTTGAGGGAGCTGATGGGCTTGCAGGCCCAGGACCCTAACAGAGGCTCAGCCCTTCGTTCCTTCTGTTGCTGGGCGCTCACCCAGGCCCCAGTGGCAGGTCCCCTGCTGCCCCCTAGGGACTCTAAGATGACCAGGTCTTTGACCTCTTCTGCGTCAGTAGCTCAGGGAGACAGACAACCATGGGGCTGCCTGGGAAGATCAGGGGCAGGGAGCTGGGGAGGGCTCTCGCCAAGCTGATGGTTTTCTCCCACCTGTCACTAGGTAGCCCCTTGAGAGACAGCATGTGGTGATGCCAGAATCGTGGGTCATGATCCTTTTTCTCTCCATCAAGGTGCCTGGTGCCACCAAGCATGGTGAGAATGACCAGGAGGGCGTCTGGTGGGTGAGCCCTGAGTCGTGTGGCCCCCATGGGAGAGCATGAAGCCACGGCTGCCTGTGCTGCAGGCCGGGGCCACAGGAGACTGGGTTCCCTGCTGGTTCTGCCTCTCATCCCTGCCTCTGCCTCTCATCCCTGCATGGCCTCGGCCGGGCTCTGCTCCTTTCTCTGTCTGACAGCTGATGGATCTCATGGGTCCTGTTTCACTCTCACCTTCTGTAAATCCCTGATTCTTCAGAAAACGGGGCTAGAAAATCTCCCAGGTGTACTCGCATGTCTGTTTCCTTTCTTAGCCTTTCATCTTGAAGTCAGCTTGGTGAGTTTGCCCTCTTCATACTGCAGAATCCAGGGGTCTGAGGCCTCCCACCCCCTGGGCAGCAAGTGAGTAGGAGTGAGCAAGTGTGTGTGAGTGAGTGAATGTGTGAGCCAGTGTGCGTGTGGGAGAATTTGTCGATCTGCTTGAAGCAGGCTCTTTGGGTGCTGTTTCAGCAGGACAGATTTCCAGAGAACCCAGCCAGCTCTCCACGTCGGACCTCGCCTGGGTGCAGTGTTTCTGTGTATAGCAAATGCACACGTGGCTGCCTGTGTATGCACGGTGGATTTGGAGTCTGGTGATGGGTTTGCACGCTGCCTCTGACCTTGACCAGCCTTGTGACCTTGGGGAGTCACTGTGCTCTAGGCAAGTCGCCTGTGAGACTCATAATCCTGACAGCATTACTCATCCTTGGCCTATGGTCTCCTGGGTGGCATTTGGGAGCACCCAGAGGGTGAGCCAGGCGCTTTCTAAGCTGTAAAAGTGCCCTGTGATGTGAGCAGATACGTGATGTGCTCTCCAGCAGCACCCAGTTTTGGAGGCTCAGGAAGCATTCCCAGCAGGGCCTGTTTTTAGCCTTGAAACATCATGCTTGAAAAATGCTTGCATGCGGTTTATTTAACTTTAAGTGGGGCAAATTCTGAAATGGGTTGTTTATTGTCCAAGTTGAATTTTTAATTTCTCATAAATTCCCCACAAATTGCTATAGTACATCTTTATTTGTTGAATCTGTCAGAGTTGTTTATGGCACTGAAGCCTGGGCTCCCCCTGTTTGTGGGCTGTTGCCATGGCAACACCAGGCTCTGGAGGAGGGGCACTGCTCCGAGGTGGTATGGAAGGTTCTGGAATGGGCTGGCGGTGTGAAGTAGAGCTGTGGCTGCTGCACTGAGACCCAGCCGTGGGTGGACTGAGCTGCTTAAGACCCTGGTTCCTCTTCAACATCACTGCACCCCTCTTGGTCCCTCTTCCCTTGGGGGTGCACTGCTGAGGTCTCCTAATTCTGCTTCCCTAAGCCCTTGCTGCTCCCAGTATGGTCTGGGAACCAGTGGCAGCTGCACTGATGGGGCACCCATGAAAAATGCAGACTCCTGGGCCCCCAGACCTGCTGAGTCAGTCTGCAGTTCACCAAGCTTGCAGGCGCCTTCTCAGCATGGGTAAGCTGCGGAAACCCTCATGTGCCACACTGCCCTTGGGTGACCCCAGAGGCCTTGGCCTGGAGGTTCTTGGTGTTTGCCACCATCCTCCCCTGTGATCTTTCTGACTCCTTCCCCAACAGTTCCCTCTGTTTGGCCAGGAGTGGGCTTTGCCCCTCAACCCTGCTGCACCCAGGCCACTCTCCTGCTTCGCACACACCAGTCTCTACTCACACCGTCACCCCAGCCTTCTCTATCTGGGGAGCTCTGGGCATCTTGGAAGAGGCAACTCTTGAGACACCTCCCGTGTGAAGCCCTCCCTCCTTTCCCCAGACCGGGTGAGGTTCAGCTTCACTGGAGCTCTTCTGTGGCCTAAACACCTCACCTGCCCCAGCCTCATCAGGCTGCCTGATTCACCTCCCTAGCTGTGACCTCACTGGGTGCCCTGGCTGCTCCTCCCGTCTGCTGGGTGCTCAGACCCCAGCCGGCGCTCAGGAAGGTCTGTGGAGTCATTGCCACTCCAGTCAGCCGGCTTCACAAGGCTGAGACTTGAGTCTGGACTTCTCCCAAGAGCCTGTACTCTCTGCCTGGGGAATGGTAGGGACCGCTGGGCACCTTCAGTTTCTACCTGAGGCCTGACTGGCAGTTGGGGCTAGGACCGGATGAGGATGGGTCCTTGGACTTTGGAAAGGCGCTGTGGGAGGGAGGCATGGGAGGGGACAGCTGAGAGGAGTCCTGAGCTCATGCGCAGGTGAGTGCAGAAGTTCAGGTGGCATTTGTATGTCCCTTGAGTATCTGCTCTGGGCGAGGCAGTGCTGAGGCTCAGGAGAGTCCCAGTAAACAAACCCCAAATCCCTGCCTTCATGGAGCGCTTGTGTCTAGGTTGAGAGACTGAAAACAGAAAGAAGTGTGGGTGGCGAGTGAGGTGGGGGAGGGGGATGGCGAGAAAAATGAAGCAGAGTAAGGGACTGAGGGTTGGCGTGGGATTTGGGAACATGGCTTGGTTAAAGCTGAGGAGATGCTGACCCTTTGGCCCTGCAAATCCTCCGCGGCACGTACCCAAGAGAAGAAGGGCTGTGTCCACCAAAAGACACGTGTAGGATGAATGTTCCCAGTAGCAGCATTCCTGATGGCCTCAAAGAGGAGACAGCATGCATGCCCATTGGCTGTAGAATGGGTACGTACATGACCTGTGTTATCATCTGGCCATGGAGTTGTATTGAATACAGCAGTGAGAATGAACCATGGATGAGTCCCATAGGCATGAAACGTGGTCAAAGATGCCAGGTGCAGAGGTGTATTCAGTGTCTGATTCCATTTACGTGAAGATCTTGACCAGGCCAAGCTACTCTCTGGGGACAGGAGGCAGGCTGGCGGTCACCTCTGGGGACAGGGTGCCGGGTGGGAATGTGAGGAGCCTGCTGGTGTCTTGCAACTGTCCTCTCCTCAGTCTTCCTCTTGGGTGCCAGTTTGCAAATATTCAAGCTGTTCACTTATGGCATGTCCTTCCTTTCTTATGTTATACTTCAGTGAAAGGCTTATAAAAGAAACAAAAGGGGAAAAAAGCCATGAGAAGCGGAGAGAGTGCTGTTTTCTGTAATATATGCCCTTAGATTCTCTAGAACATTGGTTCTCAAGCCACCGTGCATATCAGGACATGGGCGCCGCCCCTCCTGAAGCTCCCCTTGCCAGGAGTGATGCACGCTCTGAGGATGGGCCACCTGGTGAGAAGCCAGTAGCCCCAGCGGCATCTTTCTTGCTCTTCACTGGACTGGAGCCTCTCTGTAATCAAGGGAGTATGTGTTCTGCACTCCCAGCCCTGGCCCAGTGTCCAGTTAGAAGAGACAGTGAGCATTTACAGAATGAACGTTTTTTTGTTTTTGTTTTTGTTTTTTCCCAATGGTTTTAGCTTATCTTTGGGAATATAGGGTCTGTTTCTGGGCATGGAGATACAGGGTTCCCTCCTGTGCTTTAAGTCTAACCTCCAAGCCAGAGAGGTGGTACTGGCAGGAGATAAGACCGCCCGTTGTCTGGATGCTGTTTTCCATGCGGCAGATGTGGGCTCCAGTTTCTGTCAATCAGTTTATTAAAACCTGCGTTTATTACTTGTTTGCCCTGTACCAGGCCCTGGGCTGTGTCTTAGTCCAGCACCAGAGTACGCTGTTTACAGATGAGGTTGAAGCAGCTACACATGGGTGACTGGCTTGGTTCACTCTCTAGAAGTGGGGACTCTGCCTCTAAGTGGGGTGAATCACAGGCCAGCACTTGACCCACTGACAGGGTGGAGGGGATGTGGGGAAGGAAGATGTTCAGTCAGGGCTGGATGCATGAAGTGCTGGGTGGGCTGCACGGAAGAGCTTCTAAGCCTTTGCTCTTTGCTTTCTTCCCCCACCCCATCTCTCCCTACTTCAGTCTGACTTCCTTCCATCTAGAATCTTCCCGGATGACTCCACAACCGGGTGGTTTTACCTGCTGTTTCTGAAGCCTGGCTGTCCTGTCTACCTCCCAAGCATCAGCCCAGGCTCCAGAGACCACTGGAATCACAGTCACCTGGGATATTGATTTTTAATAGACTCTATTTTAGAGCAGTTTTGGGTTCACAGCAAAATTGAGAGGAAGGTGCAGAGATTTCCCGTATCTGCCCTACCCTGACACACATGCAGCCCCCCTTACTGTCAACATCTCACACTAGCCTGGAACATTTGCTACAATCAGTGAACCTCCCTGGATGCATCAGGATCACCTGAAGTCCCCAGTGTGCATAGGGCTCACTCTTGGTGTTGCACATTCTGTGGGTTTGGACACATGCATAGTGACCTACATCTACCATTACCATACCATACAGAGCAGCTTCACTACCGCGAAAGTCCTCTGCACCGCCTGTTCTTTTTAAAGCACTTCTAAAAAGAAGTGCTGATGGGGTGGCATCAATTACATCCAGATCTCTGGGGCAGCTCTTGAGCATTGGCTGTCATGAGGCCCCCATGACAACAGGCAGCCGGGAGAGGGGCGGGTGGGGAACCACTGGATTGAAGTAATGGTTCTCAAACTTAAGTGTGCACTAGAACCCCCAGGGAGCACATCTTCAAACAGGTGGTTGGCCCCATTCCCAGGGTCTCTGAACCAGTAGGTCTGTGGGGGCTAAGAATCCACATCTGTAACAGGGTGATGTTGACCCTGCTGGTGAGCCCCTCTGTCTGAGAACCACTGGTTTTAAACAGTGGTGACAAAAGGTGTGGTTGGGCCAGATGTGCCTGCTCAGAAAGCCACCAGAGTGCTTTCCAAGTCTTTGGGGCATCTGGGAGATTGTGTCCGGCCCCTTTCCCGGTTCCGAGTGAGGGACTGAACCCTGGGATGGGAGTTGTAGGGCTGTTTCCTGTACCACTGGCCCCTTGTGGACCTGGGTTTGGAGGGAAGGTGGTGGTGCGGGCAGATATTGTATTGAATATAGAGTGAGCCAGAAGGCCGGTGACGCTTGGGGGCAAACTTCCCAGCCCACTGAGTCACTCTCAGGCAGTCTCTGGCCCCGCTGAAGGATCTCCCCTCCCCCTACCCCACTGGGGGTTCCTTTGGCCCTCACAGCAGGACAAATAAGGCCCCCAGGGTAAGAACAACCCAGACCAGGCCTCCCTGGGTCAGAGTGTCAGCCAGGGCCTGGTATTGAGACTTAGGCCTTGTAGAGCCTGGGATTATGGGAGAATCAGGCTGTTCTTCAGACAACAGGCTGCCCTAGATGCCTGGCGTCTGTTGTAATAAAAGACCTTTAGTAGAAACTAAGTCTGCTGCCTTTGGCCTCCTAGGAGCCCAGCAATAAAATCAGTGTAAATAGAGCTAACATTTGGGAGTGGTTTATAAAGCACTTGAAAAAAATCCCTCATATAAACCCAAAGGCAGTCCTACAAGCTGCAGGGACGATTAATTATCCTACCTTTTGGATATGGAAACTGAAGTTGAGAAAGGTTAAATAACTTGCCCATGGTCACAGATCTTTTAAATGGCAGAGCTGGGATTTGGCCTGGGGACTCTGCCACCCAAATCTCTGTGTTTTCTGCCGTCTTATTCCCCTTCTGCCATGTGGCCCCTCCAGGCAGAGATGAAGGCTCTCCCCTGGTGCAAGTTCCAGCTACAAAAGGGTGAAGATGCTGGTGCTCTCAGAGTGGAATGTGCTGGAATTTCTCACAACAGAGTTGTTCTTGAAATAGGTAGTTATTCTTGGCATTTCTTAGGCAAAAACTGCAGAGGTCAGTACCCCATAGCCGTAACAGAGGCAGGGATTAGGGAGTGAGTTAGCTTTCCAATGGAAGGGCTTCCGCCCAATCTGCTGTCTTCCATTTCCCACGCTGAGACACTTGGAGGCACAGGGTGGTTTCCGGTCTCATTGAATTAGCTTTCAAGCTTGGCTATGCGGCACCCCTAGGGGTTCCTTGGCTATGAGGCACCCCTAGGGATACCTGCTTTTCAAGGGGGATGTGTTGCTCATCACTCCCTTCACCTGAGCAGCTCTTTCTTTTTTTTTTCTTTTGAGACAGAATTTCACTCCGTCACCCAGGCTGGAGTGCCGTGGCATGATCTGGACTCACTGCAATCTCCGCCTCCTGGGCTCAAGCTATTCCCCTGCCTCAGCCACCTGAATAGCTGGGATTACAGGCATGTGCCACCAAGCCTGGCTGATTTTTGTATTTTTAGGAGAGACAAGGTTTCACTATGTTGCCCAGGCTGGTCTCGAACTCCTGAGTTCAAGCGATCTGCCCGCCTTGGCCTTCCAAAGTGCAGGGATTACAGGTGTGAGCCACCTTACCCAGCCACTCTCTCTTGATCTGTGTTTGATCTGGGGTCTGCATGTTAGATTTCATTTCAGGAAAGACATTTGAGGTCAGAGAGAGTTTGAAAACTGTGGTGTCTGGGGCAGAATCCTGGGACATTCAGCTCCCCCATGCCTGGGAAATTGAGGCATGTGTATGTGCAGAGAGCTGTGGGCCTGCCAGGTGCGTGGTGACTGTTGGCTGTCAGGTCCTGGGGGTGGAGTGTGGCCATCACCGTTTGATTGGTTCCTTGTCCGTCAGGCGTCCTTCTGAGTGCCTAGGCAGGCCGGGCCCCGTGCTGAGCACTGGGCGTATAGCTGAGAGCAAAACTGCCACGTCCTGGTCCTTAAGGAGCTTCCAGTTTAGTGGGAAGACAGAATCTGTCTTGGATGGACTTTGTATCTCTTCCGGCACTGCAAGGCACGTTTATTAAAGAGCTGGGCATTGGACTTGCCTGCACAGGTACCTCTGCCAGCTCTGCTTGCTGATGGGCCAGTGACACTCACTTCCTCCCCCAAACGTGTGGGCCTACCCGATGCTGGCGACCGGAGGTCTCGGTAGGTCGGCCATGGGGTCACTGAGGACCCGTGACTCGGCTCCCTGGGTCTCTAACCATTCCTCACCTGCCCCCATCTCTCCAGAATTACTCTTGCGAACCCCCCTCACATCCAGGGTTTGGATTTGTCACCTTTCTGGGTGGAGGGAATAAAGGGAGGAAACACGACCTGAGGTGGGGTGCAGGAGCCAAGGCAGGCCCTCAAAGTGTGCATCGATGCCTTCCAAAGCCAGCTGCAGTATTTGGCCACCTGCGACCCCTGGGTGCCCGCCATCAGCCCTTGCTCGTCTCTCTTGCCTTGGATAGGACAGAAGTTGCCACTTGGGGGCTCTTGGAGAACCATTTGGAGCACGTGGTACTCAAGAGCAAATCACTTATTTTCTGCTGTGTGGCAGCAGGGCCTCCCTAGACAGGACATATTCGGGGGCTTGCAGCCAGGTAGGGGAGTGGAAGTGGCTCCTCCCACCCCACACATGGGAATTGGAGATGAGGCAGCTGATCGTGCCTGCTTGAGTCCCAGCTGTTATTTTCCAGGCTGGCAGCACCAGCGGGAGAACCCCTGTGTCCGCCGGGCTTTCTTTAAAATGCACCGAGTGCAACCCAGTCCTCCTTGTGTAAACTTTCTCCAACTGGCCAGATGGTTTGCTTCTATTTAAGGCAGTGAGAGTATTTCCTCCGGCCTGCTGCCCCCTGGCCTTTGTTTTGTCCCGGGAAGGCCATTCCTCGAAAGGGAAGCTGAGCAGGAGTTGCACTTCCCAGCAGCAGGGATTGTCGGCGCCCACCCCCATGGCAGGCCTAGAACCTTTGCCAAGCGCCTCTCTGCCTGGAGGGACCATGTTTGTAACTTGACTCCCTCTGTCCCCTCCAAACCTGCTTGTGCTGTGTTTTCTTAGATGGTCATGAAGGTTTCCCCCCATCTCCCACCTGAGCTGCCAGCCCAGTGCCTCTGTCCCTCCACATCCACATCTTTTCCATTTCCAGGTTCTGTTGATTTTTCCCTCTGGATATTTCCTTACCCACCCCCCACCCCCGTCCTTCTGTTCTGTGACCCCGGTCAGTCTCCCAGTCCCCTTTACCCATTATTGCCAAGCCTCTGGCTGGCATCCCCAGCTCTGGGCTCTCGCTCCCTCAGCCCAGCCCCCACCTGGCAGAATGGTCTTTCGTCGAGAATATCTGAGTCACTCCACTGATCTAACCTTTCCTGGCCTTTCATTGTGTTTAGGTTAAAGTCTAAGCCCTGGAGAATGGTTTACGAGGCCCTTCCCAGTTTGGTCCTGCCAGCCGGGCAGCCTTACCCCCTGCCACTCCCAACTCAGACACCAGCAACACCTGCGCACTCTCTCCCTGCCTCTGCACGTGCTGGTCCGACCTACTCCAGCCAGATGTCACTTGCTGGCAGAAGCATTCCTGGCTTCCCCTCTGTCCCCTCACCTCCTCCGAGCCGACTGTGTTTACCTGTGGGCTCCTCGCGGGCATTCACCTCGGTACCTAGCACAGAGCCCTGCATGCAGGAGGCCTTCCACACACAATTCTTGTGTATTGCTGACTTTCCCCCCAGGGTCTACCTAGAAGCCACAGAAGGGGTTTTGTAAGGCTTTTAAAGGACACATGGAATCTGTTATTCTTTAGTATCATTAATATCTGCAACTCGTTGTCTACACTGTCCCTTTTCCTCTGGGTGGCAGTGATGATTGGCCTGAGCCTGTTATGAGATGCTTCATTCCCAGCCTCCCTTGCAGTGGGGGTGCCCATGTTATGTGCACTTCTAACCAGTGAGACGTGACTGGAGAGAATGTTTCCTTTTTTTGAGACAGCGTCTTGCCCTGTCGCCCAGGCTGGAGTGCAGTGGTGTGATCTCGGCTCACTGCAACCTCCGCCTCCTAGGTTCAAGCAGTTCTTGTGCCTCAGCCTCCTGAGTAGCTGGGATTACAGGTGTGTGCCACCGTATCTGGGTAACTTTTGTATTTTTAGTAGAGATGGAGTTTCACGGTGTTGGCCAGGCTGGTCTTGAACTCCTGAGCTTAAGCAATCTGCCCACCTTGGCCTCCCAAAGTGCTAGGATTACAGGCATGAGCCACCATACCCAGCTGGGAAGGAGTGTTTCTTCTCTTTCAAAGGGTTGGCTGTTTCGCCCTGGCCCCTTCTTCCCCACTTGCAGATATTTTGTGGGAGTATCAGGAGCTGTCTTGTGAGTGTGAGGTGACAGGCATGTGGACAAAGGTCTACCATGGCGAGCATGGCAGAATAGAAACTTAAAAGGAGTGTGGGTTCTTGCTGATGTCAAGCTGTTGAAACACCCTAGAGACTCCACTCCCTCCTAATGTTCCATCCTTATGATTAAAGCCATTTTTAGTCAGCACTTAAAACCAGACACATCTTCACTCATGATTCTGAGCTTGTCGGAATTGTTTTTTGTTATACGAAAACCAAATGCACCCTTGACGTAAAGACTGGCCATCATTGAAACAAAGCTTTGAAGGCCAAAGGCGCTTGCCAAAGAGAAGGATGCCAGTGCTTTGAGTGTTACTACCGTCGATGTCAGAAATGTAGGTGCCCAAGAGGATGACCATTGGGCACCCTGTTCGTTTGGACATTTTATGTCAGAAAACAAATCACACTATGTTATGAGAAAATGTAAAGCCTTTTCAGGTTGTAAGTAGCAGCTGTCAGTATGAAAGGAAAATCTTAAGGAAATGTCAATAAATGGAATTTATTGGCCCGAGTGTCTCAGAAGGTCCAGAGATAGGTCTGGCAGGTTTCAGGCCATTAAGGACTCACATGTATTGTCATCAGAAATATTTCTTTACTTTTCATGCTCCTTGTGAAAGTCATTTTGGGTGGGCTTGTGCCAAGTCATGTGAAACTGGTTGCCTGCAGCTTCATCCCCTTGGCTTAACAGCCCCGCAAGAAGCAGATGTTGGGCTGGCTGGTGCTGGTTGGCTCTGGTCGGCCTGGCTTGGGTCACATACATATCATATTTGCCTGCTAGGAATGCCATAACAAGTCACTGCAAACTACATGGCTTAAGAGAACAGAAATTCATTCTCAGTTCTGGAGGCTAGGAGTTGGACTTAGGGTGTCAGCAGGGCACTGCTCCCTCTGAAGCCCCGAAGGGAGGAGTCTTCCTTACCTCTGCCAGCTTCTCATAGTCCCAGGCGCACCTTGGCTTGTGGGAGCATCGCTGCAGTCTCTGCCTCCATCCCCACTTGGCCGTCCTGCCTGGGTGTCTGTGTCTTCACCTGGCTTTTTGCTTTTCCTACAAGGACACTAGTCATATTGAAAAGTCATACTGCTTTTCCTACAAGGACACTAGTCACATTGCATTTCTTACAAGGACACTAGTCAATTGAACCCTGATGACCTCATCTTAATTTGATTATATCTGCAAAGACCCTGTTTTCAAATAAGATCACGTTCGTAGGTACCAGAGGTTAGGACTTCAGCTTGTCTTGTTGGGGGACAAAGTTCAACCCATAACACCTGTCCTTGAGCCAGTCTTGGGCTGGATGACATGATACTCTAGCTGGCCAGGACTGTATCACATGCCCACCCCGAAGTGAGTGTGGGTCAACCCCCTGGAGTTACGTGGCTTAAACATCAGGGAGGAAGGTTCTCCAAGGCAACTAGGTTGAGGGCAGGCCACAGGTGGAAACTTGGCAAAAGCAGTGGTGATAATGGTTCACCAGCAGCCCGGCTTGGCCTGAGGGCCCCAGCTTTCCAGTCCGGAGTGGTCCATTGGTCTGATTCTTCTCTCCCAGTTCAGTCCCCTCTTTCCTGACTTCCATTCTTTGACTCTGCAGGAGGGGGCGCTTAGTTTAGTTGGAGGTGGATGGAGAGGGAAAGGAGACCCAAAGCAGGGAGGCCCTTTTGATTTCCCTACCAGCCGCTTGCTCTGGGCTGGAACATGGGCCTCAGATAGCCTAGGTGCTGGGCTGCATGTGCGGCCTTGTGGGGGTTCCACTGAGCAGAGCTTCTGATGGAGGTTCGCAGCCTGGGCGGGCCAGCTAGTGACCGAGCTTTGATGATAATGAACCATCGTTTGCTGCTTTTATTCATTCACTAGTTTTTCATCTGCTGTGGGAGAAGGCTGTGGGAGTGTGCAGTCCACAAGAAACGGAAAAACACCAATCTCCTGTTTCTGCCCCGTGCTTTCCAGTTGACCACTCATTTGGAGATGTTTCTGTTTGTGTGTTTTTTTTTTTTCCCTCCAGGCTGCTGGGCCATCCCTGCTTACCTAGCCTTTTTCTGAAGGTCCCAAAGCCCAGAGCACTTAGGAAAGTCTGAGCACTAAATTGCGTCCTGCCCAGTCATCATATCCTGTGTGTCTGTCTTATCTCCTTTATGACAGGGACATGGTTCATAGTTGCCTTTATCTGGAGCACATGGGGCCATGTGGGAAAGGAAGCTTGAGCCAGGCCAACCGTGTGCAGACCCTGCTGTCCCCACCGTGGGGCCCCGGGCTAGCGCTGTGTCTCTGAGCCTCAGTTTCCTCCTCCTCAGAATAGAAAATGGGAGTAGCGCTAATGGTTGAGATTTCTTTCAGCCAAATGCCTGTGAGTGGGTTTGTGCATGCCTGGGACCTGAGCAATGGCCATAAGAAAGTCCCGTTTGGAGCTTGTGGTCAGCCTGGGAGATGAGGTCAAGATGCCCTGAGAGTCAGGATGGAGGGGTGTGGCTTGACTGCCCCAGACCACACTGGGAGGTTTGCAGAAGAAAAGAGCGTGGGGTGGAGATGGGGTCAAAGAGGACTCTGTGTGTGCCTCTTGAGGGCTTGAGGCCCAGCTCACAGACCACGGGTGGACCCGTCCCACCAGAGCAGTGAGCCGCTTGGAAGGCAGTGAGCTGTGAGTGTGGAAAGGAAGTCGGAGGCAACGTGGGTCCTCATTTGGGGGCATTGGGGAGCGATTGAAGGTTTTTAGGTAGTTGCAGAGAACAGTTTCAGGGAAGATATTCTGGCAGTTCTGGCCCAGGGTGGATTGGGTTGTGTCCAGGCTAGAAACTGGATCCTGAAATTAGTTCTGAAACAATAAAAAAAAAGTCTGAATTAGAGAGTATAGCTTAATTTTAATTACTGGTCCTTGTTAATTAGTTCTCTGATTGCATGTAAGCCAAGGTCTCTAATTGGATTTTCTAAGATAGGGTTTCGCTGTGTTGCCCAGGGTGGAGTACAGTGGCTATTTCACAGATGCAATCATAGCGCACTTCAGCCTTGAACTTCTGGGCTGGAGTGATCCTCCTCTCACCTCCTTCTCCTGAGTAGCTGGGACTACAGGCACGCGCCATCACGCCCAGCCTCTAATTGGTTTTTAAGTGCTATCGTACGTTTCAGGGAGACTCTCCACCCACTTTGCAGTAATCTTCCCCCCTCCTGCTGATTTGCTGCAGAGTCTTTGTTATGGGGCAGGGGCGGCATAGCCTACTTCCAGCCTCTCAGTCTGCGGCAGTGCTCTTCAGGGTCACCAGGGGAGTTGAATTAAAAGGCCACTCTGACCTGGCCTCTGCGGTTTCCTGGCTGGCTGCATGGACCAGCCCTCAGGCGCTGCGGGAGGCAGAGCTGCTGACTGGCAGGGACAGGGGCCTGAGGGCTTGCCCAGAGGGTAACTGGCCTCTGCTTATTTGTGAGAGGTGAGGCTTGGAGGTTTGGTTTGATCTTGATGCCCTGTGCCTGCAAGGGCAAGGAACCAGTGCCTGGTGACTTGGAACTAAGGCACAGACTTCCATTTCAGGCTCAAAGGCAGCATGGCACTGGGCTGCAAAGTCAGGGATCTGGTTCTTTAAGGTAGATCTTACAGGAGGGAGACCTTAAATGCCCCATTCTTACTGATCTGACAGATCCTAGAGCCCTGGGGCCTGCCCTGGCCAGGATTCCTGGTGCTAAACCCTGTCAGGTTGGTGGGGAAAGGGCATTTAAGGCCCTTACCCTGTTAAGATGTATCCTAAAGAACCACAACCCTGACTTACGGCCCATGCTAGTCCGTCACGGTGTTGGGTTTTTCTTGCTTCTTCCTCTTCCTCCTTTGCTAGCCTTGGTGCTTGCGGTGGACCTTCTGGCCAGGCCATAGACAGAGGCCACACCCTTCTTCCCTCTCTGCTGTGTTGCTGTGCCCTGGGCCACTGTCCCACCTCCTCTGAGATCTACAGCCCCACAGGGTTGGGTGATGGTTGTCGCCGCATTGGTCAGTTCTGCATCTGGGTCAGTCCCAGGGGCTTGCATGGCCGGCTCTCAGTCCTTTACCTGGGGGGCCCTGTGGCTCATCCGTGGCCCTCGAGTTCCAGAGTTTCCATCTGCTGCCAGGCCGAGTGCAGCATCCTCACCAGGTTCACAGCCAAGCAGAGGGATGCCAGTGTTCGGCCTAGGCTTTGGTTTAATTTTTATGCTGGACTTTCTCAGTAATCGCCAGCACAAACTTATTCGTGGTCCCTTCCTTGTGTCTGGATTTCAGCTGTCCTATCTCTGCAGAGGGGGTTGGACTAGATTACACACGGGTGACTCAAATATACCTGGGCCTGCATGCAATCTGTTTGGCCCACACAGGAATTTTACATTCTTTCCTTTGAATTTGTTGCCAGTGTTTAAGGTGGTTGCCCTTAGGCCCCACCATTCTCTGTTGTCCCACACCACCAGCCTCATGGTTTACATTTGCCCCGTGGGCACTTCAGTTTGTGACCCTCCATTTGCTCCTAGGACCCCCTCCTCACCTCCCCCCCCACCCCTCCCACCCGAATTCCCCGGTACCCTCTGGCTCTGTCTTCCCAGGGTGATGGGACAGAAGAGGAGGGAGGCTAGAGCCTAGCCAGCCACAAGCCGGGTTCCAGAATGGTTGGATTTGAGGAATCTGGTGAAGGGGAAAAGATTTTTCATTTACCCAGAACTCAGGGTAGTGGACTTGGGGCAGTAAAGGTCTCAGGAACAGAGTTGAAGCCAGAACTGTAGGAAGATGCATACTGGGGCCTTCAGGTGGGTGGCGGGAGAGGAAGGGTGGGGCTGTGGTCTGGGAAGGGCCTCCTGCAGGATGCCAGCCTGCCACTGATGAGGGCAAGGAGAACGGTGGCTTGAGCATGACGTGCGCCTGGAACAGGTTCCTGGTGACAACATCCCCAGCCTTGGGGCTTAAAGATTGTGGTGTAATCCAAGCTTGTTTTAATCAAGCCACAGATAAGAATGAGCCTCCTCCTGGCCAGGCTGAGGCTGGCTACGGCCTGAGTGCACATTCCTGCCTGGTGCACTTTGTTCTTCATGTAGGTGGGGCTGGGCGGGGCAGAGAGGCTGCCCTGCTGCCTTGGACCCAGGATGGCATTTCCCCTGCTTGACAGGGACACTTGGAATTTCCTGTTGGAAATAGCCCCAAAGGAAAGAGTGCCTGATGCGTTGAGCCTTGAATGTGTTCAGTGCTTTCTGCAGTGATTCCACAGAGCACTGGGCTTTTGCAGTCTCTACTGTGCTGTCTTCGGCTTTCCCACTGGTATTTCCTGCCCTCAGAAATCCACCTGCCCCACATCTCTTTTCTCCCCTTCTGTCTGTGCACATAAATTGGGGTGGATTTCAATCCGATCTCCTTAGCTGTGTGATCTTGGGCAAGTTATTTTACTTCTCTGAGCCCCAGCTTCTGGTTCTATGTGTGCTGTGAAACCACCTGGGGCCCACGTGGCCAATCCTGGGTCAATATTTTTTTACCAATGACAAGAAGTTTCTAAGGGTTTTCCCTAAAGTGTGGGCCTCGGTGGGGAGCTGGCAGTAGCTGGATAAGAAAGAGTTTGGACTTCAAGTCAATTTGTAGAGTTAAGATTGAAACTTTTTTTTTTTTTTTTTTTTTTTTTTGAGACAGTCTCGCTCTGTCACCCAGGCTGGGATGCAGTGGTGTGATCTTGGCTCACTACAACCTCTGCCTTCTGGGTTCAAGCGATTCTCTTGCCTCAGCCTCCTGAGTAGCTGCGATTGCAGGTGCACGCCACCATGCCTGGGTAATTCTTGAATTTTTAATAGAGACGGGGTTTCACCATGTTGCTCAGGTTAGTCTTGAACTCCTGACCTCAAGTGATCCGCCCACCTTGGCCTCCCAAAGTGCTGGGATTACAGGTGTGAGCCACTGAAGCCGGCCAAGATTGAAACTTTAATTTCCTTCTCCTTGTCTGAGGCCCTTCTCCCTTTCTTTGCCCACCAGTTCCTCCCTCTGAGCGCTGCAGCCACCCCACGAGCCCCAGTGCCCTGTCAGGCCCAGCAGGACATGCAGGTGGGGCACTGGCCTGAGTTTTGGATCTTTGCTTCAAAGCCGTGTTAAGTCCAGCTCTACCTTGTCCCAGTTCCCAGCCCTGTCCCTGTTAAGGGTATCTGATCAGCACCCTCAAAACTAGAGAGATCGCAGCCTCAAACAAATCCTTTTGGCAAATGGCTGGATGTTAGGAGGGTTTTGGTGACCCAAACATGTGCCAGGCATGTTCCAAAACTCCCAGCATCAAGGCCCACTCAGGGATTAGGGTTGAAGCTGCTTGGCTGGGGAGAGAGGGACTGTTTTTGTTCTTAGCCACTTTCTGTTCACATATGGCTATCATTCACTGAATGAACATTTACTAGAACAGCAGGGTGGCGGAGTAGAGAAAACGTGTTTCCAGTTTGCTGTACCTGTGTCAGAATCTTGGATTTGTTACTGTGAGATTCAGGGCACTTGAGTCATTTGTTGTCTAGAATGTTAATTTCTTTAACTTATAAAATAACTTGATTTGTACCTCCTGCAGTGGATGTTGTGAGGAGCGGGTGAGAGGAAGTCTGTGAGGACCCAGCATGACACCTGCACATGGCAGCTGTGTGGTAGGCGGTCATTGCTGTTGTCATTTAGTAGGTGGCCCTTAGGATTAGACACCGCGGGGGACACAGGCTGGGTGAGATAGGGGTCCTTGCTACCAGGAGCATATGGTTAACAGGGGGCTGCAGGATAGATTTGCTGTGTTTTGGGAGTTCCTAGCATCTGAACCCCCTCTCAGTTTACATCTGAGGATTCTCTTCCATATGTATCTTGGAGGCCACACAGGAAGGGCCAGGAACTCTCGTCACCTGTAGTGCTGGGTGCGGGCACAGGACTGGGGCCTGCCAGCCAGACCCACCCCCTGGTGCTGGGATTCAGGAAGCAGGACAGGGAGCATTGGTCATGGTGGCTCAGTGGCAGAGACAGGTGCCAGATGGGATGCTGAGCCCTGTGTGCCTGGGTGTGGGCTGGGCGGGGGTCCTTGCCTGCCTGCCTGCCGCAGGGCCCACTTGCACTGTGATTCTCTGGGTGAACAGCCTCCCTGGCAGGGGCCTGGTTTCTGAGCGTGGCTCTCCCGGCTTCCTGTGTTTTCTGACCTGCACAGTGGCCTTTTAGTGAGGTCTCTTGCTGCTCAGGTCAGCCCCAGGAAGGTTCTGGTGCTCACATCCCAGAACTTGCTGGTCTCTGGGCCTCAGAGTAACTCATACTGAGAGGAGGGAAGGATGCCCAGGCAATACTGTGAAGAGAGAGTAGGGTCGCCACTTCTGGTGGCAGGGAGGAGTCAGAGAAGACTTCTTGGAGGAGGGGGCATTTGAAAGGTACTTTGTAGGACAGAGGGCCTGGAGGGAGGTTCAGATCCTGGCAGGGCAGTGGCAGCCTGGCCCTCACCTTATAGCCTCTTTGAAATGTAAATGATGCTAGTGCCTGTGGGATAGGGCCTTTGTGAGGAGTAAACGTTTGAGGACAGCTCCTGGCTAATCGCGGATCAAAATAGCCCCCTCCTGCCAGAGGATTAGGTTCATGGCAGTTGTATATACAAGACCAGCCATCTCCCCCCACACTCTGTACTGATGGGGAGTGGTAGAGTTATACTGGGGGGCTTCTGCTGTGAGCTCAGTGCATAGACATCCTATCTTGTTGAATGTGCACGACACCTTGAGACGTAGGCAGGATTCTTCCTTTTTTACAGGGGAGAAGTCGGAGCCTTGGTGAGGTGAAGTAGTTCCCAGGGCCTTCCATCTAGGTGATGGGGCCAGGACCTTGCTTCTAGTTCTCCTGCCTCCCAAGCTTGGCTGTTTCCTACAGCTGCATAGGGCCCCACCCAGAGGGAGGCAGTCACCGGAGAAAGAGAATGGCAGTGACCCAGAGGGGGCACAGAGCTACTTCCTGCTCAGGGAGTGCTGGGCAGCCTCCTGCGGGGGGAGAGGGGGGCATTGAATGGCCCCTTCAGAGAAGACTGGGAGCTCACCAGGTCCTGAGGAAGAGGAGGGACTGCATGCAGGAAGCCTCAAGGCACGAGCCAGCTTAGCATTTGGGGGAACTCCAAGTTTTTGGTGTGTACAGTGTCTGCGGGGTGCCTGGGCAGGGGTGTTGGGCCGAGCGGTGTGGCAGGGGACCATGTGTGCTCTGGCCAGGGGCCTGGACCTCATTCTGTTGGTGGTGAGGGCCCGTGCAGGTGGGGAGTGGCAAGGTGGACCAAGACCGCCTCTCCTCCACTTTCTCCTCTCCCCTCCCCACCCCTGCTCTGTCCTTGTACCCCAGGCCACAGTGAAGGACATTGGGCCGAGGCCCTGCTTTCACAGGAGGAAGCAAAGCCCTGCTTGATGTAGCTGAAGCCCAGGCTCCCCATTGTCCACCCTGACATAGACCCTCTGAGTCCTCAGTTATCTGGTCTGTAAGTGGCTATGAAGTCTGTCTTGCTTCTCCTCCCAGAGAAATCATGAGCATAAAGAGCCTGCCAGACGTGTGGATATGCGGTTTTAAAGATTAAGGCAGTTTAACCAAAAAGAACAAAACATTGGCTGAATTAATAGAAGTGGCACTGGGCGTTCTTCCCGTCAGCCTGAGTTGGAGGTGGGGTGCCTCCCAGCAGGGGCTGGCAGGAGCACCCGTGTGCACTCTGACCTCATCCAGAGAGTTTCTGGGTACGCTGCACAGCGGGACACCCTCTGGAGAAGGCCCTGTGGGGAGGGCGGAGGGCCAGTAAGAACACTCAGTGGCCTTGGAGAAGCGAAGGTGCCCTGTCCCCTCCCAACCACCCTGTACTTCGTGTACTGAAACTGACAGCAAGGGAGACTTGGCAGGGAGAACTCCCAGTTCAGCTCCTCAAGTGTTGTTGAGGCTGAATACCAGCCTGACAGCTTGCTGGCCTGCTGGGGGGTATGGGGCCGAGACGGCCTCAGCGACTTATCACAGCAACCCTGTGAGGTGTAGGTGCGTCCTGGTCCCCCATTCAGTGGTCACAGAAGCACAATGGGGTTTAAGTGACCAGCCTGGTCTGCGAGCAGCAGATTCAAGATTCCAGAGTCTGGGGGTCTGACACCAAGCACCTTTGGTTTGTAAAGGTACAAAGTCTCCAGCCGGCACAAGGTGGAAGAGGAGGTTTCTGTTTTTAATTTTTTTTGTAGACAAGGGGTCTTGCTGTGTTGCCCAGGCTGATCTTGAACTCCTAGGCTCAAGTGATCCTCCTGCCTTGGCCTCCCAAAGTGCTGAGATTACAGGTGTGAGTCACCACGCCCAGCGAAAAAAGAGGAGGCGTCTTGTTGACATGGATTGGGAGAAGGTTGAGTAGCTGAGAAGGAGAGAGAACAGCCTCTGTAGAACAAGGAGGTGGGGGATGTTTCTGGGTATCGTGAGCGTGGAGCAAAGGGGAGAGGGAGCCCAAAGCATGCTGGGGCCAGAGCCTGCCCAAAAGGTCTGTGCCCAGAACTCTGGGGAAAGGGGAAGTCAGTGGTGGGCTCTTGAGTTTGGCAGCACCCCCCGTGAGAGCTGGGTGTATGCAGGCGGACGCTGTAGCCATGGCAGCAGGATCGGCGGTGGTAGCAAAGGGAACTTAACTCCCAACTTGAACATCTTTTGGGGCTCAGTTCAGAGAAAAACTGAGCAAGAAATAGGTTACAGGTTTTAGGAACAGTATTAGAGTATCTTATTTTCTGGCCTGTCCAGGAAATGCCATTTTCCACTGGATGCATTTTTTAGATAGTTGCTTGGCGCTTATGTCTTTGTCTTCAGAAGAATGGTTTTCCGGTTTTAAACACATACCTGGCCAGGCGTGGTGGCTCAGGCCTGTAATCCTAGCACTTTGGGAGGCCGAAGCGGGTGGATCACTTGAGGTCAGGTGTTCCAGACCAGCCTGGCTAACATGGTGAAACCCATCTGTACTAAAAATACAAAAATTAGCCGGGTGTGGTGGCACACGCCTGTAATCCCAGCTACAAGGGAGGCTGAGGCAGGAGAATCGCTTGAACCCAGGAGGTGGAGGTTGCAGTGAGCCGAGATTGCACCATTGCACTCCAGCTTGGGCGACAAAGCGAGACTCTGTCTCAAAACACAAACAAACAAAAAAACCCCCACATATATCCCACTTTTCTTTCCCTTCCAAAAGAGAGTATCTGGATATAATTTAATCATTTTTCCTGTGTTATTTATAATTGTATAATTAGAAACAACCAAACATTAAAAGGTAGGGAATTGATTAAATAAATTATGCTTGATTTGCCTTTTAATGATAATGCTTTAGAAGAATATGCAATGTTGGCTGGACGTGGTGGCTCACACCTGTAATCCCAGTACTTTGGGAGGCTGAGGTGGGCAGATCACCTGAGATCAGGAGTTTGAGACCAGCCTGGCCAACATGGCAAAACCACGTCTCTACAAAAAATACAAAAATTAGCTGGGTGCGGTGGCGCACGCCTGTAGTCCCAGCTACTTGGGAGGCTGAACCTGGGAGGCAGAGGTTGCAGTGAGCTGAGAATGTGCCATTGCACTCCGTCCTGGGCGACAGAGCAAGGCTCCATCTCAAAAAAAAAAAAAAAGAATATGTCATATCACAGGAATATGTTCCTTATAGTTTGTTAATTACAAAGTAGGATCCAGATGTTTGTGTAGTATAATTTCAGTTTTAGCAAAGATAAATATGAAAAACTTGGAGGAGTATGTTATGTAATACAAATGTTACAGGCTACCTCTGAGATTAAGTTAAAATTTTTCGATCCCTGAGTAAATAACTGGAGATATAAACATCTCTTACAATGGACATTAATTTGATCAGAGAAAAAAGACAGTTTTTTGAAAGGCTGTATTACTTTATAGACACAGCTGGTATCTTTATTCTGCCTGAGTCTCACCATCTCCACTGCAGGAGGCAGCTGGGTCACGTTAAGGGTTCCTAGGGCCCCAGTTGGCACTCTTCTGTCTTCCTTGTCTTTAGCGTCCAGACCACACCTTGTCGGGAAGCCGAGTTTGAATCTCAGCCCCGGGCTCTCCAGTAGGAGTTCTTGAGTCCTGGGCCTGGCCTTGGACTCCCGTTGTGAAGTGGGAGCCAGCCTTACAGGTGGCTGCTCAGGTGAGCATGTAAGGTGCGTCTAGGCGGCTCGGGCCTGGGGCTATACCCTGAAGCTTACCTGGGCCTTCAGCCAGTGGCTGCTGTTTATTCCAGCAGTGAAACCCAGCCGTCACATTCCTTGAAATACCTTTAATAACTCTTAACCAAATTTTGAATTTTCAGTGAGTTTGACCTTGACCATCTGTTTGAAAGAAAGGCAGACACACACCCACACACACCCATGGTGAAATGCAGGCTGAGAAGTGCTGGTCTCCTCTTTTCCTGTCAACACTGCCCTGTTGACGATGCAAGGGGCATGGAGATGCCATTGTCCCGGGGTCAGAGGGTTGGCAGGGAGGTTTGCTGTGGCCCAGGGGCTTCCTGTGTAGTCCCCAGGGATTGGGACTGGCCTGACTCAGAGCAGGAGCCACCCAGGGAGCAGGGGAACAGCCTTCCAGGGCCTCCCTGGTCCAGCTGCCTGGCCCTGCGGGCTCTTCCGAGGACAGAGCCCTGACAAGTGAGGGTCAGTGCCCAAGAAAAAAGGAGCATTGTTAGGGCGTGGGGGCCAGGGGAACAGCCAGGGCATTGTCGCCCAGCCGGGAGGCTCTGTGTGTTCTGTGGCTTTCTCAGCTCTCTGACAGTCATAAGCACTGAGGTTTGGGGCTTCCACCCCTTGACAGCAGGTCGATCCCTTTTTGGCAGCTGTCAGCATCTCTCAGCCCTTCCCTGCTCTGCTCTGGGGGGATTTTTCTTGGCATTTCCAAGTTCTGGGGGCTGCATCCTCCCCTGCCCTCCTCTGCGGTATTGAGATGAGTGGGAGAGAATGCAGTGCGGGTTGTTGGTAACGATCCCAGAGCCCAGAGAATAGGGGCAGTGTTCCTGGGGGAGAGCCCTTGCCCGGCCCCTGGGGTGCTGAGCCTGGTGAGTCATGAGGGGTGCGGGCCTCAGAATGCGGGGGAGTGGCTGGGGTTAGGGGGTGTGGAGAGGCTGCCACCAGCAAACAGCAGGAGCCGCGGGGGTCAAATGGGGCACGTGCTCCCACCAGCCTCTTGGAGGAGATCACGTGTTTGTCATTGTTGGCTGTGTCTGACGTGCGGGAAAGCAGCCGTGAATACTGAGGAGCCTGTCACATTTGTTCTCTCAGCATCTTTGGTTTATCTTAAACCTCAGTGAGATGTTTGCAGTTCTTCTCACGCTGTCACAGAGCGTGACCTTGTGGCCTCAAACCGCATGCCCTTTAGACATTGCAGTCCACTGCACCATGTGGACCTCCTGGGGCAGGGCTGGTTGCTACAGGAGCGGCCCCTCCCAGCAGGACGGGGACAGTGTCCCTCCGGTTGTGGCCTCTGCTCCCCGCAGCTCTTGAAGTTACCGACCTTGGGCTCCTGGGGAGGGGCAGGTCTCACTGATGCCACCATTGCTTTTGTAGCCCTTTCTTGGAAAGGGTGGCCTTGGGCTTGGTGAGTGCTCCTCCCACCTGTTTCCAAACACTGAGGATGCTCCTTGGGAATGAGAAAAATTCAAATTAGTCATCAAGTGCTGGAGTCAGGCTGGGAAGGGGCAGCCACTTGGCACCACATACACCCACCTGGGCCTGCCACCCTTAGCCCAGGCCTTGGACCTCTCTGGGCTCCTGGCTAGGCCCTGGGCCCAGCTGGTTTCTGGTGGGAAGTGACGGGCCCAGCTGGTTTCTGGTGGGAAGTGACAGGCCCAGTAACTGAAGCAGGAGGCTCTGGTCCAGACCGACCTGGGTGGGTTGAAACCTTCCTCTGCCATCTTCTGGTACCCAGGAGGGTGAGGCAGCTGTTCATGGTGCTGTCGGGCACCAGGCCCTGGGCAGCCATGGTTGTTCCCATTCTGGGCCTTGTGCAGCGCCTGGTAGACCACTGCCTCCCACTCACCAGTGTCGCAGCAGCCAGATGGGTTTCTGCGGCCTGAGCCCCCTCCCTCCCTCCCTCCCTCCCTCCCTCCCTCCCTCCCATCCTGTTTCCTAGGCAACGTGGCCTCTTTGGCCATTTGTTGACCTCCCATTCCCCTTGGCTTCTAAGTGCAGAATTTCCATAGCACATCAGTCTGCACTGGTGATTTGGGGCTCTCTGGTGTATATGTGCAGATATACACTCCCATGGGAGATGAGGCAGGCATTCCACTGTCCTTCAAGGCTCAGCTTATCTGCCACCCCCTTTGAGTCGGCTTTTGACTGCCCAGCATGAATACCTGTGCCTGCCTTTGTGTGCTCACTGCACTCTTTTGGGTCATTCTGGAAGAGTCTCCATTTTATTTTGCCTCACTGGCCCAACTGTCAACCATGTCTGCCCTTGAGGCCATCCCTGCTGCCCTGGTACAGCATTAAGTCCACAGCGAGTGCCTGGTCTCTATTTGTTGAATGAATATCTGCAACGTAATGTGACCAGGGTCCCACAGATCAGCATCCTAGTGAGCTGAGAGCTCAGATGAGCTCAACTGTGTGTTTCAGAAGGGGTGGTGGGCAGAGGACAGCAGGCTGTTGTCCTGAAGCATCTAGAACCTAGCGGAGAAGAGGCAGGACCCAAAAGAAGGTGTGTTCACCCTGTAGGACTTGCTTTGTAGGTGCAGGTGCCCAGAGGCCAGGCTTGTCAGTGCTACCTGGGGTGGGGCTGGAGAAGGGAAGGCCTGCCAGGCCCCATAGGTGATGGGAGGGCCAGGACCTTAGGTTGGAGGGAACCACTGAACCCTCGGCCCTGTGGTGCAGGCCCACACAGGGCATAGCCCCTGGGCACTGGCACTGCCCACTGCCCATGTGTGCTGGGGCCATGCCAGCCTTCTCCGCTGCTAACCTGGCTTCTTCACCCTCCCTCAGTGGGCGCAGCTGCCGCTTCCATCTCAGTGTCTGCTTCTCCCTTGCTTGGTGGGTCATTATGTGCCCACTTAGCCATAGGCTTTCACTGAGTCCCCACCTTCACGCAGGATGTGGGAGGTCCCAGGGGCCCCCAGGCAGCTCAGGCTGGCCTGCCCTCTAGTGGAGAGCAGAGCAGACAGATCTCCCAGCCCAGGGGGGCCAGCCGTGGTGGAGCCCGCCTCCCCATTCTATTCTTGGAGAGGAAAAGCACGGAAATACAGGAGTGAAGGCACAGACTGGGCAGAGGGGCTGGAGTCGCCCTCTGAGGGGGCCTGTAGGGCCCCCAGAAGAGTTTTCTGGGTCAGAATCAAGAGATTCGGGAGAGTTTTTGCATTCTGTGAGCCCAGTCACTTTGCCTCTGGTTGGGGCAGGTTTTCCAGAGCATCTTCCTGCTCCAACAGGGGGTGGGGGAGTGGGGGGACTGGTTTTCCATGGGAACCCCTGGCTGCTGCAGGTGCTGTGTGGCTGAAGCCGCCTCCCCATTCAGTTTGCTGGGGGCAGGATGTGGGGGCGGGCACCTGGGAGGAAGGTGTCAGGGCAGGGCTTACCACGGACCCATGGGGAAGTATTAGACAGCTTTTGGGGCTACACTTTGGATCGGGGGCTGGGGGCTCCCAGCATCAGAGCCCACTCTTTCTCCCCCATTACTGAGTTTGGAGAAAGGCTGCCAGCTGGTGCCTCACCCCTAACCCTCACCAGAAGAGGTCCTGTGCGTGCCCCCTGCCCCATCCTCAGTCTCCAGTCCCACAGCTGCTGTGCAGTCCTGCCTCTCTTTCTGCCTCCTCCCCTGCATCATTCCTGCCCTAGCTATAGACCTCTCCACCTAGCTACCCCTGTGCTGCCCGAGAGCCCTCCTGTGCCCCACCACACAGCCACACGCACAGGCACGCACATTCACACATGCCGTTCTCTTCCAGGACAAACCCTCCCTGGTTCCTGAGGCCCTGGGGACCAGTGGGTATGTGTCTGTCTCTCTCTAGCGCCTCTTTCTCCTCTCTGCCTTTCCTTAGACACATACCTCTTACCTCCTGTCTGGCCTGGCATCCTCCATGAAGTGCTATTTGGTTTTCTCAGCAGGAGCCTCCCAGCCCCAAGGCTCCCACTGTTCCTCTACCAGTCCTGTGCTGGGGCCCTCACTCCTAGGTGGTCACTGTTGACTGATTACTCATCAGTGTTCCCTCTCTAGACCCTGGTTCTGATGTCTGTGCCCAGCAGGGCCGGCCCAGAGGAGGTGGTGGGGAATGTTGGGGAGCATCGGCTGCTGTGGGGCTTTGAGGAAGTCTCCTTCCTTCTCCGGTTAGGAAGTTATTGCAGCAGATCCAGCTTTTCTTATTCTCCTTTTCACAAGGCTCACAGGTCACATGGCTGCTGCCTCAGAGTCACTGAGGCACTGCAGTGCCAATGCACAGTTGGTTTATCTTAACATCACCCACCCCAGGAAACCTCCCTTGACCCCGTCCCTGGGCCTGGCTGAGATGACCTTTGGTCCGACTCTAACCTGTAGGATTGCAGGAATAACAAATGACACTTAATCACAGGCCTCTGAGCAAAAACTGGGACCCAACAAATTTAAGTGTGCTGATTTCATTTGTAGACCCTGGGAAAACCGATGCTTGTACCTTTCCCAAGCCCTGGCAGGGCATTGGCACAGATCTGCTTTCGGTGAGTCTGTCTAGGTGTCTCTGTGTCCATGCCTTCTCAGCAGCTCACAACTGCTGCCCAGGGAGATGAAGCCTACCAGCTCCTTTGCCAAAGGGCTCACCCCCTAGAGAAAAGGGCTGGCTTTGCAGGGTGCACGATCCGATCCATGCTGGCCTTTGTCACCCATTTCCCTGAGCAGCTTCTCAGAGCTGTGGAGTATGCTGCAGTCTGCAGAGTGCGATGGCCCCTTCATGAGTCCCAGCGACTCACCAGGGTCACAGCCAGAGCTGGGTGGACATGTGCCCTCTAGATGAGGCTAATCGGAAGATATTCAAGGGCATCAAGCTGCCCCGCCCAGCATGGTGTGTACATGGTCCCTGGGGGATTTCCTCCCATCGAGGGTGGGGCAGGTCAGATGTGGGTCAGTAAATTTCCGTGACCTGGCAGCATTCTCTGGAATTCTCCCAAGTGAGTATGCAAGGGTTTCAGTGTCAGCTTCTTCCTCTCTGTAAATCTCTGTGCAAGTGAACATATTTAAAGTATCTGAGAAGTCCTGCAGCAAAGCTTCTGCTGCTGCTTAGCTTGACGCAACCAAGTCTTTGCAAATGATTTTGAGTACTGAACTTCCCCTTTTCATGCAATGCTTAAAAGAATGTTAATGCTGCTTTATTATTATTATTTTTTGTGACGGAGTCTCGCTCTGTCGCCCAGCCTGGAGTGCAGTGGCATAATCTCGGCTCACTGCAACCTCCGCCTCCTGGGTTCAACTGATTCTCCTGCCTCAGCCTTCCAAGTAGCTGGGATTACAGGCATGCGCCACCATGCTCAGCTAATTTTTGCATTTTTAGTAGAGATGGGGTTTCACCGTGTTGCCCGGGCTGGTTGCAAACTCCTGACCTCAAGTGATCTGCCCGCCCCAGCCTCCCAAAGTGCTGGGATGACAGGCATGAGCCACTGCACTTGGCTGCTTTATTACTATTATATCAAATACCAGTTTGGAAAACTGCCTCAAGGAATGCTGTCTTCAGATTGGAAAGCAATGAATATAGGAAGAGTACAGCTTCAGGGCTTAAATTATAATCTATGCAGGCTTTGTAGGAATTTGAGTCCGAGTTTCCCCTCCTTATTGTTAAAAAGGATGCATAGAAAATATTTTTGGCTTGGAGAATTCTTTGCCACTTGTGGCCGGGGCTGCCAGTTGCCACTCTAGGGGGAACATGGAGATAAAGCAAACATTGAAGTATGTTTTTTGTTGTCAGCAAAAGTAAACATCCCAGGCCGGAAGCCAGGGCATGGAAGGGAGAAGTTTGGGGACATGAAGTTGGAATCCCACTTGGGGATGGGCACTTATTTTCATACCACCACCTCTTGGAGCCAGACCAGGAGGCCTTAGGGGGGTCTGTGGCCCTCATTAAAGCCCAGGCCCCCAGGTTCCAGACAAGGGAAATGATGGCTCGAGGTCCCACAGCAAGTCAGTGCCAGGCTCCTGACCCCTGGCCCGCTGCTGTCTTCGAAGCATCGTGGTTTCTGAAAATCTTACCTGAGTCCCTTGTTCCATGAGGCCATGAAAATGGCAACTGCCATGTATGAAGCGCTTACAGCCTGTACCAGGCAAGGTGCTGACGCCTCACCTGTGTTAACTTCCACAGCGGCCTCTCCAAAGGGACTGAGGCATCTAACTCTCTCACTCATGGCCTTTCGCCAGCTTCCCCCACTCTGAGGACACTGACTCCTAATCATGCCCCCACCTCTTTGTCCCCCATCCCCTGCACCCACGCTGGCCTCCTCTGCTCAGGACCCCTGCACTTGCCTTCTTCTTAGTTCAGAACATTCTCCCCCAGGTCTCTCCTGGTCCTTCTTCTTGCCCAGGCCTTCCTTAGAGAGGACTTGGATTCGTTTGCCAGTGCTGCTGTCACAAAGGGCCACAAACTGGGCAGCTTAAATAGCAGAAATGCACCCCTCCCAGTTCTGGAGGTGAGAAGCCTGAGATCCCAAGTGGGGCTCCTTCTGAGGCGGTGGGGCCTGTTCCAGCCGTCTCTCCCTGCTGGGGGTGGATTGCTGGCCGTCTTTGGCGTTTCCGGGAACGTAGAAGTATCGCCCTCATCTCTGCCTTCGTCTCTTCACGATGTTCCTCCTTTGTGCGGGTCTGTGTCTAAATTTCCCCTTCTTATAGGAGCACCAGTCATCGTGGACTAGGGACCTACATGTGCTCTGGAAACCTCATCTTAACAAAGGTCATCTGCAAAGACCCCATTTCCTAACAAGGTCACGTTCTGAGGTACTAGGGGTTAGGACTTCAACATACCGTTTTTTGGGGGCACAGTTTAGCCTGTACCAGGCCTTCTCTGATGAGTGCCCCCTTTCCCATCATGCCCTCTGCACTTCATTGATATTGCAGCCTTTGGTGGCGCCTGCAGTCACTTCATTTACTTGTTTGTTGTCTGTCTCCCACACTAGGGTGTGAGTATGAGCACTGAGGGCAGAGACCTGGTGGTCATCTTCACGTCGTATCTTCAGAGCTTGAGCAGTGCTAGGCACAAAGTTACTCTGTTCACTTAATTACTCAATGAATGAGTGCATGAATGAATGAATGAATGGAAGAAAACAAGTCCTGTTGTCTTTCTCATGCATCACTCACACAAACTGAGGCTTTGAGAAAACCGGAGCAGAATAAAGAACAGGCTTTTGTGTGTGATTCATGAAGCAGTAACGGTTTCTCTTTTATTTACATCTTGGATAAAGGGCAGAAGCAAGAAGGGTGGCTGTGACTGCATTCTTGATGTTTTCAGCATTTGTCAAGTGGGACATGTCACCTCATTTTATTTTTGCACATTCCCCAGTCAGCTCTACCGAGTGTAAATGCGGGGTGTCACTCTCACACCCTCAGTTCTCACGTTGGCAGTTGGAAGGGAGTGCAGCATGCATTGCGCGCTAACTTTGTGCTTGCTTACCATCTGGGAGGGAAGTTGGGATCCAGGTGGTTCAGTCCTGGATCTGAAATCCTCTGTGGGAAGTGCAGAGAGACAGGGTAGCTGGGTGTCTGGAAGGGGGTAGCAGCCTTTGAATTCATCTGGCCAAGGGCTCAGATAGAAATCCATCCCTCGCCACAGCACGTGTTCAGCTTTGGGACAGTCAGATGTGGTGCACTGAAGATAATCTGCTGGGGACTGTCAGTGGCTTCCTTTGTTACCCTTGTCTTGTCCACTCTCTTGGGCCTGGGAGGGTCAGTGTCTCTGACTGTTCGATGCTTACTATGCTTGGCTCTAGAGGAAGGGGCCTGCAAGATGCTTGTGGCCTGCTTGGGAGGACAAGAGTCATGCCCAGGAAGCTGTGCTGGTGACCAAGGGTGGTGGCTCATCTCCTGCCTTGTGTGTGCTTGTTGTCAGAGCTGTGGCATCTTCAGCCCTCAAAGATTGTGGCCTGCCAGCGTGGCTAAAAGCACAGCTGCCTGGAGCCTCTGTGCCTTTTGGGCTTCCTGTGGCCTATGTCTCCTCTCTGCAAGGTGCACCCTGGGGCTGAAGCTCGGGTGGCTCGGGTGTCCTTGCCTGCTCTGTTGCCCAGAGACGGCTTGATTTTTCTTACCCTGCTAGGCCCAGGGCATGTGTGGCTTATTCCTGGGGCTGCTTGGGACATCGTGGAATTCTGTAACCGGAAGATTCTCACCTCCCCCACCATAGCCTCCAGCGTCCAACACAGACATAACTAAGCTCAGGGTCCCCAGGGGTCCAGGCCCCAGGTGGAGGTGAGGGGTGGGCAGCGTGAGGTGTTGGCTGTAGGGAAGGGAGCGGTAAGAAAACATGGGTCTGCCGCTTACTCTCAGTGACCTTCCATGAGTTCCCTCATCTCACTGTGTCCTCTTTTTTCAGTGCAAAGCAGGGATAACATGTATGGAAATGCCCAATACATACTGTATGGATAGGTGAATGGCATGAATCTCTCCAGCTTTGGAGAATCAATTCAGTCCATGTTTGCTGGTTTCTAGAACAACTGGGCACGGTGCCAGGCCACATAGGGACCACGGGGAGGAATAGGACATAGTCCCTGTCCTCAGAGAGGGAGCACAGGCTAGGGAGAACTCTCTGCAACTCACCAGCCGTGTAAGCTCAGTCAGCTTGAGCCTCTCTGTTCTCCCTGAGTAGGCACCACTGTGAGGAGGCAGTGAAGTGTTCTCAATGGGAGGGAGGAGCCACAGGCCCACCATCGTGCCTGGGACGCTGAGGCTTAGAAATGCCGAAGCTGAACCTGAAGGCGGTTACTGTTTGGCGTTGGAGGTGGGAGATCCAATGGGAACTGTGATTGATGAGGTTCTGGAGGGTCTGAGAGCTGACACCCACTTGGGGAGGTGCCTGCAGGGGGCCTGCTCTGGGCCAGGCTTGGTGCTAAGGCTTCACCAACACTGTCTCGTGGAATGCTGGTGGCAGCTGTCATCGGCTATATTGTACCAGTGAGGAAACAGTGTCTCAAGGGGGTTGAAGATCATTGACTGAAGGCCCAGGTCTGCCCACAGCTGCCTCCGCCCCTCCATTGCTTCCAGTACCTGGGACTTGAGTTCCAAAGCCATCCTTGGCATAGGCACACAGTGAGCAGTGCCTGGGGAGAGATTGTCCTGGCTGGAGAGCTGGTCAACAGACTGAGCGAAGGTGTTAGAAAAGGCTGCCCTGTACCTCTGGGGGTTGGTTTCCTGCTCATGTCACAGTCCAGTGGAGACCAGTGGCCTCTCCAAGCAGTGACTCAAGAATCTGGATTCACTCCATCAGGTTATTCTGTCATCCAAGTCTTTTTCGTCAGCCACATGAATGGGGTCTAGGGAAGGCACGCTGTTCATCATACACTTAAACTAGCTTGGCCTGGAAGCACCCACTATGTCTGCTCCCATTCTGTTGGCCAGGACGCGTCCTGTGGCTCCTGTGCATGTGCAAGGAAACCACGGCATGTTGAGCGTGTGGCTGTGGGAGAGCAGCCTCCGGGTTTCTGGCTGGAGCCAGCAGGTGCATGGGCCCACAACACCACTTTCCCACTGAGGCCCTCTCAGTGCAGAAAGCCAAGGACCAGCTCCTTTTTTTTCCCACTGCTCTCTAGGTGACTTGGAAAGTACTGAAGCCTCAGGCCAGAGGTTGGAGAGAGGAGAGCCAGGATTCCTTGGGCACTGAGAGCAGGGAGCGGTTTCAGTGAGCCCCTTGTGCTCAGCCAAAGCAGCTGGTCAGGTGGCCCAGGGTGAGACTGAGGTTGTCACGTGTGCCATTTGGTGGGAATGGGGGCACCAGTTGGACAGCAGCGGAAATCATTTCCGTTTTCTGTTGATGACTCTCTTGCTTACTCAGTGACTAGTGCACGGGCTCTGAGATCTGCAGAGGGGTCCTGAGACACATGTACACGGTTGTCCATGCGCGTGCATATGTTGTAGACATGTCCCTGTGTTGGAATATCTGGAGTGTGGTTCTCCAGTTGTCTAGCCCAGAGTCTGCTTCCCTGGCCCCCTCCCAGCTCCTTCATCATTAGCTGTGTGGATGAAGGCGAGTTGCTTGGTGTCTCCATCTGTACAATGGGAATAATAATCAGCTCTGCCTCGTGGGGTCATTGAGATGATTAAGTGAGATAGTTCATGTGAAGTGCTTGGAGTTGGGCTGGGTGTACAGAGGTGCTCGATGGCTGTTAGTCATTGGCTGGATTTGAATCTAAGCCTGTCTGACTCTCAGACTCCAAACGTGTGTTCTTCCTAGAGACTGCTCAGTTGGTAATTTACAAACATTCAGTAAGTAAATAAGACATTTCACTGGTTTTAAATTTCCGGGAGCACACGATGAGAAGTCTCCCTTTCACCCTGATCCCACAAGCCCCCTGGTCCTCTCCCCCGTGGTGGCTGCCACTCTGACCAGTTTCTTGTGCACATCCCAAGATACTCTGTGCATATCCAGTAAGATCTCACTTAACGTCTTCGATAGGTTCTTGAGGACTGTGACTTTAAATGAAATATATAATGAAACCAATTTTTTTCTCACTGTTATAAAAAAGTGACGTTGAAGGAATTGATGTTATTTGAGGACCTGCTGTACAATTCAGTTGATACCACACTTTCCAGGAACCTATCCCCAATGTTCAGCGAAGACTTACTGTACAAGCAAATGTTGATTTTGTATAACCCTTTTTTTTCCCTCCCCATCCATATTCTAGCATGCTATACTCAGTGATCGGCCCCTCTTGGAGATCTTTCCATGTCACTACAGAAAGCACTCCCCGTTCTCTTCTGTGGCAGCATGGTCTTCCACCATATGGATCTTCATGAGTGATTCAGTCCCTTCTTGTTGGACTTTTATTTAGTTACTAATTTTTGGCGATTACAAACAGTGCAGCAATGTGTGTGAGTGCATATGTGGGTGAGTTCACCCTGTGAGATCAGCTCCTGGAAGTGAGACTCCTGGACGAGAAAGGTTATGCATTTAAATCGTGACGGATATTACCAACTTGCCGCCATTGAGATGGTTGAATTTGCATCCCCCCAGCCCTGGCTGAAACAGTGTGTTATCCGTCTCTCTGACTTTCACCAATCTGGTACATAAAAAATGGTTATTGTAATGTAGTTGTAATTTGCATTTGTTGTATGAATGA
Organism: Nomascus leucogenys; assembly: GCF_006542625.1. Taxonomy (NCBI): domain Eukaryota; kingdom Metazoa; phylum Chordata; class Mammalia; order Primates; family Hylobatidae; genus Nomascus; species Nomascus leucogenys. The sequence continues at coordinate 12,737,421 of NC_044402.1, forward strand.
GGTTGAGTATTTTCTAATATTTATGTGTTGGGAGCCTTTTGTAGTTAATTTTCTGTACTTACATTCAAACATATCTTTGTTCATGTTTTCTATTGTGTTAGGTTGTCTTTTTAAAAAAATCAGTTTGTAGGATCTTAATATATTTGAGAGAGATCAGTCATTTGTGATATAAGCTGCAAATATAACATGTGGTGTTCCTGGTTAAGAGGATTCATGATCAAACCATGGGTTTTCCTTACATTGATACATAAATATAACTAATTCTCCGTCCAAGTGCTATTCTTTTTTTCTTTTTTTTTAGACAGGGCCTCACTCTGTCACCCAGGCTGGAGTGCAGTGGTGCAATCTGTGCTTAAATCACCCTCTTGCCTCAACCTCCTGAGTAGCTGGGACGACAGGCGTGGGTGTGGTGTGCACCACCAGCTTGGCTAATTTTTTATGTTTTTAGAGATGGGGTCTCACTCTGTCATCCAGGCTGGTCTCAAACTCCTGGACTCAGGTGATCCACCTGCCTCAACCTTCCAACAATCCCATGCTGGGATTACAGGCATGAGCCACCACACCCAGCTCCAAGTCCTGTTCTTAAGGATGTGTAGGAAAAATAAATGAGCATGACTGGTCAGGAAAATTGTGAAAAAGGGAGGACCTAGCTCTTATTGGTATTAAACTATATCGTGAAGCTATTGTAATTAAAACAATGTGGAAAAAAGAAAACCAAACCAAATCATTGTGATATTGGTGAAAGACAAATTAATGGAGAATCCAAAAAATGTGAGAGTTATGAAAATATTGACATTTGAAAACAGTGGGTAAAAGATGGGTAAGTAAATGTTGTTGAGACACTTGAGTGCCCATCCGGAAGAAAATGTACACAGATGCATACCTCAGTCTTCCACTGAAACAACTCCTGGTGGATTTAAGATTTAATGATAAAAACTTAAAATGTAAGAATAGTTGAGAAAACCGTGGGCTGATTTAAAAAACAGTCTAGGGAGCAAAGATCAAAAGATGAAAATATTTATACATTTGAATTACAGAAAAGTCAAGATTTTCTGCCTGGCAAAACCACCATAACTAAAGTAGAAAGACAGCAACGTGGGCGGTGCTAGGCAGGCCTTATCACTGCCTGCTTGCCCCCACAGACTCCATTCCTGCTTTTGTTTTCCGGGTTGGGGTGCCAGTGCCAGGCCCTTCAGCTTGGAGAACTCTGCGAAGCTGACAGTGGTGTGCTGTGTCGGTGGCCGGCAGGATGGAAAGACCCTGATTCTAGCCCTGGACAGGCTCTCACTTCCTGACCCAGGTGGCTCTCAGGAGATGGCATTGTGGTTGAAAACTTGAGGCCTGCCAGCTAGGATTTCAGAATTGTCCTGTTCTCCTGGAACTGGGGCAAGTCTGGGTTGTTGACGCTGTGCTTGTGGGTGCTTCCCTGCCTCTGGCCCCCTCAGATTGTATCTCAGACCACGTGATAGCTCCCCCCAGCCTCAATCCCTGCACGTCAGGAAAGGACGTCTAGCCAGCTGTGTTGTCAGCCCACTCCCCTTCCTGATGAAGGCAGAAGGCTCAGGAGCCTGTGTCCTGGAGCCACAGGGAGCTGGGGGTGTTGGGGGAGATTTGCTGTTTATACAGCCTCAGTTCGGTTGTTTTGCCTCTTGACTTCCTTGCTTCATGTGTAAAATGGCGACAGTGGCCTCTGCCTCCTAAGGACCTGGAGATTACGTGCTAAGGAGATTAGGTCTGTCATTTGCTCAGGCAGCACCTGGAATATGATAAGGGTCCCAGTAGTTCTGGTGGAGGTGATTATCAGAATCATGCTTGTGGAAAGCCAAAGAAGGCCAGAAAGGCCTCCGCTGAGGCCAGAGAACATCCAGCCTCATGTGAGGAAGAAAGTCCTATTTGCTGACACCTGTGCAGCATGGTCAGCTCTAGTCACAGAGGGAGGTAATCGATGGCTGGCCCTGGCTGTGCGCTCATCGCGACTATAGGAAGGATATTTCTTTACCCTCACTCCACAGGCGAGGAAGCAGGCTTGGGGAGGGGAGGGATGTGCCCTTCCCCAGGCTGCACAGCTGGAGGCTCAGCCCCTGCCCTCTGACCCCTGGGCATCCTTCTGCCTGGGGAGGGAGCACCTCTGTGCTTGAGATGGCTTGGGAAGAAGAGCATTGGCCAGCCATGGAGGAGTGCTGTGGGCAAGAGGATTCTGCGAGTTCCTTCCTCCTGGCCTGGCAACAGGAGGTTCATGTGTGGGATCCTCTCCGCTCTCCCCGCAACACAACACAGTGCGGTCAGGCTTTGTTACGTGGCCTCTGACTCCCCACCTTGTGGGTCCAGACCTGCCAGCCCTTTTATGCCTCCTTTTTTTCTTTTTCTGCCAGCCTGTGATTCATACTTTCCCCCCAGGACAGGACTAGACTGGTGCCTGGCAACAGAGGGGAGGGGTTAGCTCCTATCAGCTCTGACTCTGGCCTCTCAGGTACCACTGTGAACAGTAACACAGATGAAGCAGCCCCTTGGCCAAGACGCACGGGATCGAGGGACTCATCTGGCAGATGGAGGGGACTGCTAGGGGTGAGCTTTCCTAGGATGCTGGGGAATAGCCATGTCTGTGATGTGGCTCTATCAAGGCTCCTGCCTTCTGCTCCTAAGGGCTCTGACAAGTTATCTTCCCCTTACAATATAAATCCCCATTCCTCTCTCATCCAAATACTAAACTACAATGTGAAAAAAATCACAGCTAAATCCTGTTCTCAACCTTGCAGTTACCTGTCGGGGCCTGTTTGCCTTAATCTGTTTTTCTCCCCTTCCCTTTCCCTTCACTTCCATCCTTCCTTTGTTTCAACAAACGAAAAAGAAAAGCTTGGGGTAGGGGGACCAGCTCTTTTATGAGGACAGATTGGGTTGTGCTGTATTAACCAACAGCCTCAGAATCTTAGCTGAAAACCATGGGTTATTCCATACTCATGCCACATGTCCACAGGGCCAGCTGGGGGCTCTGTCCATCTTATTCACTCAGAGATCTAAAACTGAGCAGCCCCATCTGGAAGGTCGCTGGTCCTGCACCAGAGGGGAGAGAGGGCTCTGGAGACCTCACTCCTGCAGTTACATGCTCTGCCCAGGAAACGGCATGTTCTATTTTCACTCACAGCTCATTGGCCAGAACGAGTCACATGATCACCCATTTACCAGGGAATCAGGAAGTGCACTCCTGCCTTGTGTCCAGAAAAGGGGCTGATAGGCCGAGTGCGGTGGCTCACACCTGTAATCCCAGCATTTTGGGAGGCCAAGGCGGGTGGATCACATGAGATCAGGAGTTCGAGACCAGCCTGGCCAAACATGGTGAAACCCAGCACATCTCTACAAACAAACAAAAACAGAAAAGGGGCTGCTATACCCACAGTCCTTTTATTTTCATATTCTGGGTTTTCTTATCAGCCTTTTCCACAGTAAATACTGGTTCATGTGGTTATAATTCAAGCACCTACCCTTATCTCTATCAATACCTCTTCATTGTCATCTCAGTGACTGCTTTTTTTGTTTGTTTTTGGTTTTCATTGTTGTTGTTTTTTAAGAGATATGGCCAGGCACAGTGGCTCACGCCTGTAATCCCAGCACTTTGGGAGGCTGAGGCAGGTGAATCACTTGAGTTTAGGAGTTCAAGACCAGCCTGGCCAACATCTGTTAGAGATGAGTAGTGAAATCCATCTCTACTAAAAATACAAACATTAGCTGGGTGTGGTGGTGCACACTTGTAATCCCAGCTACTTGGGAAGCTAGGCAGGAGAATCACTTGGACCTGGGAGGCAGAGGTTGCACTGAGTGGAGATCATGCCACTGCTGTACTCCAGCCTCAACGGTAGACCGAGACTGTCTCAAAAAAAAAAAAAAAAAAAAAAAAAAAAAAAAAAAAAAAGAAAGAAAGATGCGGTCTTGCCATGTTGGCCAGGGTGGATTCAAACTCCTGGCCTCAAATGATCCTCCCACCTCAGCCTCATGAGTAGCTGGGATTACAAATGTGCCCCCACCGTGCCCAGCCACACCATCTCAGTGGCTCTTGACTAGCCCTTTGTGGTGGCATGCCCAGCATTAGCCAGCACCCCATTTTTGCACCTGCACTCTGTGTCTTTTCTCTTGTCAATATGTTGTTAGTGACTCTCCCTAGGCCAGAAGTGGCCTTCACCTGTTGATCATTTCCTTAGGCCAGCATCCTGGGAGTGGGTGTGCTTATCCTTTGCCTGCTCTTGGACCTGGCCCTCCAGCACCCAGTGTTGAGAACGCAGACTGGCCCATCCTGAGAACTCAGGGTCAGTCCTATTCTTAAGGAGCTGTGCTTGCTGAATGGGTGTAACTTTCCTGGGTCTAACATCAGCTCATAAATTCCCAGAACTTTGGCTCTACAAGGTAGCACCATCCTCAGGCCATTTAGTTGTCTTGACCCTTTATCTTCTAGGGAGAAAAGTTACCCACTCTTATGCCTTCACGAGTTTGCTGTTTCTTCCCATTGCCCGAGTAATTGGAAACCAGTTACTCAGAAATCAGGGAATTGGGTCAGAGAGCATTTTCAACAGCTTCCCTCCCCAGCCTGGGGCAGAGGCTGCTAGGGTGACCACTAGCGTCCTTGTGCCAGCCTGCTGGTCTTGATGGCAGCCCCAAATGTCTTGACCTCTCTGGAGCTGCTTTGAGAGTGAGAGTTGGTCTTGCCAGGGAAAAGCCTCCATCTCCTCTTCTCCAGTCTTCCTTTGGAATCAAACCCATTGAAAACACACCACTGGCATGGAGTCCTCTGAGGCCAAGATCTTTTTTTTTTTTTTATTTTTTTTTGAGACACGGTCTCATTCTGTCGCCCAAGCTGGAGTGCAGTGGCGTCATCTTGGCTCACTGCAACCTCCGCCTCCCGGGTTCAAGCAATTCTCCCACCTCAGCCTCCCAAGTAGCTGGGACTACTGGTGCACATCATCACACCTGACTAATTTTTGTATTGTTTGGTAGAGATGGGGTTTCACCATGTTGGCCAGGCTGGTCTCAAACTCCTGACCTCAAGTGATCACCCACCTGGCCTCCCAAAGTGCTGGGATTACAGGCACGAGCCACTATGTCTGGCCGCAATGTCATTTTTGAAGTCTGTCCGTGAGGTTCCCAGATCTGACTTTTCCTTCTGGAGAGACCTGCTTCTGCTTGGCAAGGCCTTTGAACTTTGGCGATGGCAGTTCTGTCCCAGATTCTCAGATCCATGGAGAGGGCAGAGGAATAAGTCACACTTCAGCCCTCTCACACTTTATTGGGGCCATTTTGTCTCAAGCTTGGTTGGGACAAAACTTTTGGGAAGTTTCCACTGGTCAGTAATAATAAGAATAGTAAGTATAGGGAAATACAATAGCTGACATTTATTGAGTGTCACTGGCTAGGTACTGCTAAGAGTGGGTGTGAAGTTGTGAGACCGTGACATGTTATTTAACCACCCTGTGCCTCTCAAGAGTCCCCATCTCAGACCACTGTGAGAATCGAGCAACTCAGTGCATGTGAAGCGCTTAGAGCAGAGCCTGGTGGGTGCTAGTGCTGGGGTCGCGAGCCTTCTTGCTTTAAAGACAAGGAAACTGAGGTTCCTAGAGGGCAGTGGCCACACAGCCCTCCCCATTACCTGAGTAATTGGAAACCAGTTACTGAGAAATTGAGGAATTGGGTCAGAAAGATTATATGATACCATGGAGGAAGAGCAGCCCCCAGTGCAGGAGCAGGAGACAGTGGATTAAAGAATCAGCATCATAACTGGGGTTACGGTGCAATCCTGGACCGACGTGCAAAGGGTTCTGGGGCTGTGGGCAACACAAAGGAGCCACTAGCCTTGTTTGGGCTGAGGTGAGTTGAGAAATGTGAAAGAGGATTGAACTTTTGCTCTGGGGACTCATAACAGTCCTGTGAGGTGCAGGGAAGGGCGAGTAGCATCCTCATTTTATGACTGGGGAAACTGAGGTACCGCACAGCTCAGTGACCAGCTGTTGTTCAGAAGCAGTGGATTGGAGATGGGTTTCCAGGCCTGTCTGCCTGGCCCACCCTTCCCCCGTTCCAGATCTTGGGAGTCAGGACCTAGCTCAGCTTGGTTACCAGGCTGGGTACGATTGGGTTAATCATTTTGGAAGTCAAAGAGGACTCTGGGGCCACTGGGGTTTGCAGGCCTTTGTCCCATCTCCCAGCCCTGCCCCCACCTCTAGTAAGTCTCTGCCTTGGTCCCTGAGGGAAACAGTGGCCCCTTGTTTTCTCTGAGTTCTGAACTCCAAGCGTGGCACAGAGCAGGATCCAGCATGGGCCCTGCAAGATGGCGTGACTTGGAAACGGAGTGCCCACAGACCTCAGGCCCCGGCGGGCAGCCTTTCATTGAGACACCCTTGCTCCTGCTGAGAGGGACAAACCAGACCCCGTCCTCTGAGGAGAACAAGAAGTCCCTAGGAATGTTCTCTTTTCTGGGGGCAGAGTGTGATCAGAAAAGCAGAATGACAATCTTGAAATGAGTTCCTGTCCCCATGGCATCTGCGAGACCCGCCTCTGTGTGTCCTTCCCACTCAGGCATCCCCCTGCACAATGTCCTTTCCTCTGTGGCCTCCCCAGTCTCAGGAGCTGGGCCCTATCTCCTGTGGGGGCCGCACCCAAGGGCCCATCTCTTTTCTAGCTAGTGGAGGGAGACCGCAGCCTGTTTGCAGTGTATTCAGGGGACAGACCCCTTCAGGGCGGTTGTGGCATGTCAGGCACCTGAGGAAGAGCCACTAGAGCTGCCAGCAGCCCTGCTGGTAACCAGCACAGATGCCACAGCAAGAGGCGGCCGCACCCAAGAGCGGCCCAGGCCTGATGTGTGTCCCAAGCTGCTGTTCTCACAAAAGGGTTTTACTGGCATGAAAATGCTTGGAAAATACACAAAGGAGGGTGGCCTGTTTCCAGAGCTCAGCTGTTTACCTTCAGTGGAGCGCTGGGGATGCGGAGAGCTTATTTTCCTAACAGCTGCAGTTGTCAGGTCTACGGGCCTCAGGCTGATGCCAGGTGAGGACACCAGGGGTGTCCCCTCTGCTCACCTCCTTCCCCAGCGCCAAGGGAACCCCACAGTTTCTCCCAGGCAGGGAAACCTGGAGGGCTGTCTGGAGGTGTGGATGCTGGTGGGCATGGGGGTTCTGTGGGCCCGGATGCGTCGTTCCTGTGGCCCGGCTCCCCCTGCGCTCGTAGCTGCCTTGGCCTCTCGTTTGTGGTGCCTGTCCCACTGAAGCCACAGGCTGTAGTGGAAACGGGTTGGTGTTTGGCTCTGTCTGAGAGCCTAGTGTTCTCTGCCCATGGCCTCTCTACCTTCCTTCAGAGTCTGCTTTTTCTGGGAAGAGGCGTTGGGTGGAGTGTAATTTGGAATCTGTGAAGAGAGCCAGCAAAGCTCTTGCAGTTTCTTGTTTCTATCAAAGGGGAAATGAGGCCCCAGGGGATGGCGAGCCCAGGTCAGCGGGCTGCTTGGAGGCTGACACATGGGCATTGCTGCACAGCCTCTATCCTGGCCGCTCCACCCGCGTGGCCTTGCTTGGTCATTTTCCTTCCTAGGCCGTGGGTGTCCTGGTCTTTGCGTAAGGGAGCGTCTTCCCCGGACCCTGGGCTTGCCGTGAGGATGAGCTGGCTCCGAGTCTCAGGAGATACTCGGAAGTGTCTTTCCCTTCCCCTTCTTCACCCAAGAGCCCCAGAGATGGGCAGCTTCTCAGCTGGCCTGGTTTTGGTTTTATTTTGTGTTGTTTTGTACACAGGCCTGTCACCATGGGGAGGGAACAGCATTCCTTAGTAGTTTCTTATTGTGAGGTCTAAAGGATTTTTTTTTTCTATGTAGGGGAAATCCCTTAATATCTTTCCTGGCAAACAGTAAGAAAGAGGAGTTAAAGACACCAGCAGACAAGAGCTGCTGCGTACCGGGGGTACAACGGAGAAGAGTTTAGTAAGGGACCATCACAGGGTTTTGGCCTGCCTGAGAGCCAGCACGGGACAAAGTTCCCCGGTGCTAACAAGCCCTGGGAGCCGTCACCACCCCTAGGCCTGAGGGGACTAGGGGACCAAAAATGTACCTGGAGCCATAGGGAAGGCAGTAGGGTTGAGAGAGGGGCTGCCCTGCTCCATGGGGGCTGTGACTGCTGCCAGAAATATGGCAGGGGTGGGGGTTTGAGGATGCTGCAAATACATCCCCTCCCTCTCTCCTTCTTGCCCATCTTCTGCTGTGCCTCCAGTTGGCCCAACTTGGCCAGAGAACAATGCAGCCAGGTGATTGTGGCCTTACAGGACAGCTGCCTAGGGCACAGAGCAGGCGTGGGGAGCAGGGTTGCGGGGTCAGGCAGCGGGGAATGGAGTGAGAAGCGCAGCCTTAGATCTGAGTTTGTGTCCCCGCTTCACTGCCTTCCTGCTGTGAGACCCTAGGCAGGTTTTAAGTCTCCGTCCTCCACTTTCCTCATTTGTAAAATCACTTCTCATAGTGGTTGTTAAAAACAATGAAAGAAATGCATGCAAGCTTTGAGCATGGTGCCCACTGCCAGTGACCATTTATAGTTGTCATTATGATGTCTTTAGTAACATTTTTAAAACGGTCAGCCTTGAATCCTGGAGGGAAACCCACTTGGGGGTGGGGATGAGAGCAGGGGTGGGGCTTGTGGCCTTCTCTGGCCTCTGCTAAGGCCAAATTGGGGGTCAGCCAGGTGCCGGGCTGGCGCCGCTGCCTCCGAGGCACTGGCCTTGCAGGTGGTGGTGGCTGCGTGCCGGGAGGGAGACATGTGGCGGGTCAGGAAGCGGGTGTCAGGCTGCCCTGGCTTTTGGCAGGTGCTCATTCTTGGGGTCAGGTGACGCTGACTGTCTGTTGGCCAGAGGCTCTGGCTCCCTTGGAGCCTGATCTTCCCAACCTTAGGCACTTGCAAAAATAAACACCTTCCCTGGCATAGCAGGGGAGCAGTATGGAACAGATTGCAGGCAGCCCTGCGCGTGTTCACTTTTCCCGATGAGCCCAGATTTCAGTGTGAAGTGCAAGTGGCTGGTCGCTGAAAACAGCAACTTCTAGATTCCTGAGGACCACAGCTTTGCTAAGACTTTTTATAGGTTAGCAGAAGCAGTATCCACTTAGATCTAAGTTCTGATCTGGCTGTGTGATGTTAGTCATTTACGTAACCCCTTGGAACCGTAGTTTTCCTAGGTGGTTGGGCAGATGGGATGTGTTCAGAAAAGCCTTTCTCTGCAAAGCCATTTCTCAGCATCACTTGCCTGGTCTGTTGACACTATCGCCTTGATTCCTCTTATGTGTCTTCCACGTCTTGGGTAGCATGGGGCTTGGGGAACAGAAGTTACAAACGTGGGGTGTGCCCTTGAGGAGTTAGCAGGAGAGAAGAGTTGTGGGGTCTTGGAGGGTTTGTCCTGCTTGTCCTGTATTTTCCATGTTAGCCCTCCTCCTGCCCCATCTCCAGAGTGCTACAGGGAGGCTCGAGGGTCCTCTAGTGATATGCCCCGGGGTGGACAAGAGGATGGGGGCAGTGGACTCAGGTGCTGAAGTTGTTGCTTTTGTCTGTGTTCCCTGCCTCGCAGCTGAACCTTAGCCGGCCGATCGAGGAGCAGGGCCCCCTGGACGTCATCATCCACAAGCTGACCGACGTCATCCTTGAAGCTGACCAGAATGATAGCCAGTCCCTGGAGCTGGTGCACAGGTTCCAGGTGAGTAAGGACCATGCAGCCCTTGGTTGTGGCATTTTCAGGAGGAGGAGGGGAGGCCCTGGAATGGCTGTGTGTGTGTTTAGAGCGGTAGCAGCTCTCTGGAGGTATAGTCTGGAGAAATGGCTCTGCCACTGGCAAGACATGGGCTCGTGGGCAGGTATTTCTGTGTGGCCTCAGTTTCCTCGGGTGTAGCATGGGGACTGAACCAGGGCATGGTCGGGCCGTCTCCACCCCCTGGCTATGTAGACACGGTTTACTGATGAGGCATCGCTGAGTTCCAGTGTGGCCTCCACATCCTCAGCACAGGCACGCGCAGCCCTTTCCCCTGGCTCAGGTAGGCACAAGGAATGGAACCCTTTTGCTGCACTTGGTAAAGGGGACCCCTGAGGGCCTTTGAACTGAGTCCTGCCTTGGTGGAGAACCCTGCCTCTGCCCATTACTTTGACCTGGGTACTCACCTTTGAGCACGGCCTGAGGTATCTTGCTGAGTCCCTTGGCTGCTTCCCACTCCCCACACCACTTCCCCAGCGGCCTCCCAGGTCCTGGTCGCACAGTGAACTGCCCACCGCCTTGGGGTTCTCATGCTGGCTACTGACTTGTCCTGTGTTCTTTGTGTTGTGGACAAGAATGTGATTCTGTCCTCTAGAAAGCGGCTCAGAGGTCATGAAAAACAAAGTTGTGTTGTCAGTGAAAATGCAGTCAAGATGGTAGCTGTTTTCAGGCGTGCCTGGTGGGATGGGGATGCCTGAGTTGGGGTTTCTAGCGTGTGACAGGTGCAGATTTGGTGCCCTGCTTTTCTTCATCAGGACAAAGGGAATCTCACCCGCCTCCTAGTCACCCGGTGCTGCCTTCCTGCCGACACTGCTCTCTCCCCGCGTGTTTGCGATCAGCCGCCTTGGCCCCCCTTGCTTCGCTGGGGCTCTCACCCCATTCCTTGGCCAGCTCCCTGCTGCACATTCCTGCTTCCCACCAGGAAGTGGCCCCGGACACAGATGCAGCCTGCTCCTGGCCTCCTCTGCTTGGGGGCAGGGCATGTCCCACGTCGTGCCCTCCAGGGCGTCTGCCCCGCCAGTGGCCCCAAGTCCATTCCACTTACTGAACACTGTCTCCTTCATCGGACTGGAGACTGTGGGAAAAACATGGTCGGGCTCCTCTGTGACCTCGTGGAGCCTCAGTTTCCTTATTTGTAAAATGGGTGCTAGGAATAAGAAAAGCTCAGACCACGTTGGGAGGAGCGTGCTGGGGTTCGAGGGGAATAAGACAGAGGAGATGTGCCCTGGTGATGTGCTGCTTCCTGAGCCCCTGCCCTGTGCCAGGGCTGGGCTGATCAGCACTCACCCATGTGCTACATTTGATCCCTACAGCCCTCAGTGCAGACTCACCAGCCTTGTTGATAAGCAGGAAGTAGAGGCGTGGAAGCATGTGCAGCTTGTCCACAGGGACCCAGCAGAGCCAGGGGTCAGTCTTGACTTTCTCAGGTGAGCCACTGCTCGTCCTGAGGGCTTGCTCTTCTGTTCCTCTCTGCCTCCAGCCTACACAACTGTCCTGGGGTGTGTTCCCAGCTGATCCCAAGTCATACAGCGACTTTCCTCTCCCCTGAGCCATTTGCTCCTGGCTCACCCCCGGAGTCTCCTTCGGAAGGCCCCCGAGTGCCCAGTTCATGTGCCTGTGGTGCCCTTGGGGCTCATTCTCTGGAGGAGCACAGCCATGCCTGGGCTGCCACGCAGACCTTTGGGGCAGGGATGGCGCATCTCTTGCTGAGTCCATCTCGGGGACGATGGCCTTCCAGACGCCTGATTACTGTTACCTCAGAAAGCACTGCAGAGAAGTTACCGCATACCAGGCCCTGCTCGAAAGCGCTTCATGGCAGTTGACCCACTTGCTCCCATGAGCTGTAAGGTTCGATGATTCCCCTCCTGTGGATGAGGAAGCAGGTGCAGGACAACTAGAAAGTGGTCCAGGTGGGATTTGAGCCTGCGCTAGCTTGCTCTCCTCACCTGCTGTGTGGCCTCTCCAGAGATGGATGAGGTGGAGGACATGGGAGTCAAACTCTCTTCAAGGCAGATCCTTGCTCCAAAACTTAGGAGCCGCATGCCTCCCCACAGCCTCAGTTCCTTCCTCCTTGGGTGGGCAGGTTGCTGGGAGGAGTAAACGCCTGTGGGTGTAAAGTGCCCATTGTAGCTGAGTGCCACTTCATCACACCCACACGGTTGCTCTTCCTAGAGAGGGGGCCACAGCTCCCGGCTAGCCTGGGCCTAGAGTTCTGGAACATCTGCTCCCAAGCTCTTATCCCTCTTGCCCACTCCCCAAACACACACACAGCCCACAGCCCAGGCGGGTGATGTCCCAACAGTGAATGAGAGTGCCCGCCGTGTTCCTTTTCTGGGCAGAAAAGAATATTAACAGGGAGCATGTGTGGAGGGCAGCGTAGGGCCTTGCGGCTTAAGGCTGTCAGGCAGCCACAGGTGCGTTTCCCAGGCAGTGTCTTGTCTGGGTCTTGGGGGATGGTTGCCGTGACCTCACCATAACCTCCCAGCACCGGTATTTCTGGGATAAATTTTCATCACCATCTGTGCTTCAGTAAGAGGCCGGATATCTGATAAGGTGAGAAGTTTCCTCTTTTGTGAGGAGAACAATCCTTTGGGGAAAAGGGTGCGGGGCTGCGCTTTCCAGAGGCCCCAGGAGAGAGGAGGCAGGCGGGGTTGGCACAGAGAATGACTGAGAGGCACTGGGATGGGGGCTGGGGAAGAGGCTTCCTTCTACCACCGGTCACCAGGCTGTCAGCGTTGATCGTCCCCCTCCCTCTGCCATAAGATGCAAGTTCAGAGCCAGACCACATAGACCCAGGGAGGCGGACCCTTGACCTCAGTCGTGCCCTTTGTTTTCAGATTTTTGTTTTAAATTTTATTCTCCAGACATTAACAAGGAGGCATGAGTGTGGTTTGAGGACTGGGAGGGATAGGGATGCTATAGGCAGAGGCAGGGGAAGCAGCACCCAGAGCTGGGGTCCTCCCATTTTGCTGTGAGCAGGGAAACTGAGGCAAGATGCTTTGCCCAGCAGGGGCTCAGCTTGAAGGGCCTTCTCCACAGGCCATACTCAGGTTCTGGGAGGGAGGAGCAAGTGGTCTGGGGCTGTGTGGGTGGAGAAAAATGAATTTCTGAGATGTTCCTCAGGGCCCCAGAGCACTGCACTGAGCTGCCTCTGTGAAAGCTCTGGTCCCCAGGGAGGGAAGAAATTCCCAGAGCCAGGAGGCTGTGCCTGCTTCTGGCTGCTCTGGTGGGCAGGTGGAGGGTGTGGGCCAGAGGCTTACTGCAGAACATTAAAGCTGCTTGTCACAGAACCTTCATCACTGCCCCAGGGTTTTGGATTTTTTTTGTTTTTGTTTGTTTGTTTTTTGTGTGTTTTTGATTGGCTTCTAAATGGCTTGGCTTGGAGACTCAATTGGGATGATTCAGTTGTTTTTCTGCTCCAAGGTTCATGTGGAGCCAGCAGCCTGGTGCCCCCGAGGCTCTGCCTGAGGTTTGGTTTTCAGTGCGCAGACCCAGGCAGGGGCCCCCAGGGCCTGCCCACGTGGGCACGTGGGGCCTGCGTGCCGAGAGGGTCCCTGCCCCAGGCTTGGGGACACTAGGGGCTTCCTGGCCTGGTGAGTGGCTTTCCTGGGGGGGCAACATGAGCCTTCTCCTCGCTGTGGCACCCAGAGCCACCTGACAGGTGTGGGCACGGGGTGGGAGGGGAGGGGGCCACCCTCCTCTTCTGCTGCCCCTTCTAGCCCTGGAATTGCCCCTGAAGGGGTGCTGTGATTGTGATCCATGGGCCATGTGGGGCTGCCTCAGGGGACCTTCCTGGGGTTCTCCCTGAATAAGCTTAGAACTAAGAAGGAGGTTTCAGTCTCAACTGCTGCCTTTTGCCTGTCTTTTATCAGCTGGAAGGACGGTAATTGTCCCTCAGATGTTCCCTGAATTCCCGGTCTGCACACAGACTGCAAGGAGAGTGTCCTCTGCGGCAGCACTGCTGAGTGCCCCGCCCACGAGCTCCTGGCCAGGAGGGGAGGCCAGCGGGCAGACCCAGAACTGACCTCACTGCCCCTAAAGTGATGAGTTAGGAAAAACACAGGTCTGATCACAGCACGGCTTGGCTTGAAACATCCCATGCTTTCTTATTGCTGTGACACTGAAGGCCATGATTGCCAGCTTGACCCATGGGGCCTCGGTGATCTGCCCCATCCGCTCCTTCCCTGGCCCCCTCAGCAGCTGCTCAGGCTCTGATGCGTGTCCACCTCAGCGCCTTTGCACAAGCTGTTCTGTCAGCTCAGTGCCCCTTCCCGAGAAACGTCCTCCCTCGTGAGCTGACTAATGACACATCTCTTGTCCCAGGCCCTGCCAACTTTGCACTTTTCCTTCATGCCCTTCAGAAGTTCGTAATTCTTTATCAGTGGCTATTGTCTGTCCCTTCACTGGGGCAGGGATTGTGTCTGCTCCCAGCAGCTGGTGTTTCCATTGCCACCTGCAGTGCCTAAGTGTTTGGGTGGCGGCACATGCCCAGTGCTGGTCATGTGCTGGGGCGGCCTTTCATGGGGTGCCCTGATGGCCTTGCAGAGGGAGGACGTGGCTCTGCTGGGCTGCTTGGAGCAGGGAGGGAGGAGGCCAGGAGGGTTAATGAGGCAGATGGTGCTGCCTGATGGGCATGTGCGGCGATGTCTCCAGGTGTCAGCGAGGTTGGAGAGGGAGCAGCAAGGCTGGAGCTTCAGGGCTTTTTCATGCCAGGCTGTGCAGCTTGGACTCTATCCTGCAGGGAGGGTGGGTCGGGGATGGCGGTGATATGATCAGATATAATTGGCAAGAGAGAGGCCCTGCTTCGAAGGGGAGATTGCCAGTGCAAGATGAACTCTGAGCAGCTGAGGACACTGTTTACTCCTTTGAGCCTGGGTGCTTCCAAGGTGAAGAAGGAGCTCATGGCCCCAGGCTCAGTGTTGTGCCCATCCTTAGCCCCAGGTGCCCCTGCATGTGGTCCTGAGCGTCCCCTCCCTCCGCTGCCATGAAGGCCGGCCTCTGAGCAGCTTGAGCCTTGCCCAGCCTACACAGGACAAAGTTGCACTCACCTCCAGGCTCCTGTCAGTGTGTAATGATCTAAAGTGGATCTGGTAAGGAAGCTCCTGCCCCAAAGGATGCCGGAAGAGAATGCACACTTGGCCACACTGGTTCTTCTCATGTTGTCCCTGGAAGGAAACCATGTTTAGCCTTCAATAGTGCCTCCGCGACCCCACCACCCTCCTGAGGGGACAGGAAGTGAGTGGCGCTGGGAGCTGGTGGGAGGGGGTGACGTTTGGGGCCCTCCCTGCTAGTCCGCCAAGCGAGGCCAGGCTTCGCCGCAGGGATAGACAGCTCCCCTCACCCAGTGCAGGCTTAGCTTGGCTTGCACCACGTGGTCACGGAGGGTTAGCTACAGCTTTGCAGCCTGAAATGACAGCTGTCACAGCAGAGGGATGAGAAGGCAGTGAGGCTTATGCTGGCTCTCAGTGTCTGCCCTGTGGTGACACGGACTCATCCATCTCACTGGACCTCCCTACAGGCAAGGGAACCCAATACGGCATAGTTCCTTTTTCTTCTTAAAAACAATTAAAATACCTTGTAGGGTTATTGTTAGCATTAAACTAATTAAAACCTGTGATTCCCGTAGTGCCTGGCATGGTGTGAGTGCTGCACGTGTGTGTAAGGGTCAGCCACGCTTACTGTGAGTGCCTGGGGTGTGATGATGCGTGCGAGCCGCTCAGTACAGGCCTGGCGCCTAGTGAACCATCAGTCACCGTGACTTATGTCAATATTATTATTACAGTGACAGTAGGACTACTCTGTCAGCCTTATCTGTGGCCCCGGCTGACTTGAGAGCTCTCAGTCCTAATTGGAGTCAGTGAGGCAGTGATTATGAAAGTGTCCCCAAACGAGAGATGCATTCTGTGCTAGGGGAGCAGAAATGCCTAAAAGGCAGGGCCAGGTGGGGGTCAGAGGGACTCAAGTGCTGTTCCTGGCCCTACCCTTCACCTGCTGGCCCACCTGGGCCTCGGTCCCCTTGCCTACCGCACAGGGAAGGTGCAGGATGGCACAGAAGACCTTCAGAGCTGTTGCGTCCACCTCCAAAGGACTACCCAAGGCCGAGGCTCACGTTTGCCCCAAATGTGATTTCACAACTGCATTGAATCAAACCCTGTCGGCCCCTGATGTTTATTGAGCAGTCGCCAGCACAAGGATGCAGAGGAAGTAGAAGAAACAAAAGTTTTTGTTGTTCTAGGTGTTCGAATCCAACTTGGAAGATAACATCTAAGCTGATCAGAGGATAAATAACACCGTAGAATCTAAGTGGGCTTGTGTCGGCTTTGCCTTTGTGCCTGCTGACCGGTGGGGTCAGAATAAGAACCATGGGCCCCGGGAAGGGGTTTGTGTTGTCACCAGGGAGCCATGGGAGGGCTCCCTATTCGCCAAGCATGAACCACGTGTCCCATTCTGCCATGGGCCGTTCTCATCTCTTATGTCTTTGGTCCTCATCTCAGTCCCTGAGATAATGGAATTATTTCCCCATTTTTCAGGGGGAGACAACTTCGGCCCAGGGAAGTTAAGTCACTTGCCCAGGGTCAGGTAGAAAGTGGCAAGGTCAGGATCATAGCTCGGAGGGGCTTTGGTGACAACTGATGGCGCTGTGGGTGGTGTGAGGGTTGGTGATTTCAGGGCCACCTTGGCAGCAGGTCATCATCTGGGATTGCCTCTGACACAGCTGGTGCCATGTGATGATGAGACTGCTGGCCAGCAAATGCCACGGGAGGCAGAGTTGGACGCATCTGGTGGCCCTGGTCCCAGAGAAACAGATTATGTCCTGTTCTGGGGTGGCTGTGAGGTCAGCCTCTCGATGACTGCTGCCCTGGGTCATAGGCGACTCCTCCCGTGGTGGAGACAGCCACACAATCTGTCCATTGTGCACCAATGCCAGGCCAGGAATCGCCCTTTCTGCTTCGGGGAGGGTGGGACCATTCTGTGCCGTTAGCCCATTGCAGTTACTTCCCCTTGTGGAAAGCAAGCCTGGTCCCCAGGAAGACATGTGGCCCTCTTACCAACCAGGAACAGAGCTAGACTTTGTGTAGCCTAGTTGGGACAGGGGCAGGAGAGGGCACTGCAAAGCCTGCGCTCTGAGCCAGCATGTAGCCTGCAGCCCCTCTGCTTGTGTGTGGACGGTCAGGGTTTTTCAGCTCAGGGTCTGGGGGCATGTTGAGTTTTAGAAATATCATTGTTTATCAATAATAGATTTTCCCCAAAGTTTTAGAAAGAACTTTTATGCACACTATTTCTGGGTTTCTTAACCTCAACATGATTGACATCTTGGGCTGGATAATTCTGCGCTGCTAGGGGCTATCCCAGGCAATACAGGGTGCTTAGTTGCCTTCCCGGCTGCTCATTACCAGATGCCAACAGCACTCCCCACCCTGCCCCTCATGACAACCAAAAATGTCTCCAGATGTTCCCTGGTGGAGGGAGCCCATGCCACCCCTGGTTGAGCATCACTGCGTTTTGTAAGAGATGGGTCCAGCAGCTCTGAGAGCTCAGGTGGGCCAGTCAAGTTGTTTCTGATTTTTGTGTGGACACTGAGGCCCCATTGAGTACAGTTTCTGGGTTTTAGTGTTTGGAATCACACACCAAGAGGACTAACATCTTGTCACTTCTTTTCTTCAGTAATATTAGTACCTGCGGCAGAAAGGACACCCTGTTTTCTGTTTCCTCCTGGTTTGTGTGGGTGGCATGACTTCCCAACGTGTTTCTGTGCTGCCTGTGCAGGCTGTGTGCCCGTGATAAAGCCTACTGTGTCTGCCTTTGTCTTCATGTAATAAATCCCATTGCCACCTCACCAGCCAAGAGCACAGCCGGCCGGGTAAACCACGCGCTGGGCCTCTGCTGACCTCGGCCCTCTGGGATGGACAGAGTGAGGCATGAGGAAATCCTCTGAGCCCCTGTCTGTAGGTCCCTGCCCCAGGCCTCCCACGCCTCCTGGCAGCCAGCCCTGGATCTGACCCTGGCCCCTACCCGTTTGTCTCTCCACTGATCTGTGAGATCATTCATCAATAACTATTATGTTCATTCAGCAAGTCTTAGTTGAGAACTTACGGTCTGCCAGAGTTCCTAAAAGACATTACAGATACAACAATGAATAAGGCCTGGTGGATGCAGCCCCTGCCCTGCTGGAGCTGTATCCGAGTGTGAGTGCATCGGATGATGGCAACAAAACATAGGTAAATAGAGGACAAGGTAACACAGCCCCAGTGACGGCGAGTACTAGGAAGAAACACACCGAGGCCTGGGAGAACAGGGGGGTCGTTACTGATCCTCTGAAGAGTTGACACTGAGCTGAGGCCTAAAGGGAAGAACAGTCAGGAGGGGAGCAGGCAAGGGGGCAGCACCCGGCCAGGCCCTTCAGTGAGACAGGACGGAGGCGCATGGACCCGGAGTAGCTGGGTGCAGCTGGAGCACGGTGGCTAGGGCTGTCTGAAGTGGGCTGGCAGGAGCCAGGCTGAGCCTGGGCCTGGTGGCCTCCTGGGAGTGCTGGGTAGCTCTTTGAGGACACAAAATATCGTGCCAGCTCCCTTCTTTGATGGCCCCAAGTTGAGCCACAGACAATGTGCCATTTTCTAGTCCCCAAGCTCTCTGAGGAGGAAGGGGCCCTGCCCATTGCAGCAGTCAGAGGTCAGGGAGGAGCTCCCGGGGCGGCAGGACGACTCCCACTTCTGAGCATGCCCGCAGCCACTGAAGAGGATGGCTGACGTGGAACAGAGGCCAGTGTCATCCACGGGGTAGATGTCGTAGCCAGGTCACCCCTGGCAGCAGGAGCTGTCTCTCTTATTGTGCACCTAGAGCCTGTACCAGAAACTGGAAGACTCGGGTGGCTGGATGCAGAGGTGAGGAGCCGAGGGGTCCTCTGGCCTCAGTGACCCAGTTGGCCTAGGTCAGCAGCACCACCGCAAACTGTGCGCTGATTCTGGATGACTGTTCTCTCCCTGCAGACACTAGTTTGTAAGCCCTGCTTGCTGTGAGTCACGTTTGCAAACCCAGCAATGCATCACATGGACAAGGCAGGGGAGTCCATGGGCTGCCAGGAGGCATTGGCTTATTCTGGGAACTGCAAGTCAGACTCAGCTGGGCAACTGTGGGCCAGGGTGGGGTGGGTGGGGCTCCAGCAGTCATGTCACCTTTGGCCTTGATGTAGGGAAGCTACTCTCCTGTGTATTATTGTACACAGGGGAAGGGCAGCTGCACAGGCCCACCTGAGCAGGTGCGTGGGAATGCGGGTAGGGGTTCAGACAGGTGCTTAGGGGGCGCGGGGCTGCTGCTGAGGTGAGTGGAAGCCAGCTCCTTGTGACCTTGGGCAGGCAGGCCCTTTCTTGTCCTCCTCTTGTTCAGCTGGTAGCTGTGACAGTGGGCCAGATGACTGACCCCTTCCAGCTCCGTCTGCGTGGAAATCCCAGCTGTCCCTTCATCCTGCGGGATCCTTCCCTGGTCGCCTAGAGGACCTGACTAGTGCGATGGTGCTGTGACAGAGCATGTGACATTTGTCAGGGGAATAGCTCTGGCTGGGCACCTTGCCTGCCTCCCGCTGACAGAAGGTGGAGAAAGCTCATAAAAGTTTGGTGTGAAATCTGGGGACAGAGGGGAGGTATTGTTTTCAGTGGCGGGCCTGGAAAAAGGGGGAGTTTGCTGTCTCCAAATAATAGTGTTCTGTTTCCTTCCAGCCCTCTCCTCTGTAGCGGTCAGGGTTATTTTTTGGCCTGAACACCATTGTTTTGCATGGGTCTTTCTGCTGGCTCTTGAACAACAGTTTCTCCCCCAGAGAGCCTGTGGTTTCTCCCAGCCATGGCTCACACCACATGCCAGGCGGCTAAGTGAGGAGCATGACACTGTAATGCCTCAGTAGCCCCCGTGGGAGGATGACCTGAAGTGACCACTGTGGGTGGCACCCACGTTCAGGATGGGGGTGCCTGTGACCTGCAGGCCACAGGAAATACAGTGGGGTCTGCATGCAGAATCACATTCCAGGTGCCCCGTTTGTCTGCGTGCTCGGGCCCCTGCCCTGCTCCGCCCCACACAGCCCCTTTTAATGCCTTCCCCCAATCTGGAATGGAGAATCATGTACAGTTCATTCACTCTGGAGGCTGGAGCCTGGTTGCTTTGAATCCCTTATTCTATATTCATTCTGTTCACCGGGGGGGGATGGGTCGTTGTTGGCGTCTGCTCCAGGGAAGCTTCCCCAGCCCTTCCCAGGGCTCCAGCGTTTCCCCCACCCCTTGTTGGGCCTGGGACACCGAGTTTGGCCAGCTTGCACATGGACTGTGAGTCTGATGGATCCTAAGTGTGGCTTGCCCTGTGCACCACTGCTGGGCTCTCAGCAGTCCTGAACGAGCTGGCACGTGCATTTGGAACAAGTTTGTGAACAGAGTCCCTCTGCTGCCCAGCCAGCCGCTTCCCGTCTTGGGGGGCAGCCATCAGTTCCAGTGGCCTGGAGCCTTTCCAGGGGGTTCTGTGGGACTGAACACAGACAGTCTTCCTCACTACACAGCCCCTGTGCAATGGGGCTGTACGGTATGCCCTGGAAGTGATCTCACCTTAGTCTTTTGCAGGCAGCCTCATTCTAATGGCTGCATGTTAAATGGCCTCCCTGTCCTTTACCAAGCCAGCTCTCTACTGATGTATACTTAGGTCATTTCTGATCATGTTTTAGAAACATGCTGTAGTGAATAGCCTAGTACATGTATTTTTGGGTACACAGGTGAGGAATTCTGTAGGATAAACACCTAGGAATCGGGATGCTGAGTTTGCACATTCTGAATTTTGGCTGTTGTCTGGTTTCTCTCTGCAGAAGCAGTGCCAGTTACACTGCCACCAACCAAGGACTGGTCCCTTTCCACCACCTTAGGAAGCGTCTCTAATCAGTTTACCTTAGCATGGAGTCACAAAATGTTAGAGGGTGCCAGGATCCTGGCAGTCTCCTCCTCTTGCCTGTTGGTTTTGCTGCTGGGAGCTCCAGGCCCTGGGAAGGATGGTGTCATGCTGCCTCACTTGGTTTGCCCGGACCCTGAATCTGGGCCATCTTGCCCCTGTCTGGTGCTGTGTTCTCATGCCTCACTTTTCTCTTCCGCACTCCGTGTCTGACCACCCCAGCCTGAGCTCATGGGTTTAAATATTGGCTCGCAGGAGCTAATAGGCCTAGAGGCCGATTGCATCAGAGTTTTCTTTTTGCCAGCTCTACCAAATCACAGAGATCACTGTATAAAAGATGAAGGCAGCCCATCAGTTCTTCCTGAACAGTGAGGTCCAGCACACATACCCCTAAGGCCAGCACCACATCTGACACACCACCAAGACCGCATCCATCCCCAGCTCCATCCTGTGGCCTTGCAGGCTGCTGGACTGGTCACTCCATAACCCATAGCTGTCCTTGTCACTTCCCAGCTCAGGACCCTGTTGCTTTAGGGTCAAGTCCAAACTCCTCAGGTGGTCCGTCTCCTGCTCTCTACCTTGTCCTCACTTTTCATGTTGAGACTGCCGTCCGCCCCAGCCCCGCCAGGCCCCCAGCAGGCCCGTGAATGTGCTGGGCTCCCTTACCCCAGACTTCGGCTTTTGCTGTCCCCTCTGCTTGGAGTGTCCTTTCTCCCCTGGCCCATGCCTGTGACCCTTTGTGGTTGACATCACCAACCTCAGCAGGCTCCTCCCCAGCCCCCAACCCTGTGCCCCCTGCACCCACAGTTCCCTGCTCCTTTATTGCTGGTCAGCCCCACGCCTCTCCTTTGTTCAGCCACACGGCCGCCACTTAGGAGCCTCTGGGAGGGTGGGGAGAATGTGGCTGCTCTATAGCTGAATAGGTGACATCCATCACCACACACGCGCGCACACACACACATGCTCTCACACTCATTCTTACACACGCACTCACAAGCTCTCACACGTGCTTCTCAGAGGCTGCCACTCTTTCTGCTCTTGTACTGTCTGGAGGCCTCAGGCTGAGTGCTCAGACATGGGAGATTTCTCTGGAATACAAATGAGGGTTGCTTAAGACCCAAGTGTCTGCTGATGGGGGAGCTCAACTCTCCCAAGGAGCCAGTTTAGAAAAGTTAGGAAAGAAGGAGTGAGGAAATGCCCTCAACACACTAGGACGGAGTCCAGGCAAAACAGAGACCGCAGGGAACCGCAGCCTTAGAGGACAGCTTTGCTTGGGCTGGTGGTCGGTGCCTGTTGCCAACGCACAGCTGTCCACTGCCCATCAGGGTGTGCCTCCTGCTGGCCTCCCTCCCTCACCTGTGGTGGGCATGGATCTCACTGGCTTGCAGGCGACTGGGATGCATGCAGTGACCGTGCCGTGGGTGTGCTCTGAGGACAGCAGGCCCTGACTCCTGTGTTTGAATGTCTCTTGGCTCCGTTCAGGGGCCTAACAGCTCTGTTTTTGGTTTGTTCATCACATCACAAAATCAAATAATCTAGAACTTAAGAGGCAGAACGGATGTTATAAATGAGTTATTCTAGCCCACACATCTTACAGATGGGAAACTGAGATACAAATAACTTAAGTGACTTTCAGAAACACACGTAAAGGGAATGGCAGTTCTAGGACTTGTAACCCAAGTTTCTTGACTCCGTGTTTGTTTCAACTTGCACAGTGCCCCAGGACCCATGCATTGGGGTTAAGTTAGCCAGGTGTAGCTGGGCTGCAAAAGATTGTCTGACAGTGATGGGCAGGCAGAAGCCTTGGCTGACTGTCAGGGACTGTTACATAGGTTGCACGCTGCCCAGCCCAGTGGTAGGCTTTGTGAATGACACCTTGGGTAGCTAGGCTTGGTGGTCCTGTCCCAGCATACAGTGGATGCTGCTGCAACCTTCTTTTGGCTCTTGAGAGCCCACCTCCAAGGTTTACCTGCATGCATCTCCAACTCCAACCCTATGCCAGCCTGGCCGCCTGGCACATTCTGTTGCACCCAGGCCTAGTGTCAATTTCCCAGGACTGTCTGTGGCATGTGGTTTTCTGTAAGCTGTAATCAACAGGCAGGTATTCTGGGAGGTGCCAGGAAGGCTTTGCCTAGGGGATGTTCGGCTGGCCTTGGTTGATGACAAGTTAATCAACAGGGGTTGGTTTCACGGTTGCAGTGGTCTGCCAAGAGAGTTCATTACTTGTCCTTCCCAGAAAGCATTGCCTGGCCTGGCCCCACCCCCATCCCCATGTGACCTGACCTCCCAGGGAGAGGCTTTGCTTTCTGCTGAACCACACTTTCTGCCTTCGAAAGTACAACTGCTCTTGACACTGTTGTGTCTGTTAGTCCTCCCCCTGCAGGGGCCACTCCTTCATTCACAGCTTCCCTGGGAGCCCTCTTGTGCATAAGCGCAGTGCTGGCCCTGACACGCTCTTCCGCCTGCGCCACGCGGACCCTCCTCACAGAGGCCCTGTGGACTGTGGCTTCAGTTATGTCGTGTATTTACTGTCCTAAGGGGTGTGTGTCTTCCATTTGCTTTCATCTGTCTTGCTCCAGGGCTGGGAAGAGATGCAGAGCCTCTGGTCCAGCTGTGGCTTTGAGAGAACAAAGAACCAGTGAGGACCATGGGTTGGGAGGAACAGTGGAAATGGAGCTGCAGTCTCAGCTCTGCTACTCTCCCTTGCGACCCTGGCCTCGCTACCACTTCCTTTCCCCTTTCCGAAAAGATGGGGGCTGGACGAAGGGTCCATCTGGGTTTTGCTAGTTCTGACCATCTGTGCCTTTCCCTCTGGGAAAGGAAATTGCAAACTGGATCTAGTATTTTTTTTCTTGGATGCTTTACCTCGTGCTGACCCCAAATGGAACACACCCGGCCTCCCTGGACTGCCAGGCTGGTGGCCTCGCCTTTGGGTAATGAACATGAGAAAAGCTTCCCTTTTTCTTGAAATGCCGCAGAGCAACCCTGGCCCTAGTTAGAGCTGAGATGCTTTTCATTTCACCATGCCTTCCATGCCTTGGGTCTTTGACTGGAGGGCTCTGGAGCCAGAGGCCCTGGGTTCAGACCCCATCTTGGCCAACGCTGGCAGGGAGAGCCCTGGCCACGTACTAGGTGCTTTGAGCCCTACTTTGTTTTCTTTTTTATTTTTATTTTATTTTGAGACAGGGTCTCACTGTAATGCCCCGGCTGAGTGCAATGTCGTGATTACGGCTCACTGGAGCCCCGACCTTCCCGGCTCAAGTGATTCTCCCACCTCAGCCTCCTGAGTAGGTGCACACCACCATGCCTGGCTAATTTTTAATTTTTTGTAGAGACAGGGTCTCGCTATGTTGCCCAGGCTGGTCTTGAACTCTCAGACTCAAGCAGTCCACTTGCCTTGGCCTCACAGAATGCTGGAATTACAGGCGTGAGCCACCACACCTGGCCAGGCCTAGTTTCTTTGTGAAATGGGGCTGCTAATGGGATCTACATAGGGTTGTTTTAAGGGGGAAATGTGTCCATTCCTGCAAGGTGTATAGGTCTGTGACCTGTGCGTGGTGAGCATGTTTATAACTCACCCTGGAATCTTGGCAGGACCTCGTCAAGATGCCAAGGCTTCAGGAACCAGAGACTTCCAGAGTTTCACCCGGCGCTGGGTGCGGAGGAGCTGGTGGAAAGGCCAGGCCTTGTGGCCCTCAGCTGGGCTTGGCTGTGCTCTCAGGAGGAGCCAGGGGAGTGAAATTGTGCTGAGTGAGCCCAGGGTCGCTTCCTTTCCCATGAAAGCCCCTGTGAGTACTTTTAACAGCCATAAGGAAGTAATTTCAGTTCTTCTGTCAAGGGTAGAATCACTGGTGTTAATGGGGTAGCCTAGTGTTAACTGGACACACAGGCCCTGATGCAGTGGATCCTAGAGTCGGCTGGGAAGTTTCCTCTGGGCATGGTACGCTGGATTCGCCTTGGTGCCGCCACCTATCTCCTTCTGGAGCCAGGTGGTGGTCAGGATTCTTGAATCCTGTTGGGTTCAGTACAGGAGGCTGTCGTCATCCCCAGCCGATGCTGCTGTGGCCATGGGGGAGGTGACGGAATTGAGCCCCCTCTGATGCTTGATCTATTTCACATGGAAAGCTGGAGTACCAAGAAGCAAACTCCAGGCAGGCCCACACTGGCTTTCAGGCCTGTGCTTGCCAGTTTTTTTTTTTTGTTTTTTTTTTTTCCTGAGACAGATTCTTGCTCTGTCACCCAGGCTGGAGTGCAGTGGCACGATCTCAGCTCATGCAACCTCTGCCTCCCGGGTACAAGTGATTCTCCTGTCTCAGCCTCTTGAGTAGGTGGGATTACAGGCGCCCACCACCATGCCTGGCTAATTTTTGTATTTTTAGTAGAGACGGGGTTTTACCATGTTGGCCAGGCTGGTCTCTAACTGGCTGGTTTTGAACTCCTGACCTTGTGATACTCCCGCTTCAGCCTCCCAAAGTGGTGGGATTACAGGCGTGAGCCACTGTGCCCAGCCCTTTTTTTTTTTTTTTTTTTTTTTTTGTTGGAGTCTCACTTTATCGTTCAGGCTGGAGTGGAGTGGTGCAATCTCGGCTCACTGCAACCTCTGCCTCCCATGTTCAAGCAATTCTCCTGCCTCAGCCTCCTGAGTAGCTGGGATTACAGGCGTGCACCACCACGCCCGACAATTTTTGTATTTTTGTGGGGGGTTTTGCTATGTTGACCAAGCAGGTTTCAAACTCCTGACCGCAGGTGATCCACCTGCCTCAGCCTTCCAAAGTGTTGGGATTACAGGCACGAGACACCGCGTGTCAGGTTCACTAGTGTTTAGCTTTCGGGTGCTCCCTAGCCTTTCTGGGGATTCACAGCAGTTCAGTCACAGAGCCTGTGTTTCTTTTTTTTTCTTTTGAGACAGAGTCTTGCTCTGTCGCTCAGGCTGGAGTGCAGTGGCACAATCTTGGCTCACTGCAAGCTCCGCCTCCTGGGTTCACGCCATTCTCCTGCCTCAGCCTCCCGAGTAGCTGGGACTACAGGCGCCCGCCACTATGCCCGGCTAATTTTTTGTATTTTTAGTAAAGACCGGGTTTCACTGTGTTAGCCAGGATGGTCTCAATCTCCTGACCTTGTGATCCGCCTGCCTCTGCCTCCCAAAGTGCTGGGATTTACAGGCGTGAGCCACCGCGCCCGGCCCGAGCCTGTTTCTGTAGGTGACCAGGTGCACTGTAGTGGCCTGGGGTTTGACACTGGAATGGCTGATTTTGAATCCTGGCAAAGCCCCCCAGCTGGTTGTGTTTGACCTTGAGCCAGTCACATTGCCTTTCAGTAACTTGGTTTCTTTATTTATAAAATGGGAATAAAAACAGAGGCATTTGCTCTACAAACCATGGGGCTGCTCTGAGAATCAAATGCAGTATTTTGTGTCACTGCCCTTGTTGAACCAGAAAAGTGCTACACTTGTATACTATGGTGGATCATTATGACTATGATTTAAAACATCCATGCCTGAGGAGCCAAATCTTGGGGTCTTTTATATTTTCATTTCAATTTATACACCCAAGAGAAGTGAAAACGTATGTTTACACAAAAATTTATACACGTATATGTTCACAGCGGCATTGTTCCTAACAGCCAAAAAATGGAAACAACCCAAATTCCATCCAATGACGAATGGATAAACAAAATACGCTATACCATACCGTGAAGTACTATTTGGTCTTAAAGAAGAATGAAGCACTGCTGCATGCTATGACATGGATGCATTTTAAACCACGATGTGAGCAAAAGGAGCCAGTCATGAAGGACGACACATCACATGGCTTTGCTTGAAGGAAATGCCCAGAATAGGCAGATCTACCCAGACAGAAAGTAGATGTGTGGTTGCCAGAGGCTAGACTTGGGGCTGAGAGTGAAAGGGAATGGGATTTCCTTCTGATGGGATGAAAATGTTCTAAAATTGAGCTGATCGTTGCACAACCCTGTTAATATTCCAACAGCCCTTGCTTTGGGGTAAATTGTGTAGTATGTGAATGATACCTCAATCAGGCTGTTTTTAATAAAAATCCTATGAGGTAAGAACAAGTACAATCTGCGTTTACAGGTGAGGCCCAGGCTCACAATGAGGAAGGCCCAGTTAACTGGGCCTGGCGGCCTCCAGCTTCCTGGCATGCAGCCCCTTCATGCCATCAGCCCTCACTCTACAGAGAAGGGAGCTGAGGCCCAGCAAGGAGGAAGGGTTTCCAGGCTCTGTGTGGGGTCTTTTCCTCCCTTCCAGCCTCCCCGCCCACTGGAGGAGAGATTTCCTAAGCAGCGTGTGGAGCAGGACCTTCCCAGCCCTGCCATAGTACCCGCTCGGCGCTCAGGCCATGCAGCCCAGTGGGCAGAATTTCAGCCCCTGGGTCCTGAGTGAAGGAAGGAGCAAGCTGTTAGGATGGGCAGGGCCGGAGCCCGGGACTTCATCTCTGACCAAAACCTCTCAGAGCCTCAGGGTCCTGAGAAAAATGGGGAAAAGCCCTGCCACCCTCACTGTGCTGTGGGGACCCACAAATACGGGAAGGTGCTGCGAGACCTGCCAGGACTTGCCTTGCGCACAGCCATCCCTGCTGGCTTAGGGGTCAGTCCGGGCCCCTGGGCCTCTGCCAGGCGGGTCACGCACAGGCTCTCCTCAGAGCACAGGCCTAGGGCAGATGGGGGCTGGAACTCACAGAGGTTTCCAGTTTCCATGATGTCCACTTCATCTGTTTCTTTTTCTGTCTTGTGCTTTTGGGGTCACATTTAAGAAACGGTTGTTTAATCCAAGGTCATGAAGATTTATGACCGTGTTTTCTTCTAAAAGTTTTATAGTTTGGGCTTTTACCCAATAGCATTTTTATATTGAAAGAAGCAGTGTTTGAAAACCCTTTTGTCCAGCAATATGCATATAGCAAGTCCCAGGTAAGTGGCCACTGCCTTTATTTTTAAATGATTACTGATTATGATCATTATTATTATTATTATCCTTACTATAATTAATCTCTCGTTGTCTTTCCCATCTGGGTAGCTGGCTCTTATTTCTTCTTGAAAGATAGTGTTGGTGTTTGAATCCGTTTCTGGCACACCTAGGGGTGCAGGGTTGAAGGGGAAGATCTGGTTACCTGCCTCCCATTTCCCCCCAAACTTTGTGTTATGGGACATTGAAAACATTTGAGAAGAGAGAATGCCACAACGTGCTCCCAGGTACCACCTCCCAGCCTCATGCATCAGCAGCTGCAGCCACTCTCATTTCATCCGTCCCTCACCTACTTCTGTCCCTGCCCCCGACCCGGATTGTTTTGAAACACATCCCAGATTCCTATTTAATCTGTAAGTCCTTTTTGAGTTGCATCTCGGAAAAATGAATCCCCTGGAAGGTCACTGCCTGGAGCCTGGGCTGCCGGTGGGGTTGGGAGGTTGTGTTGCACCCCAGGCATCAGCAGGAGGGTGGGCATGGGCCAGAACCACAGCCCCCTTCCATAGGCACAGCTGGCTTCTCTGGGGTCGGCTGCACAGGGCAAGGCAGGGTGAGCCCAGAGACCTTGCATCAGGTTTGGCCCTAGGAGCCCAGGTGTTGCAGGGTAATGAGAATCCTTTCATTTTTGTGTCTACAAACTCCTTTCACATCCATGATCTCCGTGATGCCCACAGCAGCTGCCTCGGGTAGGCTTTATTCAGAATGGACCTTACCCAGGGCGAGTCTCAGAGGGTTAACTCCAGACACAGAATCAACGTCAGAGGCAGAATCTGAACTCAGGACTCTGATAGCATTTTCCATTAGAAGGAGCAAATCCCTGTGTCTCACTCCCTGCCCATTTCCTGCCTGTGAGGTTCGAGGAGGAAAGAGTATCTCTGACGTTCATCTCATTCTGCTCAGATTCTCAGTGGTAGCTTAGCAAAGGGCCAGTTGCCTCTGTTGGCATCATTCCATGGGCTTGGGGCCTCTGAAAACCCTGAGAGAGCTTGTGCTGTAGGCGGGCACCGTGACACTCTGCCCCAGGTGTGTTCCAGCCCTCACTCATCCTGGCAGGGGCTGAATGTTTCTGCCTAGAACCAGGCTGCCCTTGTTAGCTCCAGGATCCCACTCTTGGTGTCCTTTAGCTGGCAGGCCCTGTGAGGGAACATGTGCTTACCATTTGCCATGGAGATGGCGGTGCCTTTCTTCTTCTGAGTGGTGATAAAATGGTACGGGGTGCTCACCCGCCCAGCAGATTGGTAATTCTAAGAGACTTGTGAAAAATGCACGAGGCCCTCCGTATAATAGATAAGCTGGAAAGCTTGGCACAAAGTCCGCTTGTGGATAGTGAGGTGACTGGAAAAATTCTTTGCCCTCTCTGTTCCCATCCCAGAAGAGATCGTGTTTAGGAAGAATTCTTCTGTTAATGCTGATGCTTTCATCCCCACTCAAAAGCTTGTTGGTGCCTGCTTCTCAGATGTTTTCCCCTTTGGTTTCATGTAGCCTCTTTCCCTCATGAGTTTGGCTTAACTTCATGTCTTAATGAATCTGAGTTCTCTCTTTAAAGGTCACTGTCCTAACGCATAAACATGGAATCAGAATCGCCCTCATTTATTCAGAGCTGAGCGGAGACTCTTCTTGGGACTTCGAGGGGAGAAAGGAGCATGTCTGTGTTCTAAGCGGCCTCAGTTGCTGAGGGAGAATTGGGTCATCCCATCCACATGCTCGGCTGTTGGCCCCCTTTTGGAAGGAAGGCAGCGAATGCGTGGGTGGCCCTCCTGTTACCTGGAATGCCTCTAGCTGGTGGTCCATCCCGTTCTAGAACAGCTCCCCTGTGAAGCCTTCAAGTTTACCTTTACAAATACACTCTTCATTTTCTCAGTCTGTTTACACCCTTGGAACTAGAGGCCATCTTTACAGAGACCTTAAGGGCATCTGCAGTACTCTTCATGTCACAGATGAGGAGACTGAGACCCTGAGAAACCAAGTGACTTGCCCAAAGGTGACTGTGAGAGGTGATGACACCAAGCACCTGGGTTTCTTGACTCTTGGTCACATAGCCTTCCCACTACACCAGGCTGCTTCCTGGTGTGTTTAGGGGAGGGGAGTGAGGACAGCCAAGTGCCTTTAACTCATAACCGAGGACATGAACTTGCTGGCTAGGACTATAGATCTGGCGGGGTAAAGCAGAGAAGGCTTTTGATCATCCGAGTATCTGCTGTACCCCACATAATGCCCTGAGCACTGTCAGTGATGTGAAGTCTTTTGAGTGGATGACCTTTTTTTTTTTCTATTTAAGTTCTAGGGTACATGTGCACAACGTGCAGGTTTGTTACATATGTATACATGTGTCATGTTGGTGTGCTGCACCCGTTAACTCGTCATTTACATTAGGTATATCTCCTAATGCTATCCCTCCCCCCTCCCCCCACCCCACGACAGGCCCCGGTGTGTGATGTTCCCCACCCTGTGTCCAAGTGTTCTCATTGTTCAATTCCCACCTATGAGTGAGAACATGCGGTGTTCGGTTTTCTGTCGTTGCGATAGTTTGCTCAGAATGATGGTTTCTAGCTGAGTGGATGACCTTTTAATGTTGATATTTATTTTTCTTTCTTTATTTTTTTTGGAGACAGGGTCTCAGTCTATTGCCGAGGCTGGAGTGCAGTGGCACTATTGTGCATTGCTGCAGCCTCAATCTCCTGGGCCTGAGTGATCCTCCCACCTCAGCCTCCCAAGTAGCTGGGACTAGGGGCTTGTGCCACTGCACCCAGCTATTAATGTTGGGCTGTGAATATGATTTCATCCACATGTGTGAGTCTCGGCGGGGAGGGCCTCATGAATGACCTGCTCTCGTGGAAGCGTGAACTGCATTTAAAAGAACAAGCTCTGATGACGGAATGGTGCCGAGAGGGGTAGTTGCCCATGGAGATCCCCCAAATGAGATGAGGGATCAGGTGCAGGCGCTTGGGTGAGGCTGAGACTGTCAGGAGAGAGGCACTGGGCATGGCCGCTTGGCCCCAGGGCAGCTCTAGATAAAACCTTCCTTAAGGAGACTCCTCGGCTAGTCCCCACGCTCCGTGTGGGTGGCAGACGTGGGCTCTCCCGCATCAGTGCCTGCTTCACTGTCTACAGGCAGTAGGTTGGTGGCCAAATGGCTTGCTGACGGCTGGAGGGTTCTGCCCCGCATCTAGGTCCTCGCACTTGTGTGCAGGGAGAGGATGGCTAAGGGGTAAGGAGAGTCGCAGGCGTGAGGACTGGAATGCGAGGCCTCCCCTAGGTTATGCCGGCCACCACTGAGGCCAGAGGAAGTCTTTAAACATTCAGACAGAAAGACAGAAAGGAGCTCAGGGCCAGATACTCTGCCGCGAAATCCAAGGAGAGACCGATTTCAGAGCAGAAGTGGGAATATGAGTCTCTGGTTTTTGTGTTAAAAGTGGCTTTTGGCTTAACAAGTGGTCACTAGGACCAAAATAAGTTCACTGAAGAAAAATAATTCCAAATGGTCTTTCTTTCTGTCCATAAGGTTCACCAGGAAGGCAGCACTGGGATATGTTTCCCCGGGCTATGCAGGCCTCACTGACAGGCTGTGGAGTGGGTGAGCGGAGGGCAGGGGGGCTGGCTGGGCGGAGGAATCACGCTGGCATGTCTGTTTCCTCCGGCTGTCATAACCAAGTATCACAAACGGGGAGGCTTTTAATGCTACAGAAATCTCCCAGCCCTGGGGGCCAACAGCTCCAGTCAGGGCGTCAGCAGTGGCTCCCTCCAGAGGCCCTGAGGATGAAGCTTCCCTGCCCCTTTCCCGGCTCCCGGTGGTGGTGGGCACCTTCCGCCCTCCTTGGCTTGTAGGCACATCACTGCAGCTGTCTGTCTCCACACGGCCTCCTCCCTGCGTCTGTGTTCAGATTTCTCTCCTAAGAAATCCAGCCAGGGGATTCGGGCCCACTCATATGGTGTGGTCCATCCATATGGAGTCCTAACTCCATTCCATCCACAAAGACCCTGTTTCCTTATAAATAAGGCCACGTTCACAAGTGCTGAAGGGTTAGGACTTGAGCGTGTATTTAGAGGACAAATTCAACCTGCAGCAGCTGGTTGGGGCCTTCTTGAGGCCAGCTTTTTCCCCGAGACCCCCCTCTCATCACACCAGCATTCCAGTTTTGTCCTTAGAATCATGGGGGTTGAGAGCAAGGGTGGGCTCCTTTGCTATGTCAGCTCGGGTTGGTCTGGCCCACCAGGGTGGCGTGGGGTTCTGCCCGTTATTTTGTTGAGTTCTGTTGTGGACAGCAGTGTCTTCCCCCTATGTAAGTTAGGGTTATTCCCCTAAGAAGATAGTAAGTTTCTTAGAGACTGGTTTTTGTCACGGTTTCTTTTGCATTTCCTTCGTGCCTACCCCAAAGCTAGTAGGTACGGAAGTGAGGTACTTGAGGAGTGTTGGGTGGCTGGTGCCCACCCTGTGGCGTGTTTCTCTCTGCCACACCTTCCCGCAGACCCTCTGATGACTCCTGGCCTCATCCCACTCTCCCGGCCCTGCCTCAGAGTCCTTATCAGTGCAGGGCATGGGGCTACCACTCCCAGAGGAGCCAGCGCCTGGAGTGGATCTGCTTCCGGGTGAGGTTTTGTCTGGAATCAGGCGGCCTACCCTGAGCCTGGTTGCAGTTTCCTCGCTGTCTTCCACGTGGTGCTCTATTTCTGAGTTTGGCCTAGTCAGGCCTCTCTCTCAGATCTCCAGGTGACTGCTCGCAATGCCCCAGTGCTGGAATGCGCCACCCTCCACCAAAGCCAGGGCTGGAGGGTAGGACAGGAACGGATGGATGTGCAGAGGGCGTGAGGGGTGAGTTGCTACCTGGCCCTACCCCCAGTCTAACCAGAGCAGTTTGCTTCCCTTTCAGGAGTACATCGACGCCCACCCTGAGACCATCATCCTGGACCCGCTCCCTGCCATCAGAACCCTGCTTGACCGCTCCAAGTCCTACGAGCTCATCCGGAAGATTGAGGCCTACATGGAAGGTAGGGACACATGTGGTACTGCAACCGTGGCAGGCAGCCACCTTTGTGGTCACAGAGTGGCCATGGCCTGAGGTGTGGAGACAGAGGGGTCTTGTCTTTTTAAGCACTTTGGGGCAGGAAGCGTTTGAATTCCATGGGGCAGTCATTCTGGGGAGGTCCTTTCATTCTCCTGTGACCAGCAGCGAGAAAACAAAAGCCTCAGGGTGCTCTTGCAGAAGGGGGCTCTGAGGGTTTTTTTTGCTATGTTGAACCCATGGGTGACATTGAAGTGTCCTGGTAACACAGTGGCTGGAGAGCAGGAGTGTGTGTAGACAGCTCAGCGGCAGGCAGGCAAGTGGAGTTACGTAACTGGGCAGAGGACACAAACAGAAACTGAAGGCCTTTAATCAAACACGTGGAGATGTAATGTCGCTGCTGGACCTCACGGGTCCACTCTGTTCTGGAGGGCAGGGGCCTCCCTCTTCACTGCGGCGCCTTCCCTGCCAGCTGCAGGCTCCTGTCCCTGAGGGCTCACCCCGACCCCTCCCCACCCCTTGGGCAGGCAGAGCCAGAGAACTCAAGGCCGCATTCTCAAGGTGTTTATGTGAGAAAGACTTTGTGAAGAGATTCATGTTAACAGTCACCTCTTAGTTCACTGCTTGGTCCAACTGTGCCCTGCTGAGAGCTCTTGTTTAATTTTAAGGAAAAGTGCTCGGCCTGGGCCCTCAGGCTTTGTGAGGATTTATCCTGGGGTCAAGGAGGCAGCCCCTGCTCCCTGCCCTGCAGACCATGACTGAGGCCTAACCTGGCTGCCATGAAGCCTGACCTGGATGGTGACTTGGCCTCAGGCATAGTTTCCTGTGATGGTGACCGGTGGGACCAGTGGGTACCATTTGGCTCACAGCTCCAGAGGCAGATCATCTGCATGGGAGTCTGAGACCACCATTTATTGGGTATGTGTTGTGTTCCTGCCTTTGGGTCAGGCCTTCTCCTTGTATTCTCCCTTTTGGTACTCTTAGAAGTGGGCATGATAAGCCTTCCCATTTTACAGATAAATCCCAGAGGCTCTGAGAGGTTAGCAGACGTGCCACGTCACGCAGCATTCAGGTGGCTGGGCCAGCATCCAGCCAGGTCTCTCTGACTCAGGCTCCCCGGCCCCTACTCCTGAGCTTGACTTTCATGTCCATGGCCAGAGGGTCCTGGATCTAGAAGAACCAGGAACTG
This sequence comes from Nomascus leucogenys, assembly GCF_006542625.1. Classification (NCBI taxonomy): domain Eukaryota; kingdom Metazoa; phylum Chordata; class Mammalia; order Primates; family Hylobatidae; genus Nomascus; species Nomascus leucogenys. The sequence goes on from NC_044402.1 coordinate 12,771,247, forward strand.
AGGACCCTGGCCTGGAGAGTGGGTGAGTCCTCGGTTCCCTCTCTAAGGAATGTGCCCTGCAGAAGAGCTGGCTGCTGGATTTGGCTGTCCTGGAAGGGCTCCTGAGGCCTCTTTCCCTGAATGCCTGACACACTGGTGGGTGCAGAGAATGGGGGCATGGTCCTGGTGCCCCATGTAGGCAGGCTTTCTTAGCACCCGCCAGCAGCCTTTATTTGCCAGGCCTGGAGTGATTGGCCTCTGCTGTGCACTTCACCTCCCTTTGCACTGTCTTCCTGGATCCATCCAGAATCTCAGATGGGAAGAAAGAGCTGTATATTCCCTCCTGGAGTCACCTTCATCTCAGTCTGCCATGGGTGAAGATTTGGTCAAATGTTGGGAAAGGGAGTCAGCCTTTTTCCAGAAGGTGTGCTTGTTGGACACTGCCTGTGTGAAGAGCAGGAGGCTGTATTAGAACATGAGAAGGCCTAGTTAGTGGAAGAAGGTGGCAGACCAGCAGCCACATCTCCTGTCCCGGACAAGTCCATTTGAAGAGTGACGGGTTTGGGTGGGATTCGAGAAGGTGCCGCTGAAGGGCCTTTTGGAGCCAAAAGCACAGGCTCTGGCATGTGGGTCCCAGTCTGGGCTGTTAGCCACGTGGTCTCAGACAAATCAATCATTTGAGTTCTGCTGGTGTTCTGGAAGATGTGGGTGATACCTGGTTCAGCCATGGGGTCAGGGATCAGGATACCTGGGATGATGTCTGCAGAGCACTTAGCATGGGACCAGCCCACTGGGTCACCCGGGAACAGCAGCTGCTCCAGCTGCTTCCACCATGATGGCAGGACCCCAGCATCCTAATTGAGTCTTCACATCCGTCTTAGATTTTTAGGAGTAGAAGAGCAGGGCTGGGAATCAAGGGTGAGCCTGGGCTCAGGGTGTGAGTGTGCACAGTGTGTTCAGGGAGGAGGAACCCAGTGATGAGGTGGACCATAGGAAGTCACACGCCGAGAGGCAGGCCCAGGAGGTATCTCTGTTGCCCACTTGCCTGGCTTGGAATTGGGCCTCTCCTGGAGGCAGTTAGTAATCAGGTCAGGAATTTTAAGCAGGGTGTGTCCTAGTTCATTAGGAGATTAGAAAGTTCAGGAGCTGCCCATAAGGGGAGAGCTGTGGGTGTTCCAGGAGAGGGCCCAGTCCTCAACAGGTCCAGAGAGAGAGCTGTTGACCAAACCCTAATGCATGCTTGGTTCTAGATCAGCAGGAAGTGTAGGGTGGGTGGGCCATGAATGTTGCACCCTGGGTTTTCCTTATCGTGCATGCCAAGCCTGGGCATGTATTCTTCCAGGAGGGCGGTCAGAGGCTGGGACTTCCTGGAGCCCTTTCCTGACCCCCAGTGGCTGTCCATTCACCAGCACCGCTGAGTAGGTCCCTGCTGCATGCCCCCACCAGCTGCAGAGGCAGAGAGCCTTCCTGGGAAGCACACCCTGGGCCCCCCTCCTCCACTCCCTGCTGTTCCTGGAGGCACTCAGCCCTTTCAGGCGTACTGTAAATGGCCATAATTACCCTTGAAGTTCCCTCAGATAATCACGGCAATCCAGTGACACGCTTTTGTGTTGGGAGAAGGGGCTTGGCCAGACTTCCTCCAGTTGTCACCCCCCCTGGCACTAAGGCTGCTCTCTCTGTCCTCAGATAATCTGGACAGCTGCAGGGAAAACAGAGCTGGTGGGGGACAGGTGGGCGCTTCAGGACTGCTAGGGTCCTCATTGATGAGCAGGGGGAGGGAGACGACCAGAGCCCCTGCTTTGTGGTGGGGGTGGGCAGCTGGGCCACGGCACAAGGGGAGGCTCTCCCAGGAATAGCAGGCAGAGCCCTTGGATAAGGGTCTGTGCTTGGGTGGGCTGTCTGCCTCCCTGCAGAGCATCAGCCGTGGAGGGCCTCTCCCACCCCAGCTCTGCCTCCAGGAGACAGATGAGGCCTGCTGCTGGGAGCTCCCAGTGTCGCTGTCTCCGGGCAGCCTGTGTGAGGTCACTGCCTTCTCAGTTCCACATTCCCAGAGCTCATCCTTGTCTCATTCAGAGCCTGGAGGGGAAGCAGGGTCATTTCTCTGCCTGGGCTCTGGCAGCTTCAAACCCACCCACTTAGTATCAGTTAGCATTCAAGTTGCTTTAACAGCAGACCTAAAATAACGGTGGCTTAAATGTGACAGAACTTCCTTTCTCTCTCATGTAAAAGCCCAGAGGAAGGCCATCCAGCATGGGCAGAGGGGCTGGGACCCTGGCTCCTTCTAGCTCCTTATTCTTCTGTAGTCTGCCCATCTGGTCCTGGGTGATGGCTGTATTTCCAGCCCTCTCATCCAAGATCTAGACATTAGGATGGAGAGGACGACTAAGAAAAAGGAAGCAAATGAGAAGAAGGCCTAGTTCTCTTTTAAGGAGGGGTTCTGGAAGCTACAGGACCAACATTGGCCAGAATTAGTCACATCCTAAGCTGCAAGGGAGTCGGGAAATTGAGTCCTTGTTCTGAGCAGCCACATGCCCAGCTAGAATTCGGGTTTTATCACCATGGAAGAAGGGCTAGAATGAGTTTTAGGGGAGCACTAGCAGTCTTCCAAGACATGGGTCCCTGCCTGGACCCACCTTACCCATGGCTGAACGACCTTGGAATTTCTCCTCTGGCTGGGGGTTTGGCCTCAGCCTGTGACCTCAGCAGCAGTCCCCTCCCTGTAACAACCAGCATCCTGGAGGCTTGTAGAATGACCCACCCCAGCATGCCAGGGCCCCAACTTTCCCTCATAGATGACTGCTTCTGGGAGGCAGCCATGCCTATACCCATACCCATGTCCCTCCCCACACCCGCACCCCCTAGGCACTGGCACAGGCAGCATTCAGTCTGGATTCAATTCAAACCAAGCACTTAATTCTTCCTAGAAATTAAGCATTCCCTGGTGCAGGCCTGGAGGAGGGAGGGAGGAGGCTGCAGTGACAAACATTGAATTTGTAGGCTCTTTCTCCTATCAGCAGCCCACCCTGCCACCTAGAGCCAGGGTCCAGAGATGGAAGCCCCAAAGCCAAGGCGTGGCTGTGCCACCCCAGGGTGAGCGATTCTGGGCAAGGCTCTAGCTGGCTCCCGAACTGACTGAGAAGGCACCATGTGTGAGAAGGCACCTGGGCCGTAATTGCATGGCATGGCTTTGTGTCCCTGTCTGCAGGGACAGCAGGTCTCAGACCATTGGGCAACAGGCTGGAGAGGTCCTTGAAAGCCCTGACTGCTTTGGGGTGATGGGTGGCTCTCCTGTTCTTCTTCTCTTAGAAGTTCTCACATATCTGCTCTGGGGGTGACAGATGGCCTGTTTGGGATCCCAGGCCTCCCTGGGGATGGGGGATGCATACCACAGATTGAATCCTTCTGCCTGTGGTTTTATGGGAATTTAATCAGGGCTCATCTTAGAGGCCATTTGAAAGCTGGATTGAAATTGAGTAATCTAGATACCAAGCAAAGAGAAAGTAACATTCCTTAGAGCCTGGAGAAATAATTCCCCAAAAAGCTTCTGCCTTGGGGGTGGGTGTTTGTGATTGGTGGGGAGCTGCTCCCAGAGGCAGGAACTGGCTGTCAACCCTCAGGGAGCTGCAGAGGGGTGGGGGCTTGGAGTCAAGGCCTCAGACCCTGCCCATTGCCACCGCCACCCCTCCACCCCTCCCCAAATTGTGTGGCCTCTCTGAGCTGTGCATCTGTCAGCGCTTAGGCAGGTGCTTAGCATGCCAGGCACTGGGTTAAATACTTTACAGATAGTAGCTAATTTAATCCACTTAATGACCCTATGAGGAAGGTTCTGATATCACCTCCGATTTAGAGGTGAGGATACTGAGGGGCTTTGAGCTTAAGTTACTTGAGGTCACGGAGCTACTGGGGCAGATTTGGGATCAGAACCCACACACCCACACATTGTGGGTCTGCTCTTAGCCAGTGGTTCCCAAGCCCAGCCCCTCACCCCTGTGTGTACCACGCCCCCAGTTCCATGCCCCCAGTTCCCCTGTGGCTGATGGAGAGGGACTGAGGTGAAGATAGGTAGGGTTGGGGCTCTGTGCCTGCGGGCGAGTCCTGCCCAGGCTCTCCTGGTGCTGGTGGCATGGCCATCGTCCCTGGGGGTGCCGTCTGGGGTCCAGGAAATGATACTTGAGGGCAGCCACACATCATGGCAGGAAAGAAGCACCTTGTCGCTGACAAGGCTTCCAATCTTAGCCCCTCAGGGGGCTGGGCCAGTCACTCTCCCCTGAGTTGTTCGCTCATCTGGGAAGTGGGTTACCAGTGCCTCGGACGTGCTGAGTGGGTGTCTCAGCTGGTGGCCCCACCCCAGATTGGGCAGAGCTACCCCTTGGTGTGCACCTGCCCATGCCTCCCCCAGTGTCAGCCTGCCCAGACCACAGGGCTGAGGTGAGGGGACATCGTGCCCCATCGAGGGGTCTGGAATGAGGGAGGACAGGGTGCCAGGCGGTAGGGTCCTCTCAGGGAAGGTGCTTGACTCGTGGTTCCCCTTCCTGGACTTCAGGGATGTGTGGGAGCACCACTGTTTTTGTTTTCACATTGGCTGTTGTCTGCCACCCAGGCTGAGACCCGCCCTTTCGGTGCAGGGGAGGCTCCGCAGAGCAGGATTGTGCTTGTGGCTCCCCTGCCCTGGGGCGGCTGAGCGCCAGCTGCAGACCAGGCCGGGTAGGTGCCTTGCCAGCATGAGGCAGCAGCTGGGACCAAGGCCAGCCCTGGTCCGAGTCTGCATGAGCCTCCTTCCTGGCACCTGCCGTGTGGAAGCCAGTGCCCTTCCCCAGTCCGGGAGGCATGGGGTGAGGAGGAAATGGTGCCCCACAACATGTGGGACCAGATCTGGCCTTCGAGGGTGGCTCCTCCTGTCCTTGAAGCTGCTCCTTCCCTCAGCTGCAGGGTTCCCCCTTTACAGATGGGGGGTGTGGAACCTTGGAGAGGTTATGGTAACTTAGTTGAGGTTTCAGAGCTGGTGCACCTTCAAGCTGAGCTCCATGTTGATGCCAAAGCTCACAAACATCTACAACAAACATCTATTTTACAGCCGATTCTCAGAATCCCTCCCATCTCCCTGCCCTTGGCTGACCTTTCCGTGGGTCCTGCTCCTGTCCTCTGGAGCCAGGGGCCACCTGTGCAGCCATCCAGGCATTCACATTCTAAGACAAGGCCCTGTCAGCCCTGAGGACCTGGGAATCTTGGAAGCATCAGTCCTGCTGGCTGGGCTCTCAGTTGAGGCAGCAGAGGCCAGGGATGTTCAGGGCAGGACAAGGCCTCAGGGAGCACGCCCCCAGGTTCACACTGCCCTGTCCCCTTTCCTGCGCCCCCACAGCCAAAGCCAGCTCCACATCAGGCCCACAGGCCTCCTCGCAGCCCTTTCCGTGCCATCTCCTCTTCTCTGGCCTAGCTGCAGCAGGGGTCCCTGGAGAGTAATGAGAGTTTCCCCACTCTCCCTCCAGCAGCCTCACCCTTTTGTCCCACCAGGGCGGGGGTTTGTGCCTGGAGGACAGGGGCCCAGGAGCCTGGATCAGTTTTTCCTGGAGAGGTTGTCAGGTCCAGGCCTCCTAAGGGCACTGGCAGAGATGAAACAGATGCTGGATTCTCTGCCGAGCTCCTTATTTCCACAGCCGTGGGCACTGTGGACAGGGCAGCAGCCCCTGGCACCCTGTTGGTAGGCTTGCAGTGACCCCCATGAGACCAGACCCTGCCAGGCATTTGCTCCCCTCTGTCCATCCTGCCCAGGGCACTGGTCTGGAGGCTCCCAGGAGAGACTCAAAGGAGTGAACTGAGCTCTCATGGCGACTGGCTGGCACCCTGCAGGAGAGATGCATCTTCATCTAGGGAAGAATATTCCTGTCTGTTCATTCAGAGCTTAACCTTGCTGGGCCTTTAAGACCATGGCAGGGACCCGCTCCCCAGCAAAACAAGAAGGCCCCTCCACCTGTAGCCCACCAACCCCTCCAGCACCATCCAGCTCAGTGGCTTCTGGACGAGATACCCCACTTGGTCCAGGTGGGCCTGCCCCAGGCCTTCCTGCAGAGCTTTCTGAAAACCTCTGTCCCCTCTCGACCCACAGGCACCCCTCCTCTAGGAGGTACTCCCCCAATGACATCAGCTGGCTCCAGTCACTCTACTAGGGCACTGCTGCTGATCCTAGGCCAGTTGGTGAACAGACTGTTTGTCTTTGGGACTCTGGCTGTCACCCAAAATTCCTTTCTCCTGGCTGTGTTGACTAACTCCCTCCAGACTCCACTCCCAGGAACCTTCTTCCCCCTCCTCACACTGAGTCTCCTGGCTCCCCTGGGATGTAAGCAGGGTACATGGGTACTCAAAACCTCCTTGTTGGTCAGATTGGTCAGAAAGTATCCAACAGCAGCCATTTACACTTTAGTGTGAATTTATGGCTCACTTAGTGTTTTTCCAGCTGAAAGAGATCTTGAGTTCTGGAAGCCCTACAAAAACTGCTCTTCTCCACATTGTCAACAATGAGAATAGAGGCCCAGAGTGGTTTCGACTCTCAGTCCAGTGCTCTCTCCATGGGACCCACATCTCTGCAGGGGTCTTTTCAGAAGCAGTGCCATAGTGAATCTGAAGTCAGACTGCCTGGGTTCAGAGCCTCTCCTGAATACCCAGCTGTGTGCATTTAGGCAGGCTATTTAACTGCATTGAGCCCCAGCTTTCCTATCTGTAAAATGGGGAGGGAGGTAATGTTGGTGGCACCTTCCTCATAAGTTGTTGTAAGGATTCCTCAATAGATGGGAGCTCTCCTGGCGGACAGTGCATTGTGAGTTTCAGACCACACCCTGTGTGCTGTGACCCTGTGAGTCCTGTGTTTCTCAACTTGCATTTAGTGCTAAAGGCAGCAGCCCCTGGCGCCCTGATGGTAGGCTTGCAGTTATCCCCATGAGACCAGACCCTGCCAGGCATTTGCTCCCCTCTGTCCATTCTGCCCAAACGCCCAGCCCCGTGTTTGCAAATGTGTAGCCTGGGTTTATTTCCCCAAACAAGAATGTCTTCAGGGTGAGCCATCATGTAACACAAGTGGGCTTTTAAAAATCTCTTTATTGGCTACTAGATGATGTATTGTAGATTTATTATAATAAAGTTCACATTGCACAGGTTTGTTTAGTATAATTTTTATTTTTAAGAAATTTTGACAGAGTTGCAAAGATAGTACACAAAGTTCCCATATACCCTTTGCACAGCTTCTTCTAGTGTTAACATCCTATCTAACCATAATTATCTAAACCAGGAAGTTCACATTGATAACTATACAATAATTGAAAGGCCTAAATGAATTCGAATTTCCCCAGTTGTCCCACTAATACCCATTTTTTAGTCCAGGATCCAATCTGGTTGTCGCTCTCTGTGGTCTCCTGCCATCTGGGATGGAGCCTCAGGTTTTGACCTTGACACTTTGGAAGAACCTCGACTGTTTATTTTGTGGAGTGTCTCTCAATTTGGGTTTATCTGGTGTTTTCGTGACTAGGTCAAGGTCATACATTTTCAGCAGGAACACCACCCAGCAGTGCCAGTCCCTCCCTAGGGCGTCATATCAGGAGGTGCATGAGGACAACGATGTCTTCTGTCTGCTCAGCAGCAGTTATTTGGTTAAAATCCACCAGACTTTTCCACTCTAAATTTCTATTTTTTCCTTTGTAGTTGGCAAGAACCTTCTAAGAGGATTCTTTGCAGACTGTCTCTCATACGTTTGCCCTTCTCTTGTAGCACCCGTGGATGGGTCTTGCCATTGTTACTGTGGTATTTACCGAACAGTCATACAGAATTGTAAGAACTGTGTCCCAACCACCCCAGTTGCCCTAGAAAGTGACAGGATCCCCTTGCAGATTTGCAGACATCCACAGGGCACCAGGTGGCACCTTGTGGAGTGTCAGCATAATCTCATGTGTGAGCAAAGGGAAAGGCAAAATAAGGAAAAGAGAAAAGTGTCAGATATGTTGGAGAATCAGGATTACATGTTTCTTTGCTGCAGGACTTCTCAGAGCCTTAGTAATGTGTTAATATGAATCTTTAGTCGGGGGCAGGTGTATTGAATTTCATCACCGATTATAAGATGCACTGATACTTCATATTCTATAAAAAAGAAAAAATCCTAAGGAAGTTGTGAAATATCGATTATGAGACACATCTCAATTTCAGAGATGGAAAATATGAAAAACATGCCATAGAATCAGTGAAATTCTGCAGAATTTAGCCTTTTCCATCCAATTAACTATAGAGTCCCCTCCTCTCTTTGGGGCTTCTCTTGAGAGACTGTTACACTCGGCACACTCAGGAATTCCCTGACTGGGTGCTTCCTGGCCGCCCTCACTTCCGGCCCTGCACAGGTCTGTTCTTGAGCTCCCTGTATTAGTGTGTGGGGCCCTCACTGCTGGTGCTTCTCGAGTCTGTTTAACTCCAGCCTCACTTCCCTGAGGCAGCTGCTGTTCATAGTTTGGAACTTATCTTTCTAGACCCTTCTTATTCATACATGTAGAGATATATGTGCACTTTTAGTTTTATTTTTTCATTACAGTAGGCTCTGGTGCAATGTGTGCATTTTAGAAACAGGGTCATTTTACACGTGTCCTGATACAGTTCTTTGTCCCCACTGAACATGTGTCTTGCTTTGCTTCTTTCCATGTCAGCCCATGAAGATGAGGGGGATCAGGTCTGCCCCTTTTGCTGGCAGCATAATATTTCCACACACGAATGAATGAATCCTAATTTATGTTGGGCCCATAAGGTCATTCCAGTCTTGTTTGGATTTTTTTTTTTAAACAAACTGGGCTGCAGTAAACAGCTCCCTGCATATTTCTGCATAATTAATCCCTAGAAGTGGGATTTCTCAGCCAAAGATTATAAACATTCCTCACTTTGGCAGATCTCACTGGGTTGCCCTTCAAAAAGTTTGAGCAAATTTCACTCCTGATGGTGCCAGTCTGCCTGGGGAAACCGTACCAGCTCGATTGATGTGTGTTTGTCATTATTGGCACAATTGAGTGTCCCGTCGTGGATTCACTGGCTCCATTTGCATGTCTTCTATGAATGAATCTTTGCCTGTTGTTTGCCCATTTTTTAGTTGAGTTGTTGGTCTTGTTGATTAATTAGAGCCCTTTTTGTATGAAGAAAATCGTCCCATTGTTAAAAATTGTGGATGGGTTCATGAATATAAGCATCATCTTTGCTCTGGGGCCAAGCTAAGATGTTTTGCTTTTAGAATAGGTACTACCAGAAAGAGCCCTCCAAACATTTTTAAAATGTCTTGAAAGTAAAAAGGCTGCCATGTTTTGGGAGCGGGAGCTGGAGCTGAGCGGGGACAGTGAGCGTCTGCCTGGGTCCAGAAGGGGCTGTAAATCAGTGGGAGCAGCTGCCATAGAGTTTACCCATGTTTCCAGCTACCGCCGCCAGACTCAGACATCGGGCGCAGAAATGTCTGTCTCTGTCTGAGCCGGTGTCTGGCTCCTCTTCTCCTGGGCTTTGGACATTCTGGTTGCAAACGGCTCTCTGGTCACATAAGATGAAACGAGTCACTAGCTAAGTCAGGTGGGAGGAAACCTGCTCTTCCCCTGCCTGTGGCTTGCTGTATTGGACTGTCACTTTGCACCTGTGGCATTTGTTGTCTTTTCTTCTCCTCCTCCAGTGTTTTCTCTCCACAGCTTGCCTGTCACCAGGTAGCTAAGTGAGGATCTAGCTGCTAGCAGGGAGGTTGCACCTGTGGCAAGGCCATAGGGTCTCTTAGATGCCTTCAAGGAGCAGGGTAGGGGGCTGTGGCCACTGGCAAAATGCCCCCTCCTTCCCCCCAGTGACTCCAAATATCACAATTGCATTTCCCCCTTGAAAGCCCATAGTAGCTGAATGTGTTAATTTCCTATTGCTGCATGACAGACGACAGCAGACTGAGTGGCTTCTGACAGTACCCGTTTATTATCTCACGGGTGGGTGGGTCAGAAGCCTGCATGGTGTGGTTGGGCTCTTGGCCCAGGGTGTCACAGGCTGAAATCAAGGTGTCCGCAGGGGCAGGTGATCTTCTGGAGACCCTGAGGAAAAATCCACCTCCAAGCTAACTTTCATTGGCAGAATCCAGTTCCTGGTGGCTGTAGGACTGAGGTCCCCGCCCTTGCTGGCCAGCAGCTCCTACAGGTCTGCGTTTCTTCTCACAGTGCCCCTCTACTTGCAAGGTGGCTACAGCTGGCCAGTCTCTTTGTGCTTTGAATCTCCAGCTTCCTCTTCAGAGAAGAAGCTCTGTGTATGATGGCCTAAGAGTCACCCAGACCATCTCCCTGTTTTGAGGGCAGCAATGCAACATAACCGACTCACAGAGGAGAACCCATCCATCATGCACGCAGTTCTGGCGATCATGCGGGGTGTCGCCCGGCCACAGGGATCTTGGGGTTGCCTTAGATTCTGCCTGCCACACCGAGTAAATACAATGGTTTTTCCTTGCGTACTTCTAAGTTCGGTGGAATTTAATTGCTATCATTGCATCTCTCCAGGCCCCGTCACCTGTGCTGGGCGTCTTGGGGCATGTCGCCCCTGCCCACTCCCTCTCCTGGGCGGCGTCTCTTGCCATACTGCCCCTGCACTCCACACTGCAGCCAAGCCGAACCCCAGGGGCACCCCTCTTGACCCTTGGCCTTTGTCCATGGCGTTCTGCCTGTCTGGAATACTCTTGGTCCCCACGACTAACTCCAACTTTGGGGTTTGGCTCAGGCCACTTCCTCCCAGAAGCCCTCTGTGCTGCACACTCCCTTCCCTGCGTGGGCCTCAGTGCCTTCCTGCCTACTCACAGACCCTTTGCTGCCCTCATTGCACATTCACTCCACTGTTTGGTCATTGTCTGCTGGCCGCTGTCTTCCCCACCTGACCGTGACAGCCTTGAGGACAGGGGCGAGTGTGTCTTTGGGGACCATGAATCCCCAGGTCAGGGCCTGGAACATAGTACCTGCTCAATAAGTGTGCAAAGGAGGGAAGAATGTTTTCAAGAATCAGATACTTAAGAAGCAGATGCACTGGGGGAGGCTCTGAGCAGAAATCCCGCTCCCATGGGAGACAGGCCTGGGGCAGGTGGGGTCATGGGCTCAGGGCCACAGGAAGGGGTGGTCCTGGTTGTCTGTGGGGCTCTCGCGGAGGTGGTATTTGGAGCGGCTCTGAAATACTGGGCTCGATTAGAGGAAGGTGAGAGCCATTCCAGGGAGAGGGAGCAGGATGTTCAGGAGAAATGGGGGCTATTGGTGCTGCGGGAGAGAGCCTCACGCTGAGGCCCAGAGGGCCTCCAGGGCCAGTTTCTGCTTAGCCTGTGTGGGGAGACAGGGAGGCCATTGGGAGGCTGCCGTGGCTTCAGGAAAAGATGCTGAGGGTGCAATGAGGGTGCGATGAGGGTGGCGACTCTGGTCAGGAAGAAATGGGGTGGAGGCCAGAAATTGAGGGGGAACATTGGCAGGCATCAGGGCAGGCATTATTATCTGGGATGAGTTAAGGAGAAGGAAACACAGGACAAGCCATAACCACAATCTGTGTGCCAGCTCCACAGGGCAGGACAGTGCTGGGGGGCTCCACGGGTGGGCCAGGTGTCTCCACGGCGGCCAAGAAAAACTACAGGAGAGGCCGGGTGCGGTGGCTCATGCCTGTAATCCCAGCATTTTGGGAGTACAAGGTGGGTGGATCACCTGAGGTCAAGAGTTCAAGACCAGCCTGACAAATACGGTGAAACCCTGTCTCTACTAAAAATATAAAAATTAGCTGGGCATGGTGGCACATGCCTGTGGTCCCAGCTACTCGGGAGGCTGAGGCAGGAGAATTGCTTGAACTCGGGAGGCTGAGGCAGGAGAATTGCTTGAACCTGGGAGGCGGAGGTTACAGTGAACCAAGATCGCACCACTGCACTCTAGCCTGGGCAACAGAGTGAGACTCCATCTCAAAACAAACAAATAAACAAACAAACTATGAGAGAGGGACCCCTTGTAGGCCCCCAATAGTAATAAGTCCCCAGCCTGGGCCAAATCCCAGGGCTTCAGTGATAAAGATTCCATTTCAACAGGCAGAGATGAGAAGGGAAGGCGTTCCAGTGGCAGATACAGCACAAAGGCCAGGCAGGTAAGAAAGGCCAGGTTATCACCAGGAATAGAGATGGTCCCTCTTGGTGAGAGTCTTTCTTGTTTTGGGGCATGGGGTGGTACAGGCCCCCTCCACCTGGCTTGGAGTAGACTTGTTGGCCTTGTCATGGGCCAGAGCCCTCCACCTTTCTCCCCTCCCCTCAAGCCTTCAGAGAAGTTTCTGTCATGGAGTTCACTCAGCTGCCTCAGGGGCTCTGGCTCAGCCAAGAACACTGTCAGGGCTGGGTGGTGTTCCCTTTGTGTTTTCTCTGGACTTGTTCTGGCAACTGTCAGCCCCAGATCCAGCCTTGTATTCTAAACACGAGGATCCTGCATCGAAGCTGTGTGTTCTGCCCAAAGATGATCCAGGCCTCAGTGCTCCTCTGCGGCTAGTGTATAGTCTGTTCTCACACTGCTATAAAGAACTACCTGAGGCCTGTCATGGTGGCTCACACCTGTAAACCCAGCACTTTGAGAGGCCAAGGCAGGTGGATCGTTTGAGGTCAGGAGTTCCAGACCAGCCTGGCCAACATGGGAAAACCCTGTCTCTACTAAAAATACAAAAATTAGCCAGGTGCGGTGATGTGCGCCTGTAATCCAAGCTACTTAGGAGGCTGAGGCATGAGAATCACTTGAATCAGAGAGGCGGAGGCTGCAGTGAGCTGAGATCGCACACTGCATACCAGCCTGAGTGACAGAGTGAGACTCTGTCTCCAAAAAAAAAAAGATAAAAAAAATCTACCTGAGAGTGGGTAATTTATGAAGAAATTATGAAGAGGTTTAATTGACTCACAGTTCTGCAGGCTGCACAAAAAATATGGCCAGGGAGGCCTCAGGAAACTTACAGTCATGGCAGAAGGCGAAGGGGAAGTAGGCATGTCTTTACGTGGCAGCAGGAGAGAGAAACAGAGCAAAAGGGGAAGTGCTACATGCTAGATTTCATGAGAACTTACTATCACACAAACAGCTAGAGGGAAATCTGTTTCCATGATCCAATCACCTCCCACCAGGTCCCTCCCCCAAATTGGGAATTACAATTTGACATGAAATTTGGGTGGGGATACAGAGCCAAACCATATCATTCCACCCTGGCCCCTCCCAAACCTCATGTCCTTCTCACATTTCAAAACACAATCATGCCTTCCCAACAGCCCCCCCAAAGTCTTCACTCATTCCAGCATTAACTCAAAAGTCCAAGTCCAAAGTCTCATCTGAGACAAGGCAAGTCCCTTCTGCTTATAAGCCTGTAAAATCAAAAACAAGTTAGTTACTTCCAAGATACAATGAGGGTACAGGCATTGGTTAAATAGACCCAATTCCAAGGGGAGAAATTAGCCCAAACAAGAACTACAGGGACTACAGTCCCCATGCAAGTCCAAAACCCAGCAGGGCAGTCATTAAATCTTAAAGCTCCAAAATAATCTCCTTTGACTCCATGTCTCACATCCAGGCCACACTGATGCAAGGGGTGGGTTCACAAGACTTGGGCGGCTCCACCCCTGTGGCTCTGCAGGGTACAGCCCCCACAGCTTTCGTGGGCTGACACTGAGTACCTACAGCTTTTCCAGGGTCACAGTACAAGCTCTTGGTGGATCTATCATTCTGGGATCTGGAGGATGTTGGCTCTCTTCTCACAGCTCCCCTAGGCAGTGCCCCTGTGGGGTCTCTAACATCACATTTACTCTCTGCACTGTCCTAGCAGAGGTTTTCCATGAGGGCTCCACCCTTGCAGCAGACTTCTGCCTAGACATTCAGGTGTTTCCATACATCCTCTGAAATCTAGGCAGAGGCTAAACTCTTGCCTTCAGCACACCTGCAGGCCCAACACCATGTGGAAGCCGCCAAGGCTTGGGGATTGCACCCTCTGAAGCAATAGCTTGAGCTGTACCTTGGCCCCTTTCAGCCACTGCTGGAGCTGGAGCAGCTGGGATGCAGGATGCCATGTCCTGAGGCTACACAGAGCAGCAGGGCCCTGAGCCCAGCCCACAAAACAATTTTTCCCTTCTAGACCTCCAGGTCTGTGATGGGAGGGACCGCTGTGAAGGTCTCTAAAATGCCCTGGAGGCATTTTCCCCTATTGTCTTGGCTATTAGCCTTCAGGGCTTCCTTACTTATGCAAATTTCTGCAGCTTTGAGTTCCTCCTCAGAAAATGGGTTTTTCTTTTCTACCACATGGTCAGCTTCCACATTTTCCAAACTTTTATGCTCTGCTTCCCTTTTAAATATAAGTTCTAGTTTCTGGTCATTTCTTTGTTTTTTAAAATGAGCATAGGCTTTTAGAAGCAGCCAGCCCATATCTTGAATGCTTTGCTACTTAGAAATTTCTTCCACCAGATACACTAAACCATCTCTCTCAAGTTCAAACTACAGATCTCTAGAGCAGGGACACAATGTGCCAGTCTCTTTGCTAAAGCATAACAAGAGTGACATTTACTCCAGTTTCCAGTAAGTTCCTCATCTCCATCTGAGACCTACTCAGCCTGGACTTCACTGTTCATAGCACTATCAGCATTTTGGTCACAACCATTCCACAAGTCTTTGGGAAGTTCCAAACTTTCCCTCACCTTCCTGTCTTCTTCCGAGCCCTCCAAACTGTTCCAAACTCTGCCTGTTTTCTAGTTTCAAAGTTGCTTCCACATTTTCAGGTATCCTTATAGCAGTGCCCCACTTCTCTGGTACCATTTTTCTGTATTAGTTTGTTCTTACATTGCTATCAAGAACTACCTGTGACTGGGTAATTTATGAAGAAAAGAGGTTTAATTGACTCCCGGTTCCACAGGCTGTACAGAAGCCATGGCTGGTGAGGCCTCAGGAAACTTACAATGATGATGGAAGGTGAAAGGGAAGCAGGCACACCTTCACATGGTGACAGGAGAGAGAGAAAGAAGGGTGAAGTGCTACACCCTTTTAAGCAACCAGATCTTGAGAGAACTCACTCATGTCATGAGAACAGCAAGGGGGAAATCCACCCCATGATCGAGTCACCTTTCACCAGGTCCTCCCCCAATGCTGGGAATTACAACTCAACATGAGATTTGGGTGCAGACAGAGAGCCAAACCATGTCGGCTGGCTTAGAAGTTTGCTGCTGGTCTGAGTTCGAGTTCTGTCATGGTAGATAGATGGACAAGAAGGCTCCACCTTCCTTAATGCCTGAGGGTCAAGAGTTCCATCTTTGGGCAGGAGGAAGCAAGTATGTCACTCCTCCAGTATTCTCTACTCTTCTTTCTCCCCTGCCTCCCCCAGGGCCATGTCAGGCTGCAGAGCAGTGATAGGCTCTGTAAGGTGATCTTGGATGGTTTTAAATGGCAGACCTTCAAATAGTAATACCAGTGATGATGATGATGATGATGATGGACAGGATGTTGGGATCTGACACTTGATGTCTTCTGCATGCTGGTTTCTGTTTTAGGTGCTTTGTGTGTTAACCTGTTTGATCCTTACAGCAATCCTATGAGCAGGACCACTCTTATTGCCATTTTACAGATCAGGAAATGAAGGCACCAAAAGGTGAAATAACCGTCTCAAGTTCACACAGTATGGAGTGTTCAGCCAGGCAGCTCCTGGGACTGGCTACAGTGTTTGGGAAGCACAGCTGGCCCAGTGCCTCTGTTTCCTTGTCCCTGAAGTGGGAAAGGAGCCTTCCTTAACTCTTTCCAGACTTGGTGTTCTTAAGTGGGAATGATGAGACTGGAGACCAGTGACAAAGGCTATCATGCAGTGGTTTGCCCAGTGGTTAAGGGTATCCTTGCCCGCCACATGCTGGCTTTGATCTTGAATGTGCAACCACTCAGGGCCTCTGCTTCTCACATGCAAAATGGAGTGGTGATAGTGATCCATGCTATGGCATTGCTATAAAGATGACATGAGTTGATGCCTGCAAGTGCTTGTTGATGGTGCAGAGCGCACTGCATTGCTTGTCTGGTTATTGTTGACATTAAGCCCTGCATGTGCTGTGTTATGTGCCCAACACATGTCATTTCCATGAGCTTTCATTTTGGTTGTCTGTTAGATGGAAGTCCAAAATGATAATGGTGTTTCTTTTGCTCATGAATCTGCAGCTTGACTGGGTTCAGCTGGCTGGTTCTCCCATGCAGTCTTTCATGGCAATTTAGCATGATGGTGACAGAGTAGCCAGACTACTGACTTGGCAGCTCAGGGACCCAGGGGTGTGTCCAGAGAAAGAGAGCCTCCTCTGGCCTTGCTTCCAGAGTCCATATTCTATTTATCTGTGAGGCTCTAGGGCCAGTTCACATTCAAGGGGACAGCATTTAGGGTCTACTTCATAATGGAAAGAAGCACGTAAGAAACAGAGACTGAGAAGTCCCACAATCTGCTATCTGCTAACTGGAGACTTGAGACCTAGGATTGCTGGTGGTGTAAGTTATAGTCTGTATTAGTTCGTTCTCACACTGCTATGAGGACATACCCAAGACTGTGTCATTTATAAAGGAAAGAGGTTTAATTGACTCACAGTTTGCAGGGCCAGGGAGGCCTTAGGAAACTTACAATCATGGCGGAAGGGGAAGCAAACATGCCCTTCTTCACATGGCGGCAGCAAGGAGAAGTGTAGAGTGAAGCAGGGGAGCATGGGGGGAGCCCCCTATAAAGCCGTCAGATCTCGTGGGAACTCACTATCATGAGAACAGCATGGAAGTAACCACCCCCATGATTCAATTACCTCCCATTAGGTCCCTCCCATGACATGGGGATGATGAGATTTGGGTGGGGACACAGCCAAACCATATCACAGTCCAAGTCCAAAGGCCTGAGGACCAGGAGAGCTGATGCTATAATTTGTGGTTCGACTGCAGGAGACTGATGTCCCAGCTTGAACAGTGAGGCCAAGTGAGTGAATTCTTTCTTACCCTTCCTTTTGTTCTATTCAGGCCTTTGACTGATTGGACAAGGTCCACCTACGTTGTGGGGGAAAGTAGTCTGCTTGACTCCGTTTACCAATTCAAATGCTAATCTCATTCAGGTACACGCAGAACAATGTTAACCAAATATGTGGGAACCCTGTGGCCCAGTCAAGCTGACAAGAAGTAACCGTCCCACCATGGCAGGCCTGCTGTGTTCTAGGCTCTAGGGCAGGTCCCAGGCACACAGAGGTGAGCAAGGCAGGCATAGTCCCTGCTCCTACCAAGCCTCCCACCCCACCTGCCCCCATCAGGGAGGCAGACACCTAGCAACCCTTAATGTCAGAGGAACTGGGTACTGGGGCAGGGGCACTGCCTGGGGCACTGAGCCTGCACCCTGTGGCGGAGCTTGATTGAGAAACTGAGCAAGGCTCATTTTGCCCACAGCTTGGGAGGAGGGAGGAGCTGGAGGCATAGGCAGGCCCTTGGCCATGGAGGACTTCAAGGCTGGCAAGGAGCCTGGACCTGATTCCAAAGGCCGTGGGAGCCATGGGGGAGCATGGAGCAGCGGCTCAGCCTTAGGCTGGGCTTCACAGGTCACACCTCCCGAGTTCTCCCTTGCCCCCTCCCAACAGCATGAGGCATGCCAACACTCAGGAGATGCCACTTCCCTACCCTCTCCTCATGGTGGGTCCAAGGAAGGAGACACAGTCCTGCCGTAGCCCCTGTGCCCTCAGGCTGTGAAGTCACTGCTTAGTCCATGTGGCGAGGGCCTGGCCTTCCCTCACACCCCTGCTCCTCCTGTGACCACAGTCCTCATGTGACCTTTCCTTTCCTCAGTGAACCGGACGGCTGGGCAGCACCCAGTCCTGCTGGGAAAGCCTCGCTCCAGGCTGCCTTTCAGTGACCCAGGCCCCGTGGGCCTTTTGCCATTGGCCTTGAGTGCCCTCAGCTCTGAGTTCCTCAGTGCCTAAGCAGCACAGGAAGTGCCTTCTCTCCTCCCTTGTCCCACGGGGGCACCTGAGAGGGCCACTGTGTCCTTACGCCTGATGCCCATGAGAGATGCTAGCTCCTGGGGAGCTCCTGAGACTGTGCACCTTGGATTGGAACCTGGGCTTGTAGCTCTGTGCCCTACGTGTATGCACCGCTGCACATGCCTGGCCTGCCCAAGGCCCTTGGGGTTGCTGCATTAGCTACAAGGGGCTGCAAGGCTGAGGGTCCACTGCTCCTAGGAGCCAGGCAGGGCTGTCACAGATTTTCAGGTGGCTTCCAGGAGCCAGGCACTTTGTCCTACATCCCCAGGGCATGCCCGCTTCAGGATCTGGAACTTTTAATGTCTTCACAAACAAAACGCAACATGTCATTCCAGTTTTATCTCATCCAGGACTGTTCATAGACCTTTAACACATGATGATGTCACTGCCATCCAATTGTTTCCATCCTTTCTGAAGCCCCCAAATCCCCTACAAATCCAGCCCTGCTCAGTGCCAGCCCCTGCAGGGGCCCCAACTTCCAGGGGCCCCCAACTTCAGGGAGAGACGAGTCATTCATCCTAAGCGAGAGGGACAGTTCGGAGGTGTTAGGGATGTGCCCTGGAGGCACAGGGCAAGGGCATCTCCTCAGAGTAGCCGGAGGGATCTGGTGCTCTGCCAGTCTGCAGGAGGGCAGGGTGGGGGTCTGGGCAGTCAGGCACCCCAGAGGGGCATGGAGGGGCCCTGCCTGCGGGCAAGGCACATGGCTTTCTAGGATGGGATGCCTGGAGCCCTCCAGCCGGGCCACGTGGACAGGACCTTGTGCTCTGGTGGTGAGGGTGCACCCAGCCCCTCTCATCTGGCTCTAAGTCCCTTCAGATCGGGACCACTTCTGTCTCTCTGTCGCTCTCATCCTGGGGCCTCTCACCCGGGCGCTTCCTGGCATCCCCCTCCTGGCTCAGGCCTGTGCTGCCCTCCCACCCGCATGCCTGTGAGTTGACTGTGGGTGTTACTGGGTGGCTGCCATCGTCATCGCTGGCCAATAAGCCATTTGGGTTGTTTTCAGAGCTGCTGTCAGGCTGGAACTTGGCTCACCCGGATGCACAGAACATCTTCCCTGTCTAGAATTCAAGAGCATGTGGCTCCCACCTCCTAACTGCATAACCACAGAGGGAAGGTGACTTTGGACGATGAGTCCAGGGCCTCGATGAGTCCAGGGCCTCAATGAGTCCGGCGCACTTGAACTTACAGATGGGCCGGCCAGGCTCTTTCCAGTTCTGCCACAGCCATCTTCAAGGCTGTTCCAGACCCACAGCGCCACAGGATGGCCAGGCGGGAGATTGCAGGCCCCTCCTCCTTCCTTCGCAGGCTGTGCCAACACTGGGCTTCCCTCCTCCTTTTGTTTCCAGCGCTTACGGCTCACTTATCCCATCCATCAACTTATCTTCACACATGCACACGTGCCAGAGAGATGGTTCTTACTGAGGCCTGCCTTCTCCTGTCCCCAAGGAACATACTGCCTAGTTACTGAATCAGAACCCATATGTGAAAATTTAATAGGGTACAAGAGGTAAACAACAAAACTCGGTAGCAGTGCCAGAAAAGGTACTAGAAAGACGTGACTGTGGGTAGGAGTTGCAGGGTGAATGCCGCTCGAGGCAGCAGCATGGGACAGCGTGTTCTTGGGGGCTCTGGAGAAGAGCTGGGATTCTGTGATGCTTGGAAGAGCAGGTGTTGCAAAGTGAGGCATGGACTGGGGGCCATCCCAGAGATACAATGGGGACAGTATATCCACATGGCGCAAGGGTTTGGCTGGGAACGCTCTTGGGTTGTGCAGTCAGAGAAGAGTTGGGCAGGGTAGCTCATGCCTGTAATCCCAACACTTTGGGAGGCTGAGGCAGGCAGATCACTTGAGGTCTGGAGTTCAAGACCAGCCTGGCCAACATGGCAAAACCCCGTCTCTACTAAAGACAAAAAAATTAGCCAGGCATGGTGGCATGTTCCTGTAATCCCAGCTACTTGGGAGGCTGAGGCAGGAGAATTGCTTGAACCGGGAGGGGGAGGTTGCAGTGAGCTGAGATCAGGATGCCTCTGTACTCCAGCCTGGGTGACAGAGTGAGACTCTGTCTCAGAAAAACAAACAAACAAACAAACAAAAGAGTTGGGAAGTATATTCATTTGCTTGGGCTGCATGACAGTGCTGCATTTAAACCACAGCAATGTACTGCCTCCCAGTTCTGGAGGCAGAAGTTTCAGATCTGAGTGTTGGCAGAGTTAGCGTCTTCTGAGGCCTCCCACCTTGGCCCGCGGATGGCTGTCATCTCCCCACGTCTGCACATGGTCTTCCTCTGTGTGTGTCTGTGTCCTAATCTCCTTATAAGGACACCAGTCCTATTGGATTAGGACCCACTCTACTGACTTCATTTTACCTCTATAAAGACCCTATCTCCCAGTGCAGTCCCGTTCTCAGGCATGGGGATTGGGGCTTCAATATGAACTTGGAAACAGCACTCAGCCCATCACAGGAAGGTACAGAGTCAGGCTGCGGAGGCCTGGAAAGGCTGTGGGCTTCACTGGCGGGTCCTGGATGCCTTGCTGGGAGCTGTCTCAGTACAGGTGAGAGCTGTAGGACGGTGGTTTGTGGGCAGAGGAGCGCGTGTGCGGAGATGATTATGGAGTGAGAGGACCAACAAGGGGCTTCCTGGATTAACAGACTTCAGGAACATTGATTCCAGGAGCTGGGAAGAGGTCCTGGTGCTGGGCCACAGCCCTTGTTCCATCAGTGTCCCAGGAGGGCAGGCCAGAGCAGGCTGGGGGCGCTGTGCTGGTGGGTACCAGGCACCCCGAGGAGGGTGGGCATTCATGGAAACAGGGCTGGGCAATACGATTCTCAGTCATTCTGAATGCCCCTCATGGGTGTGGCCTCACCGCGTCCCTGCAACCACCCCGGGAGGGTGGGCAGCATCACTGGCCTAGTTTACAGATATAAGATCAGAGCATTGGCGGTCCCAGTCGTAGCAACTGGGCTGGCCCTCCTTTTGCTTCCTGGGCTTTCCCTGCCGTGACAGCTTCCTCCCTGCAGTGTCCCTGGCTTCCCTGGCCCTGGGCATTGTGGCATCAGTGCTGGGTACCCCATTCCTTGGCGTGTTACTGACATTTGACCTACTTCCTGGACCCTCCCCAGCAGACCTTGCGTATGACGGTCCAGGTGATGACAATAGTACAGCGAGTTTTTCATGCACACCTGCTAGTGCCAGGGTTTCAACATGAGGCCCATCCTCAGCATCTGCTGGATGCTGGCCACCTCTGAGTGAGGGCAGTGGGACCATGACGATGAGTGGGGGGAGGGGTAACAGCTCTCTGAACCAGATGCTGTTCTAGTCCTCATTTTACAGCGAGGAAACTGAGGCACAACAAGGCAAAGTTTCTTGGCCAGGGTCATATGGCTGATATGAGATGGAGCCAGGATTCAAACCCAGACAGCCCAGGTCCTCTGTGGATCCTGCAGGGTGCCCAGTCGGGTGGGGGAGGTGGATGCATCATTAGTTGGCCAAGATGAGCAGCATGGGGCCCTTGGGCGGCACAGCAAGGGGGCTGCTCCCAGGTGAGCAGGAAGAGGGTGCCTGACCCATGTTGGAGGATGAGCAGGAGTCTCCCGGGCCATGGGTTGGTGCCGGGAGGGGAAAGAAAGGGCGTATGGGGCTGAGCTAGCTGCCCGTGCAGGGGCTCCAGGGCCTGAGAAGTCTGGGGGTGGGTTTCGCTCCAACCCCCACTTTCAAAAGATGCTGTAAGGCTGGCGCAGTGGCTCACGCCTGTAATCCCAGCACTTTGGGAGGCCGAGGCGGGCGGATCACGAGGTCAGGGGATCGAGACCATCCTGGCTAACATGGTGAAACCCTGTCTGTACTAAAAAAATATGAAAAAATTAGTCAGACATGGTAGTGGGTGCCTGTAGTCCCAGCTACTCAGGAGGCTGAGGCAGGAGAATGTTGTGAACCCAGGAGGCAGAGCTTGCAGTGAGCGGAGTTCGCACCACCGCACTCCAGCCCGGGCGACAGAGCGAGACTCCATCTCAAAAAAAAAAAAAAAAAAGATGCTGCGAGAACTTAGATCCTGCTGACCCTGTCCCCAGTGCCCTGCTCTATCAGCAACACAATGGGACCCCTCTCGCCCCAGTTTCCTGCCATACAATATGGGCCTCTACGAACCGGGAGTGGCCCAGGAAGCAGGACTGAGCCCAGCTCTAAGAGCCAGTGTCGGAGGCACACATAGCTGGGGTCTCCCACGTGCAGGGGCGCCCTGGGATGTGGACCAGTAGCCGCTGTTTGACACCTGCCTGCTCCCCTGAGGGCATCCCCCTCTGGGTGCCTGTCATGTGCCAGGCCTCCCAGTAGCTCTCTAGGGAAGCAACACTCCCATTTTACAGAGAGGAAAGCAAGGCTCAGCAGAGTTAAGTCGTGTGCCCAAGGTTTCAGCTAGTGGAAGTTTGCCCCAGGTCCAGTGTCGGGCCGGCTGGCTTCAAAGCTGCCCCTTTAGATGCTCATTCCTCCTCCCTCCACCCCTGTTGTCCTCTCAGGTCCACCTATTTGTCGCTGAACTTTTGTTTTCTTGTAAGTTCTGTAGCTGGCTACCAGTCGGATGAGGGAAAGGTCACCTGGTGGAGTGGATGGGTAATAAGGCGTGATGCGGGAGGCCAGCCTTTTCCTGGCTCTGCTGGTAACTTGTGTGGACTTGAACTATTTCCCTCCCCTTTCTGGACTTGTGGAAGCCTGTGGCTGGGACTTGCCCATCTCCGCGTGCCCTCCCGCTTCATGGTGTCTGATTTGGAGGGGCAGAGAGAGAAGACGGGAACATTTCCGTTTCCCAGTGGCTGATATTCACTCTCAAAAGAACACAACCCACCATCCAACCAAAGAAAGCCTCATTCCACCTCCCATCCAAAAATAAGGATGATAGAGAAATAAGCAACAGTCGCCTTTTTCAGGGAACCAGAAATAGCCTCCCGGGCTCCCCGCTCTGACTTCCCGAGTCTTCATTCTGTCTCTATTCTGGGAGAAGAGCTGCTGGCGCCGCCACTGCGAGCTTCTCGTGATCGAGAGGGAGGGACCCCTGCTGTCGCTGTCCCTCAGGCAGGCAGAAGGGGCTTGTCTGCTGGTACTGAGATGGTGGGGGTGCACCTGGGCGCCACCTGCCAGTGAAGACAGCCAGGCCTGTTTCCTTCTCAGCCTCCCGCTCAGCCGGAGCGTTCTCAGGTTGGGTCCAGTTCGTACATCCTAAGAGCAGCAGGTTGGGCCTTTGCACCGGCTGTTCCCTGTGCCTGGTCGGCGCCTCCCCAAGATGTGCAGCCCCCCTCACCTCCCCACCACCCCGGTCTTTGGAAGGTGCCCCTCACCATCTTGTTCAAATGGCATACCCCACCTCTGCTGGCACCCCTATTTTGTGGTTAATGTTTCCCTGCCAGCTCCGGCCAGCTATACATTTCACTTATCTCTCTGGATTATTGTCTGGGTCCCTTCCACTAGAATGTAAGCTCCTCGAGGACAGGGATGCCTCTGTTTTATTTATTACTATATTGTCAGCTCCTGGAATCTAGTAGAGGCTCAACATGTTTTTGTGTTGGTGAATGGTTATTGGAACAGTAGTACTCTACGTTTCTTATTTACTCCCACTTCATGGGTGTGTCGGGATGCTTTTGGCTACCAGAAACTGACTCAAGCAGTGCAGACATTGCAGCCTGTCATGCCCAGCAACCCGAGCAGGGGCAGCTCGGGATGCAAAACAGTCTGTGGCCACTGAGAGATGGGGTCCTTCCCAGCATGTGCTCTGTGGGCTCAAGACTGCCTTCAGCGAAGGCTGGTGCCCGAGCTTGGAATATGAGCTCATCTCAGTTGAGTCCCCACCCCACGCCAGAGCAGGAGTGGTCCAGGCAGCCGGTGTGTCTGCTGCTCAGAGTGTGGTCAGCAAGCTCCAGCCTGGGACGAATGAACAAGAATGACTGCAGACCTCCCTGCTTTCCTGGCCACCCAATTCCTGCTCCCAACTAGGCTGCTGTCTTTACAGAGTCTGGGATTTCAGAAGCGTGGGGGTGTCTGGCCTGATGCTGGATGTGGCCCATTCTTTGGAAATGTCTTGTTCTTGCATTTCATCTGGACTCCAGACATCTCTGGAGGAAGATGGGCTCCCCTTGTTCCTTCTCTGACTTCACCTTGGACCCAGTGGGGATGGGGAACAAGACTCAATGCATGTGTAGGGAGGACTGGAGGAGGGCAAGCACGCTGGATGACAGCTACTGCTACTGAGAGGTGACAGAGTGCTGGCAGTCCTCACAGCCCTCGCTTGCTCTGGGCGCCTCCTCTGCCTGGGCTCCCACTTTGGCGGCACTTGAGCCCTTCAGCCCACCACTGCACTGTGGGAGCCCCTTTCTGGGCTGGCCAAGGCGGGAGCTGGCTCCCTCAGCTTGCAGGGAGATGTGGAGGGAGAGGCGCGAGCGGGAACAGGGGCTGCGTGCAGCGCTTGCGGGCCAGCTAGAGTTCCGGGTGGGCGTGGACTTGGCGGGCCCCTCACTCAGAGCAGCCGGCAGGCCCTGCTGGCCCCGGGCAATGAGGGGCTTAGCACCCGGGCCAGTGGCTGCGGAGGGTGTACTGGGTCCCCCAGCAGTGCCAGCCCACCGGCGCTGTGCTCGATTTCTCACTGGGCCTTAGCTGCCTTCCCACCGGGCAGGGCTCGGGACCTGCAGCCCGCCATGCCTGAGCCTCCCACCCCCTCCATGGGCTCCTGTGCGGCCCTAGCCTCCCCAACGAGCGCCACCCCCTGCTCCAGGGTGCCTAGTCCCATCGACCACCCAAGGGCTGAGGAGTGCGAGCGCACGGTGCGGGACTGGCAGGCAGCTCCACCTGCAGCCCCGGTGCAGGATCCACTGGGTAAAGCCAGCTGGGCTCCTGAGTCTGGTGGAGATGTGGAGAACCTCTATGTCTAGCTCAGGGATTGTAAACACACCAATCAGCACCCTGTGTCTAGCTCAGGGTCTGTGAATGCACCAATCGACACTCTTCTGTATCTAGCTGCTCTGGTGGGGCCTTGGAGAACCTTTATGTCTAGCTCAAGGATTGTAAATACACCAATGCGCACTCTGTATCTAGCTCAAGGTTTGCAAACACACCAATCAGCACCCTGTGTCTAGCTCAGGGTTTGTGATGCACCAGTCAACACTCTGTATCTAGCTGCTCTGGTGGGGCCTTGGAGAACCTTTGTGTCGATACTCTGTATCTAACTGATCTCATGGGGACGTGGAGAACTTTTATGTCTAGCTCAGGGATGGTAAACGCACCAATCAGTGCCCTGTCAGAACAGACCACTCGGCTCTACCAATCAGCAGGACATGGGTGGGGCCAGGTAAGAGAATAAAAGCAGGCTGCCCGAGCTAGCAGCAGCAACCCGCTCGGGTCCCCTTCCACACTGTGGAAGCTTTGTTCTTTCGCTCTTTGCAATAAATCTTGCTACTGCTCACTCTTTGGGTCCACACTGCTTTTATGAGCCGTAACACTCACTGCAAAGGTCTGCAGCTTCACTCCGGAAGCCAGCGAGACCACGAACCCACCAGAAGGAAGAAACTCCGAACACATCCGAACATCAGAAGGAACAAACTCCAGATGCGCCACCTTAAGAGCTGTAACACTCACCGCCAGGGTCCGCGGCTTCATTCTTGAAGTCAGTGAGACCAAGAACCCACCAATTCCGGACACACTACTAGGTTTTTTTTCCCCTTAATGTGTTGATATAATTAATGTATCATACATTTACCTTTCTTTTTTTTTTTTTTTTTTTCTGAGTCGGAGTCTCGCTCCGTTACCAGGCTGGAGTGCAGTGACACAATCTTGGCTCACTGCAACCTCCGCCTCCCAGGTTCAAAGGATTCTCCTTCCTCAGCCTCCCCGAGTAGCTGGGATTACAGACATGCGCCACCACACCCAGCTAATTCTTATATTTTTAGTAGAGACGGGGTTTCACCATGTTGGCCAGGCTGATCTCAAACTCCTGACTTCAGGTGATCGGCCCACCTCGGCCTCCCAAAGTGCTGGGATTACAGATGTGAGCCACCATGCCCAGCCAAATTTACCTTTTTTAAGTGTACATCTAGTTCTGTAGTTTTGATTATATTCACAAAATTATGCAGTCATCACTATTAATTCTAAAACATTTTCATCACCCCCAAAGGAATGTACCCGTTTGCAGTCCCTCCCAGTTCCTTCCTTCCCCAACTCCTGTCAACCATTAATCTCTTTTTTGTCTCCATGGATTTGCCTGTTCTGGACATTTCAGATAAATGGAATCTTACAGTATGTGGTCTTCTGTGTCTGGCTTCTTCCACTTAGCCCAGTGTTTTCACGTTTCTTCCATGTTGTAGCATGTCTCAATACTTTGTTCCTTTTCATGGCTGAGTAATATTCCATTGTATGGGTAGACCAAGTTTTGTTTATTCCTTCTGCAGTTGATGGGCTTCTGGATTGTTGCCCCGTTTGGACTATGATGAGTAATGCTGCTGTGAACCATTTTTAGGATTTTGTGCGGACATATGTTTCCATTCTCTTGGGTATAAGAAGTGGAATTGCTGGATCATATGGTCACTCTGTTTAACTGTTTGAAAAACTGCCAGACTGTTTCCCAAGCTTCTGTACCATTTCTCTATTCCCACCAGCAATGTTTGAGGGTTGGAATTTTTTCCATACCCTCAGCAACACTTGTTATTGTTGGTCTCTTTTATTATAGTCATCCTGGTAGGTGTAAAGTGGTGTCTCATTGTGGTTTTGATTTGCATTTCCCCGATGGCTAATAAGGTGCTTATTGGCCATTTATATGTCTTATTTTGAGAACTTTCTATTCAAATCCTTTGCCCATTTTTAAATAGAGATATCTTTTTAATTGTTCAGTTGTTGATAGTGTTTTATATATTTCGGATACTAGACCCTTCTCAGGATTTGCAAATATTTCCCCCCATTCTGTGGGTTGTCTTTACGTTTTCTTTATAGTGCTCTTTGAAGCAAAACATTTTAAATTTTGATGATGACCAATTCTATTTTTCCTTGGGTTACTTTTGCTTTTAGTGTCCTATCTAAGAAGCCATTGCTTAATGCACGGTCATGAAGGTTCACATCTATGTTTTCTTTAAAAGTTTTGTAGTTTTAGCTGTTATAATGAGATCATGATCAGTTTTGAATTAATTTTGTATATGATGTGAAGTAGGGTTCCATCTTCATTCTTTTGCATGTGAATATCCAGTTGTCCGAGCACCATTTGTTGAAACGAATATTCTTTCTGCCCCTTGAATTGTCTTGGCACCCTTGTAGAAAATCAGTTGAGCATAGATGCACAAGTTTATTTCCAGATTCTCTGTTCTATTCCATTGATCTTTATGTCTGTCCTTAGGCTGGTACCACATTGCCTCAATTACTCTAGCTTTGTAGTAAGTTTTGTAATGAGGAAGTGTGAGTCCTCCAACTTCGTTTTTCTTTTTCCAGATATTTTAGTGGTCCTGAGTCTCTTGCATTTTCACAGGAATTTTAGGATCAGCTTGTCATTTCCTGCAAAGAAAAAGCTGTAGTTTTGATGGCTATCATATTGAGTCTATAGATCAATTTGGGAGTATTGCCCACTTAACAATATTAAATCTCCTATTAATGAGCCTTGTGTGTCTTTCCATTTATTGAAGTCTTCTTTAATTTCTTTCAATGGTATTTTGCAGTTTTCAGTGTTTAAATTTATTTTTTAAATTTATTTCTTTTTGATGCTTTTATAAATGGAATTGTTTTCTTAATTTCATGTTTGGATTGTTCATTGCTGGGGTATAGAAATACAGTTGAGGCCAGGCATGGTAGCTCACACCTATAATCCTAGCACTTTGGGAGGCTGAGGCGGGAAGATCACTTGAGCCAAGGAGTTTGAGACAAGTCTGGGCAACATAGTGAGACCCCATCTCTACCAATTAGTTGGGTATGGTGGTGCAGTCACTCAGAAGGCTGAGCGGGGAAGATCCCTGGAGCCTGGGAGTTTGATGCTGCAGTGAGCTGTGATCGTGCCACTGCACTCTAGCTTGGGCAACTGAGTGAGACCCTGTCTAAAATACATATATATAATTTTCTCTTTTTTTGAGATGGAGTTTCACTCTTGTTGCCCAGGCTGGAGTGCAATGGCACGATCTCGGCTCACGTCAACCTCCCTCCCACGTTCAAGCAATTCTCCTGCCTCGGCCTCCCGAGTAGCTGGGATTATAGGCATGCACCACCACGCCTGGCTAATTTTGTATTTTTAGTAGAGACAGGTTTTCTCCATGTTGATCAGGCTGGTCTTGAACTCCTGACCTCAGGTGATCCCCCCAACCTTGGCCTCCCAAAGTGCTGGGATTACAGGCATGAGCCACCACGCCGGACCCATAAATATAATTTTTAAAAATTAAAAAAGTACAGTTGCTTTTCATATATTGATCTTGTATCCTGCAACCTTGCTAAACTCATTTATTAGCTCTAATAGTTTTGGAGGTTTCTTAAATATGTGCATTCCTTGGGATTTTCTATGTACAAGATCCTATTATCTGCAAGTAGAGATGGTTTCACTTCTTCCCTTCCACTCTGTATGCTGTTTCATTTTTCTTGCTTAATGGCCACGGCTAGAACCTCCAGTACAGTGTTAAATAGAAGTGGCAAGAGCAGATCTCCTTATCTTGTTCCTGGTCTTAGGGGAAGTGTCTAGTCTTTCACTGGGGAGTCTGGGTTTTTCTAGAAGGTTGAAAAAGCTCCCTTATTTTCCTAGTTTGTGGAGTGTTCTTGCCATGAAAGGGTGTTAGATTTTTTCAAATGCTTTTTCTGCATCCATTGAGATGATCGTGTGGTTTTTGTCCTTTATTAATACGGTGTATTGCCTTGGTGGATTCTGTGTGTTGACACTGCTATCGTTATGAGGTTTGCCACAGAGCAGAGTAGCACACTGTCAGGAACCCCTTGAGCCAGGGAGCTCCATGGGCACTTTTTCTGCGAGGGAGGCTGTAGTCAACAGCAGGGGCCTGGGAGTCAGATGGTCTGGGTGTGACCTCCTGGCTGTACCACTGGCTCACCGTGGAACTCTATGCAGGGAAGTGCCACCTCTGTGCCCTAGTTTCCTCATCTGTGTTTTGATGCAGTGTTTTGAGACATTGGCTACTGGCCACTAGTGATATTACATGCAGTGTTTTGAGACATTGGCTACTGGCCACTAGTGATATTATGTAAAAACTTGGATGGGCCAGGGTGGGGAGGGACAGTTGAGGAGGGCATTGAAATCTGAAAGCCAAGCTGATTCACCTGCTCTAAAAACTCTGGGAGCCACAGGGAGTCTGGAAGCTCTTATGGGAGGTGGCCTGTTTGACCCCAGCAGCCTCCAAATCTTCCTGTGGGAGGAGGGGCCAAGGGTGGAGCCCAGGCTGGTGAGCGCCCGTCTGAAGCCTGCCTACGGCAGAACCCTCCAGTTTATTCAGGCCTGAGCACCATATCCTTTGAGGCTGGGTTGCAGGGGCTGTGTGTTTGCAGTGAGGAGGCTTTTGCACAGACTGCTTCTTCACTTGACAGCCATGGAGGGCCTGCCAGCCCTCACAGTGTTCCCGCCCTGCCTGGGGCCTTGTTTGGAAAATGGCTTTTAGCTGAGCACAAGCTCCCCTCCCTCCCCACCCTGACTTTCCTGACTTCCCCTCTCCTGTGCTGCCAGGTGAGCCTGGCTCCTTGTCCTGGCTCTGCCGTTGACCGTTCTATGACCTTGGGGCCTGTTTCTGGACACTGTCAGGGACCGCTGGGGATTGAACAGGCCTCTGTGCAGAGGGCCTGCAACACTGTCTGCCAGGGGCTCGGGAAACACTGGCTCCAGACCACCCTCCCAGTGCCCCAGAGAAACTGCAACCCCCCAAATCTTTCTGTTTGGAGTTTAGACTGTGAGGGTAGGAGTGGGAGAACAGGGGAATGAGGATGAGGAGGGAGATAAAAGCACTTTTATATGCCCTGTGTAATTCTTGGCATTTGTTTTTATGAGATAAATGAGGCTGGATCTACCTTGATTTAATGTCCTGACCTCCTAGCCAGCCAAGTAGCTAGCAGCTCGAGACAGTCCGCTTCGCTCTGTTTACTTTTGGTTTGGTTTCCAAGCCTGTGGGTGGCAGACCGCCCCCGCCCCGCTCACGCTCAGCCTTTCCTGGCCCCTGTGCCCTGAAGTACAGGGTGGTCCCACCTCTGTGGTCTTATCAGGGAAGGGGGACAATGACAAGAAGCAATAATAACAAACCAGTAATTTCATCATCAGCAGAGAGATTCCAAATACATTTTGTTATCCCACAAAAAAATCAGTTTACCCCTGCTCGGTGCCAGGCATGAGTCAGGATGAACAGAACAGGTCAGCTTTTGAGGGTTTTAGAAAGTTGGGCTCACCCTTAGAATCCACTGGGTGGGCCTGGAGAGGGGCCCAGGAACGCCAAGCTGTGAAGGGTGAGGAGGCATTGGCAGGGGGACCAGGCGCGGCCTGGGCTGGAGCATGCAGCAGAGATGCAGTGAGCGTGCTGGGGAGGCCACCTCTGGAGCTCCATGCAATGCCCTCAATTATGTTAAGTAGTCGGCAGGTGAGGGGTCAGGCAGTGTCCATGTGGAAACAGCTGTGTCACTACCAGCTAGTTCTTTAATCTCTCTGACCCCAGTTTCCTCCTCATGGGATTATTTTGCAAACTGTAGCGGTGATGCCGGCAAAGCCCTCGGTACAGCGCTAGACACATGCTAAGAGCTGTATTGTCACTGCGATTATTATTAAGCCAGTGCATCACACGGTGGGAAAGTCTTTATTGAACCAGAAAAATGGTCATGGCTTATTAAGTTAGGATTCAGGTTACAAAACAGTATCCTGTTTGTACAGCTCTCTGTGTGTAAATGTACGCGTGGCTAAAAGGCCACAGTGGTGGGGTAGTAGTTGTAATGTCTGTGAATATGTACATTTTTTACTTTTCTGTACTCTTCGGATTTTACACAGTGATCATACATGAGTTTTGTAATTACAGAAATGTTATTAGACAATGTAATGGCAGGGCTGTGGTTATTCACACACACAAGCACATGGGACTGCAGAGTTTGGGGACGGTCAGATCCAGGAGCGTGGGGGCACTGAAGGCCCCTGGGGTGGGGCGGGCTGTCGCAGGATGTGCGCCTGGGGCAGCTGCCCAGGAGCTGTGCTGACCAGGCCTCCCTTCTGCCCTAGATGACAGGATCTGCTCACCACCCTTCATGGAGCTCACGAGCCTGTGCGGGGATGACACCATGCGGCTGCTGGAGAAGAACGGCCTGGCTTTCCCGTTCAGTGCGTACCATCCCAGCTCCACCTGAGGGCAGGCGCTGCAGACCACAGGCCAGCATGGGGGGCGGGCTGGGTTTATAGTCCCCTCTGGATTTAAGCTCACCCGAGGATGGACGGGCACATGGCCCTGGGTCCCACTTCCACCCACACCATAGAAACGGGTCCTGGTAGGGGGCACAGGGCAACGTGCTCACCTGCCTGGCCTGGGGGTGTCTACCCACATGTCACCCTTGGTGCAGATACCAGGTGTCCAGAGTCTGTGTCTCAGCTAGAGTTCCTTTCTAGACATGCCAAGTACCCCTGCCTCGTGGGTGAATGGCCTCACTAATTTCTCTCTGCTTCTCTCTCCCCAACCCATAGTTTGCAAAACCAGAGTGGCTCATGGCACCAACTCTCACGAGGTGAGTGGAAGAATATGTGACTGTCTGTTGCCCCTGACCCCCATCCTTTCCACTCGTCGTGTCTCAATGCTACCCTGCCGGCTTCCTCACTGCCACTGCTCCTGCCCTGCTGTTAGTCCTGGCTCTTTGGTAGATCGCCTCCTTCCCTTCCCTGGACTCCAGAAGAATAGAGCAGGAGTGCTGTGGCTTCAAACACTGTCTGCAACCTCACCCCAATGCCTGTCCTGTCCCGAAGGCAGGAGGATGTGCTGGGGACCCATCTGTCCTCTGTGGAGCCTGTCTTAGCTCTGGCAGCCATAACAAACCCCAGGCACTGGGTGGCTTTGCCACATTTATTTTCTCACAGCCCTGGAGGCCAAAAGTCCCAGGTCAAGGTGCCAGCAGGGTCAGTTTCTGGTGAGGCCTCTCCTCCTACCTCGCAAATGGCCACCTTCTCTCTGTGTCCTCACACGGCCTCTTGTGTGTGTGAATGGGGAGGGGCAGAAAGCAAGAGCAAGCTCTCTGATTTCTTCTGATAGGGGCACTAATCCCATCTTGAGGGCCCCGCCCTCAAGACCTCCCAAAGGCCCCACCTCCAGATACCACCACAGTGGGGCACGGGCTTCAGTGTAGGAATTCTGGGGCGCACGTTCAGTCCATAGGGGAGCTTGTGCGAGTGATGCCCTGCAGGTCTGTCTGTCCTTTGGGCCATCAGTGTCATCTCCTTGAGGGCCTGTTTTGTGGCAGGCACCGGGCTGGGCCCACATGAGGGCTGTTAGCTCTGAGAAGGCTCTGACACTGCCACAGGGGTCTGCCATGCTGCTGAATTGAGACGGGCCAGGGAAGAAAGGAGGCCGCTTAGAATCAACGCCGTGGAATGCTTTGATTCACGAGTCACCCACCCGCCCATTCATTCTTTTATTCACTCTATGATGTTCCCGGCCACCTTGAGGACCACGGGGACCAGGGGATGGATGCATAGTATGTGAGTCCTCTCCCTAGAGAGAGCCAAGGAGCCTGTGAGCACTCCGGGGGCTAGAGGAGTGGATGGTCATGCAGGGGCTTCGCTGGGGCCAGGGCCCGCACCACCCACAGGAGCCACACCTGGGGCCTTGTCTTTGCCCTGGACACAGCCCTGCCTGGGGTCTCCCCACTGGGCACATGTGGGGGTGCGCTGGGCAACAGGCATCTGACCGGAGTGGGCTCTCTGGGGAAGGCCTGTCCTTGGAAAGCCCCACCAACAGAAATCCTCCCCAGAGCTCACAACTAAAAGGGGAAGATTCAGCAGCATGGGCCTTTCCTGGGTTATGTACTGCTCTTTATCCCTGGCCTGCACTTCCGGGGAAGTGTCAGCAGACAGTGTCGGCGTAGCGTGGCACATGCTGTGATGGGAAGGAGTGTGGAGACAGCCTGCTGTCCTGTTGTCAGTTGTCTGAAATCAGGAGCCCTCATGTAGTCTTCCTGTGGGTGCTGGCCCTCCTGCCGCAGCCTACCTGGGCTCTGTGCCCGGTGCTGGCAGCACCCTCCGGGATGTGCCAGGCCAGGGAGGGAGCAGGAAGGCTCGAGAGCAGCAGTGTCAGTCCCCAGGCCCCACTCAGCCCCAGTACCTGCCTGCCCGCCTTCCACCAGCCCCTTTAACCACCCAGTGGTTCCTCTGTGTGTGAGTTGCTTGGGTGTTCCCAGACGGAAGCACAAGTGCAGTCATTAGTGTGATTAGATCGGCCTAACTCAGAACCGGGCAGCCTGGGAGGAGGGAGCCACTTCTGCGAGTCACTCGAGGCCCTGAGGGCCGGGGCTGTGGAATTCCACAGACCTGGGACCGATTCTGGTGCCGTGTGTTGCCATTTGTGCGACTTTGGCAAATTACCCAGCCACCCAGAGTATCACATTTGTGATTGGAGACATTAGCGGCTTCTGTGAAGGATGAGGGGTCACTGCCAGGGTTGCCTGGGTGGACTGTTGGATGAGCTGTCGGAACCAGCTGCCCTAGAGCCTGCCAGGTACTTGCTGAAGGGGATGGGGGTTCTGGATCCAGGTGTACCCCTCTCCGGATGCCCCTGATGGGCCTCGGGACTCTCAGCCCTCAAGTTTGGGGTCAGCACGCTCAGGGGAAGCTATAAATCACCCCTCATCCTAGCCATCTGGCTCCAGGATATTTGTACGGGCGCCCCTCCCTCTACTCCCCAGCAGGCTGTCTGGGTCCACTGCCGGCAAGGTGTGCCACCACGTCCCATGTACTCAGAGACCCCAGTGGACTCTTGTGTGCAGACAGGGCGTGTTAGCATTACAGGGACTTGCCCTCTGGGGTGGACACTGTCCAACCAGATAGGCAGAGGTTGGGGGACAAGCTTCTCACAGATTCCAGGGGTACCCAGGAAAGCCAAGTACAGCAGGGGTAGAAAATAGCACTGTGCATGGCTGGCTTTAGATAGGGCAGCAGGTGCTTCTGATCGGGAGTCCTCATCTGCATCCCAGCCCACCCACTCACTGCCTCTGAATCTCCCAGCCCCAGACTCAACCAAAACCAGGACCATTTCTGCTAAACCGCTCTGTCTTCATTTTATGTTCATAGAACTATTTGGGTTTTTGTTTTGTTTTCGAGCCAGTGTGAGGGTACTCATTTGCTCCACAGTGGAATCTGTCATTTTTTTTTTTTAAGCTGTAACTTAGCCAAAAGCTCAAAGCACCCCTGAAGCCACCCATGATTTTGCAGAGGAAGACAGTGGCGCTTAAGCAGGGTGGGGGCCCAGCCTCGGCTCACACAGAAGTGCTGAGCAGGCACTCCAGCCCCTGCCTGACTCCAGAGCTGCTCGTGTTTTTCCTGTCCTTTATTCTTGTCAGAAGGCTGAGGAGATGTTCACTGCCCCCCAATGCTCCCAGCACAGACACACACTTTTTGTTTTTCCCATGTGGCCTGGATTTCCACGTCTGTCCTGCCCAGCTGAGCTCCAGGCACGTAGGGCCGGCGCTCCGTGACAGCTGACACAAGGGGTGGCAGCTGGGGAGGCAGCCAGCTGTCCAGGGCCCATTTTCCCTGCTCAGCAGCCCCAGCCGTCTGGTGGCTCCTTCCTGGGGCCCTGCGGGCTGAGGGATTAGCCATGACCCTGGCACCAGCAGCTGGATCGACTAGGCCTAGGGCCCACCCCTCTGTGCTTAGAGCAGACCCTGTGCAGAGCCTGTGCTGGCCGGGGCTGAGAGCGTTTTGGCAGCTGCCTCCCTGCACTCCCTACCCCAGCTCCTAGCAGATCCTCCTGTCAGGGACCTTTTTCCCCAGAGGAGTCGGGGACCAGGAGCACAAAGGCCTGTTGTTTGCGGAGTGTCACGTGGCTCCGTGTGTAGGGGTGCGGCTGGGTGCTGTGCAGACCCAGTTCCATCCCGGGCTCGCTCACTGTCCAGCAGTCACTGAACCTATCAGCGCCTCATCGTCCTCATCTGTGAAAGGTTGTATGCTCACCTCAGATGCGCATTGTGAGGGAGACACTAGGTAACTGGTGTACGTGCTCAGAACAGGGCCTGGCCTGTCACAACTGCTTGACAAGAGGCAGCCGTTGTCATCATACAGGCTTTGACTCAAGGCCTCCTGACTCCTGCGCCTGAGTCATCTGCTTCCTTCCTCCTCCTCCCGGGTCTTTGTGGAGGATCCTTTAGGATGTCAGAGGGTTGAGCGGCACAGAACCTCAGGGGTCCCCTTCCCTGGACCACAGTGCGACGAGTGGCTCCACACTCTCAGAAGTTGTGCAGTGCACAGCCAGCTTGATCTCACATGGCAGGCCCGGTGGAGGGAGGATCTCCAACCCTGCAGCAGAAGGGATGCATCCCCAGGTGTTCTTCACAAGTCCCACTCCACTCACCCTAGCTCGAGGCTCCTCTTGGGGAGTCCTCATGCCATGGGACCAGGGATGGGCCTTGGTGGGGGTGCTCTGGACAGGTGACACACCTGTGTGTTGGAGGCTGAGAGGGTGGTGGATTCTGACAGAGCCTTTGACCCCTCGTCTTCCCAGATGGCTATCGTGTTCAACCAGGAGGGCCTGAACGCCATCCAGCCACCCTGCGTGGTCCAGAATTTCATCAACCACAACGCCGTCCTGTACAAGGTGTTCGTGGTTGGCGAGTCCTACACCGTGGTCCAGAGGCCCTCACTCAAGAACTTCTCTGCAGGCACATCAGGTAACCACTCCTCTCGTCATCTGGGGCTGAGCGAGACTCAGGGGCCCAGCTGGGATGTGGCAGCAGCTCTCTGTCCTTCAGCACTGCCCCCACCACCCTGTGTTCTTGGTGGGATGGAGAGGTGCTCTAAAGGTGGAAAGAGTTGTGTACGGTGGATAAAGAGGTCTTGGGGAACTAGTAAAATGTCCGTGTTCGCTGGGTCATTGTAGGGGGCCCCACCCACCTGAACCACCGTAGACTCCAGGACGCATCCAGAAGTGTTCTGTCCCCAGGACGCTTCCTGGGGACCCACACAATAATGATACTCACGGAGGAACACACTGGGACAGGTGTGGCCAGCATGGTGTGGATTGGCCTTCCAGGGAAGCGAGGGCAGGTGCTGCCTGCTGTCTCCCGCTGAGCCGTCTTTACCTTGGGTCTCATTTTCCCCGGGGGAGCCTGAGACAGAGTTGCAGCGTAGCTGCCAGAGTGAATCAGGCTCTGTGAGAAGCAGCAGCTGCCGGGTTACAGGTCTTCTTAGGTGCAGGACTCCTACCCTGCCAGTGAGCGGGTTTTGAGTCAGTGGACGGTGGTCTAGGGGTCCCGCGGGTGTCACGTAGGGTGTTCTCTGCATGGTGCTGTTGTCGCTGGGCCTGAGAAGCAGCCTCCCAGGGAGCAGCCTGTGGACCCCGCTCTGCTGAGGGGCCTTCCTTCCGCCAGCTGCTCACCACCCTCTCCAGCCTCAGCCATTTTAAAAACGGACACTGAGTTAAAGATTTGCTGGCAGTGGAGCTGCTCGAAAGAATGTTCTAGTGGCTTCTGAAGGCATCTCTAAGGCACGTTCTGGAAACCTTTAGAACAGTGGCAGTGTCTTGGGATAAGTAGCTTTCCAGGAGGACGCTTTGGAGAACACTCACTGCCCCGCTGTGGCTTGTTCAAATCAGCCGCACATTTCTTTCAGCAAGGGGAACCCACATCATCAGAAGCATTCAGACGCTGGCCGTTTTACCTCCACCTGAGCAAACAGATGTGTCCTCTTGGCATCCCTCCTCCAGGGACTGCCTGTGGCCATCCACACCTCCTGGCTGGTGTGCCGCCCGGCATGGAGGGGCTGCAGTGCTGCGGTCGCCCTCTCAGCCCTTCTTCCCCTAGATGCCTCTTCTCTTTCCATGGACACATACAGAGCATGGATACTTTGGAAACGTGCAGGTGTTCATTTTCCTCCTGAGGGCAGGCGGCCTTCCTAGCTGGGCATGTGGCTCCCGGACTCAAGGCTGTATTTTCAGGGTTTGCGACATCCTGGTCCCAGCCCCTGTCCACTGGGTGGGAGCCAAATGCTGGAAGCGTACTTTTATATGTGGCTATATACCACCAAGTGATATTCCTCAAAGTTATGGGCTGGAAGAGGCTGACATTTTTTAAAATGCTGTTTATTCCCTAATTTAAGAAAATAATAATGTTTAAGACTATGGAAAATATATTAACAGGAGTTATATTTTATATCAACTCCTTTCTGTTTTTACCCAAGTCACTCCATCTCTAAAAGAAATTTACTGTCAGATCTCCTTTCTTATCCACACAGAAGTGTGGTTGTGTTTTTCTGGGTTTTTTTTGTTGTTGTTGTTTTCTCCTTTTTCCTCCTGTTTGCAAAATGCTGGGCCAGTTTCCGTCTCGATGCTAGGAACCATTAACAGCAGAGTGCGGGCTCCTGTCCTGTATCTGTGAGGACAAGGACTCCTTGCCTGTGCGTCTTCTTGTGTGGCCATTTCTAGGTTGCCAGTTTGCCATAAAATGCAGACCAGGAGACCAGACGTGGTGGCTCATGCCTGTAGTCCCAGTTCTTTGAAGAGACCAAGGTGGGAAGATTGCTTGAGGCCGGGAATTTGAGACCAGCCTGGGCAACATAGTGAAACTCCATCTCTACAAAAAAAAAAAATTAAAAACTTACCTGGGCCTGGTGGTGTGCACCTACAGTCCCAGCTACTAAGGAGGCTGAGGCAGGAGGATCGCTTGGTCCCAGGAGTTTAAGGTTGCAGTGAGCTGTGGTCATGCCACTGCACTCCAGCCTGGGTGACAGTTAAGACCTTGTCTCTTAAAAAAAAAAAAAAAAAAGCAGACGAAGCCCAAATAGTAGAGAAACACACAGAGCTAAAAAGGAGAAATGTTTATTCTGTGCACGTGAACTAAGTAACTGTTAGTGTGTCTCTCCATCCCCCAAGCTGATTCTGTGTCCCCATCTCTAGGGCACTGTGCCAGGGAGCTAACGTGGGTTCTATGGTTTCTACGTGTATGTTCTCTTTCTGGATAAGAAGTGTAATGCAACAGCAGCCTTTTAAGCTGGACCAGTTGGAAAAGGGGTTTGGGACTCTGGCCTCTTTCCGCCCCCCACCCCAGCTTTCCAGTTTCCTTTGCCCAGTGACAGGTCCCCCAGCTTCCCATGGCCACGCAGGGATGGGGCCTCCTTGAGTGGGATTTTTCTGGACCTGGGATAGAGACAAGGACACAAGTCTTCACTTGACAACTGCCAGTCTCCTTTGCCTGTCAGCTGCACTTTTGTTTTTTTACGTGTTGACATCTCAAATCAAGTGTGCCTTATAGCCAGTGGCATCCGTGCAGAGGCTTTCGCTGAAGCTGAAGTCAGGTTGTGGCTTGTGCCATCCACCAGGAACATTTTGTGTTCTCTGCCCGTGGTTCCCATTCATGGAGAGATTGTTTCCCTCCCTCCACCCTGTGCCAGGGTAGAGATGAGCAGCTTCCTTTGCTCTCCCTTGCTATAGAGTGGGTTTATTTCTTGCTCATCTTTATTTACCCTGAGGACGCGGCGCAGGCTCCCAGCTTTATGCAGGTTCCCTCCATTATTCTCTCCAGCTTGAGCCTTGTTTCTGAGCCATGTATGAGTGGTACCTCTCACCACGTAGAGTGGGAGGCAGCAAACTTTTTTTTTGCAAAAGGCCAAATTATAAACATTTCCAGCTATATGAGATTCCATCCCAATTATTTAATGCTGCCGTTGTAGTGCAAAAGCAGCTGTAGATATGCAAATGAGTGGCACGGCTGTGTTCCAGTGAAACTTTATTTACAAGTGCAGGTGGCCGGGCTTACAGTCTGTAGTCTGCTGAGCTCCTCTCCAGAGCCTCTTAATAGTCAGTGATACAGCATTTATCAAACCTACCATGTGCCCAGCCCTGCGTGAGCTGCTGGGGATCCAGTCAGGGACTAGACAGGCATCCAGCTTCCTGCCCTCATGAGCTTGTATTCTGGTGGGAGAAACTGCACACAAGGAGAGAAATAATAAAAGGGTCAACTGTGGCCTGAGATGAGGGGTTCTTAGGGGAAGAGAATGTGTCCTGGGATACCACTGGGTGAGGGGAGCCACTTGGAAGGGCAGCTCAGGTGGTCCCTCTGCAGAGATGATACTCATGGTAACTGGAAGATGACTTGGGTCACCATCTGTAGCACTGGGACACATTCTCCCCATCTCCTTCGCCTCCCGAGAGAGAGGAGATGAAGCAAATAAGGCTAAAAGCAGTGTGGTCCAGCTCATGGCTATACTGCTGAGTTGCTGGGATGTTTGGGGGCTAATCTTATCATTTATTATTCTTTTAAACCTATTTTTTAAATCCATAAGTTGAGAAGAAAACACACACATTCTTCCTTTCATTGCCCTCCCTCCCTGTAGAACATTGGTGGTAGTTGTCCACTGGTGCTGTTGGGCTAGTCCAGGAATAGACTGCACGGGGCACCCAAAATCCAGGGTGCTCTTGTGAGTGAGGGCTTGCCACTACAAGCTGGGAGCACCGCCCTGGTCTGGTGTGTTAGAGGAACCGACAGTCTTGGAGCTGGCCACCAGGTCTCCTTCCCTGATGCCTTCTCACTTGCCTCAGCTTTCCATCGTCTCTTGGGTGACTGGCAGCCATGGGAGGCTGCTCCCATTCCCTCCGACCCCTACTCAGACCGCACGTAGAGAGGAACTGAGCCCAAACCGTCTCTCACTGCCCTGCCAAATGGTCTTATGGCCAGAGCTCCCAGGTCAGAATTAGCCAGAAGGGCCAGGTGCGGTGGCTCATGCCTATATCCCCAGCACTTTGGGAGGCTGAGGCAGGTAGATCACCTGAGGTCAGGAGTTCAAGACCAGCCTGACCAACATGGCAAAACCCTGTCTCTACTGAAAATACAAAAAATTAGCCAGGCATGGTGGCGGGTGCCTGTAATCCCAGCTACTCAGGAGGCTGAGGCAGGATAATCGCTTGAACATAGGAGGCGGAGGTTGCAGTGAGCCGAGATCGGGCCACAGCACTCCAGCCTGGGCGACAGAGTGAGACTCCGTCTCAAAAAAATAAAAAGAAAAACAGAATTAGCCAGGAGGAGAAAACAGCCCCTTTTGAAATGTCCTGTACTCCAGCTCTTCCTGCCAGAGAAGCTGTTGAGTTGCATGATCTGTCCAGGTGAGCAGACACTGGCCGGCCCCTCTGAGTGCCCAGCTCTGGCCCTTCCTGGCACCCACTCAGCACCCACGTATTCTCCTTGCGGCTCCTGCAGACTTCCCAGCCTCCCTGATCTTTGCTGTGTCTACCTGTGCTTGGTGGCCCTTCCTCCCCCTGGGCCTTCTCCGCCACTCAGCAACTGCTATTCAGGATCTACAGGGAAATAGGTGGGAAGGTGCCCTGAGCTCAGGGGGCGGAGCCAGGCTGGGCTACAGGATGAGAAGGTGGGCAGTGTTCCCCTCCCAGCTGCTCCAGCCTGCTCCAGCCTCAAGCCCATGGGGCTTATGCCATCCCCACAGACTCCCTCTTCTTGGCTGTCAGTGCCTTGGGAGTAGAGATCCTGGGGGCCACATGACACATGTCCTGCGGGGTGTTTATTTTCCCCAGGCTCCTCCCCAGGACCATCTTTCATGCCCCCCATCTGGACTGGCTCTGGTCAGAGCGGCAGGAGGACTGTCGGGCACATCAGGGCGGCCAGGGGCCTCTGTGCCCCACTAGCGGGAAGGACGCCAGGTACATCTCAGCGCCTGCCTGCTTGGCTTCCACCCGAATCACTCCCTCATGCATGATTGTTGCGGCGCTGTAGAGTCCTGGAGCTGATGGGGTCATTGGCAGCCAGAGCAGGTGCCCCATTGGCATGGCCCCTGGCATGCAGTGGCCCTCAGCCAGTGCCCTCCTGTCCTCGCACATAGGTGCCTGGATGCCAGGGGTGTGCATTGCATCCTGGGGGTGGGAGCCACAATGCCTCACCCTGCAAGGACTCAAGGAGGGGCTGCTGGGGCTGGCGGCCCAGGACGGTCCCGTGCCAGCCTTGGGGGAAGTCGTGGGATGGTGACAGACAGCCTTTTCCAGAACTCGGCCTGAGGCTCATGGTTCTGCAATTCTTGCATTCACGTGCCAATGCTTCCCAGTGCGTATGTGCGTGTTTCTGACCAACCGACCTGACATTTCCCCCAAGTGACTTTGGCTTACTCCCCAAAGACATTTCTACTGTGGGATCTACTTGCACTTTCAGTATTCTTTGGATTGGTCTGCCTCTGCGGGTCCCCAGTGGGCCTGTGCGGGCCGGGTGTTGTGGGAGGCAGGCGGGAGCCAGACGTGTGGGGTGAGGGTATTTCAGACTCTCTGTGCCAGCTTCCAGTGCCAAAGAGAAATTGTGCTGTGTGCTTTCTTGGATGGATCCTGTGGAAGCCTACATTCTCTGATTTCCTATTTTTTTCCCTAAGTCACTAAGAACCACCAGAACCCTTTGTATTTTAAGTGCTCACGTGCCAGTGCCAGCCTGTCCCTATGTCTCTAGCATGTTCCCCAAAAGAGAGTCCCGTGGGCTGGGGAGTGGGCTGGGAGCACTGGCCTAAATAATACCAAGAGACTGCTTTACCGTGGGCCCTCTCTGGCTGTGATATTCAGGTGTTTAGCTGTCCCACCCAGCCCTTTCCCCCCAGTTCCCTGTATAGTGACAGGGCACTTTGGGAACAGGGCCTCAGGGAAAACCAGATGTGATGCTGTGAGACGGTAGCAGAGGTCGGCTCATTACATCGGTCACTTTCATGTGGGAGGAGAAGGTGAACCGGAGGCCCTGATGGGGCACACGTCCGTGCCCAGGGCTGGTGCCCAGCTCGTGTGTTGTGTGCCCGGGGTGGTGCTGCCCCCTGGTGTCGGGTGGCGGCAGTGCGGTCCCTGCATTGAGGGTCTAACGCCGGCTCCTTCCTGTCGCTTTTTCAGACCGTGAGTCCATCTTCTTCAACAGCCACAACGTGTCAAAGCCGGAGTCGTCATCGGTCCTCACGGAGGTGGGTCCCTCCGCTGGGTTGGCCTGGCCTGAAACTGCCCTCCCCTGGGCCTAGGTGTGGGCTGCTGTGGCCATGGGGTCCTTGGCCGAGCTCTCCAGCAGGGTAGGGTGGGAAGGACCTTTGCCTCTGTGCCAGGGGCCCCAGGAGGTTCCAGAGACCCCTGTTCCTCTGCTTGCTTCGAGCCTTCGTGCTAGCAGCCATTGCAGCCCGGCCCAGCACAGGGAGAGGTGAGGGGCACACTGGGGTGCGGGGACAGACCACTCACTGCAAGTTGCCCACACAGAAGGTGTGCTGACCCTTCTCCCAGCATGAGGAATTGGAAGAACTGCTCTCTAATCTGCCTTGCTCCTGATTTTTAAAAAGGCTGTGGAGGCAGCACCATCTCAGTCCTTTGTCCTGCAGTGGTCCTGAGGCTGGCAGGAGTGTCACCCCTGCCCCCAGCACTGTGGGTAATGGGCGTCCTGGCTGTTCAGTGAGTGTCGCTGTGGCCAGTGTC
Source organism: Nomascus leucogenys (assembly GCF_006542625.1). NCBI lineage: Eukaryota > Metazoa > Chordata > Mammalia > Primates > Hylobatidae > Nomascus > Nomascus leucogenys. The sequence goes on from NC_044402.1 coordinate 12,813,825, forward strand.
AGCCCAGGTGCCCTGCAGTCCAGGTCGCAGTCAGGTCTCATGGCATCAGAGAGGCTCAGTGACCTTTTCACGTTCACAAAGCTGTTCACACGGTGCAAGGCTGGGGTTTGACCCCAGATCTGTCTGACTCCAAAGTTGGATCTTCCAGGAATTTAGGACTTCTGACCTCACCAGTGATTCCTGAGCACCTGACCCCAAAGAATTTAGGAAAGGCTACCCTCTGCTGTTTGCCCGAAGTCCAGAGAGCCAGTGGCCACTTCCCTAAACTCAGAGCCCTCTGCCAGGGAGCCCGCTGTTCTGAGGATGCATGTGTCCTGCTCTTCCTGGGGGGCTTTGCTGGTGTCCTCCTTCCTGTCCTGGGCTGGCCTCTCCAACGAACCAGCCTCCACTCCAGTGGCAGTGCTCGCGTCCCTGGGGGGGGCTGCCCCAGAACCCAGATGGCCTGTCTGTCTTTTGTGTCAGGGTCCTCTGAGGAGCCAGCAGTGTGCCGAGGATTAGACAGAGCACAGGCGTGGGCAGGACCTGGAGGGAACATCGCCATCCTTCAGGGTGTTGACACATGTCCCCTGGGAACATGTCAGGCTTTGGGGACAGATTTAAACAGAGCCTCAGTGCCTGGCTGAGAATATTATAAGATGTTCTGTGCAAGAGACGGCTTTCTTCTAAGCTTCAGAATCCCAGGGCTTCTTCCCTGCATGGCTTTGCTCTGGGGGCCTCGGCAGCCCATGTGATGGAGGGGAGTTGACGTTTGCAGACTGAATGTCCTCTCATGGGCAGGGCCAGCAGCCATGATGGCAGAGGGACCCACCAGAAGTCACTGTCTTGGATTATCACTTGTTGACCTCAGCCTCAATCTCCTCATCTGTAAAACGGGAAGGGGTCGGCCTAGAGACACTGCAGGGCCTTTCCCTTCACCTCTGAGGTCTGCAGTCACCTCCTCCTTCCCTCAGCGCATGGCTGCTAGTCAGGAATCTGCCAGGACTGATGACTTCCAAAAATAGAAAAGGGAAATGCGGTCAGCACCACCTTTTCCACTGGGACATCAGCCCCTCCTAGACGCCCGCGGGCTGGCCTCACACAGCCAGCTCTGTTCCCAGGTGCAGAACACGCTCGCTGCTCATCCACCTGCCCCTGCCCACCTGGGGCTCCTCCAGTCCTGCCTTGGCCTCCCTGGGAGTCTGGCGCAGGAAGCCCTCCTCCGGCCTTAAAGCACCCCCTCTCTTCCCTGTGGGATGCCCCTGAGGATGGGCCCAGCCCCACCTAACTTGCAGGGCCCCACACACCTTTTGCTTTTCGAAATTCAGTCTAGGGTATTAGTTAAGGGCACAGACTCTGACGGGACTGCCTGGGGTCCAGCCCAAGCTAAGGCGAGTCGCGTCACCTCTCTGAGCCTTGGTTTCTTCTTCCTGCCTCGGAAGGGTTCCGGAGTCCAGGGAGTTCCTGGGTGAGAAGCACCCACCACAGTTGCCAGGTGTGCAGTACGGGCACGGTCTCGGCGGCTGGGTGCCGAGGCCCACTGGAGACCCATGAACGCCTTCCTAGTTCCTCTGTCACCTCCTTGCTTTCCAGAACGTCATCGGATCACTTGCGTTGAGGGCCCCAGGCATCTTGTCCTAGGATGGCTATTTGGTTTTGGATAACCAGACAACTTCGGAAGGATTTCTGAGATTCCACAACCAAGCCAAGAGCACTTTTGTAAATGGCGTGCCATGGGGCGTGTGGCAGTGCAGCAGCCAAGCTCCCTTGCTGCCTGGCCTGTGCTGTGAGCCTGAGGCAGCAGCTCCTCCTGTGGGCACCACAATCTCACAGCAAGATGTTTTTATTACGCCATTTACTGGGGCAAGAAAACAAGGCCCAGAGGGTTCTGTTATGGCTTAGGGTACACAGTGGAGAGTGGGCAGCTCCAAGGTGTCCACCAGGGTCTCTCTGACTCAGTGAGGGCCTTGGGCTGCCGGGCGAGTGGCTGAGCTGCCCCACTAGGCTTAGCCTCTGGCCCCCACTGGCAAGAGTGACCCAGGAGGCTCAGAAAAGCTAAGTGGCTGGGTGTGGTGGCTCATGCCTTTAATCCCAACACTTTGCGAGGCCAAGGTGGGCAGATCGCTTGAGCCCAGGAGTTTGAGACCAGTCTGGGAAACGTGGTGAGACCTTTAATCCCTACCAAAACAAAATACAAAAATTAGCAGGGCGTAGTGTTGCTTGCCTGTAGTTTCAGCTACTTGGGAGGCTGAGGTGGGAGGATCATTTGAGCCCGGAAGGTCGAGGCTGCGGTGAGTTGTGATCTCGCCATTGCACTGTAGCCTGGGCAACAGAGCAAGGCCCTGTCTCAAAAGACAAAAAAAAAAGAAAAGTGCTAAGGGATGAGTGTCTCTTACAGCCAGGCCACTCCTGCCCCCTAGAAAGTATTTCTTCCAGATAAGACACCAAGGCCTTGAGGTTGTGAGCAGGGGGGCCCTTCGTGTCCTGCAAAGTCGGGGTGGGAGATGTGCTGGTGTAGGCCTCAGAGCGTAGGTGATACCTGGGCGTGGGTCCATCGGAGCATGGGTGGCGCCCGGGCGTGGGTCCCTTGGAGCATAGGTGATACCCGGGCATGGCATGGGCAGCCCCTGGGCATGGGTCCCTTGGAGCATGGGCAGCGCCCAGGCGTGGGTCCGTCGGAGCGTGGGCGGCGCCCGGGCGTGGGTCCCTCGGAGCTTGGGTGGCGCCCGGGCGTGCGTCCCTTGGAGCGTGGGTGATGCCCGGGCGTGGGTCCCTCGGAGCGTGGGTGATACCTGGGCGTGGGTCCGTCGGAGCTTGGGTGGCAGCCGGGTGTGGGTTCCTGCTCAGCGCTTCCCTCCCTGGAAGTTCCCAGTGGTTACTTCAGCCTCTTGTGCTTGGGTAAGGGCCATTTTTCTTGGTGACCAGGGCTCTGTCCCCAGCCCTGTCGATTTGCTTTCACTTTTTTTTTTAATTCAGGTGCACCTGGCACAGTGGCTCACACCTGTAATCCCAGCATTTTGGGGGGCCAAGGAGGGAGGATTACTTGAGGCCAGGAGTTTGAGGCCAGCCTGGGCAAGATAGTGAGACCCTGTCCTTACAAAAAACAAAATTAGCCAGGCATGGTGGCACACACCTGTAGTCCCAGCTCCTCCAGAGGCTGAGGCCCAGGAGTTCAAGGCTGCAGTGAGCCGTGATTGCACCACTACACTCCAGCCTGGGTGACAGAGTGAAACATTGTCTCTAAATAAAATAAAATTGAGGTAAATTCACATACATAAGATTAACCATTTTAAAGCGAATAATTCAGTGGCAATTAGTACATTCACAGTGTTGTCCAATCACCACCTCTGTCTGGTTCCAAAACATTTTCATCACTGAGAAGAAAACCCTGGGCCCACTGGCACTCACTCCCCATTTCCCCCACCTCTTGTTACTGGCAGCCACTGAGCTCGTTGCAGTCTCTGTGGCGTTGCCTGTTCTAGATGTTCCATAGAAATGGAATCACAGTATATGAGCTTTTGTATCAGGTTCCTGCAGTCAGCATGATGTGTTCAGGGTTCCTCCACGTTGTGGCATATGTCAGAAGTTCATTCCTTTTTATGGCTGTACAGTATTCCGTCGTATGGATAGACCAGTTTTTGTAGCCGTTCATCTGTGGATGCACGCTGGGGTATGAATAACACCACGATGAGCGTGGGTGGACAGCATCCGTTTGAGTACACGTTCTCAGCTCTGGGGTGTGTACCCCAGAGCAGAACTGCCAGGTCAGATGGTTATTCCATGTCCAGCTTTTGAACCCAGCTTCACTTTTGTCTTTCATGGATCAGCCACTCCCTTCCCCTTTGGCCCCTAAGCCCACAACCCCCAAAACTTCAGTATTTATTGAGCACCTAGTGTGAGCCCTCCCTTGGCTGATTTAGAGGAGACGGGATGCAGTTCCTGCCCTGGAATTCAGATGAATCTCCTCCCAGCCGGGCACATACTGTCCCCACCTTATCAAAATAAGTCTGAGATGGAGGCCTTGTTGCTTCCTTTTACAGAAGAGCAAACCTGAGACAGAGAGGCCAAGTACCGTTTCCTAAGTCCACAGAGCTAGGAGTTCAGTTAGATTTGGAACCCACGTCTCTCTGACTCCAGAATCCTTCCCAATGCAGTGCCCCACTTCCTTGGAGGCCCTGGCTGGGGGCAGGCTGAGCCCATGGCAGTGTGCGCCTGTCCCAGGCCAGCTGTGACATGCACAGGACATGAGTGGCAGAGGGGAGTACCGGGCTGGGAGGGAGAACAGAGCAGGGTGGTCTGACCAGCACATGGAAGCTTTGAGAAAAGCTGAGCTTGGACCCCAGGAGGCAGGCAGGAGCAGCAGAGCAGCCTCTCTGGGGAGCCTGCATTGTTTGGGGTGTGAGTTCATTTGGAAACAGCATTTTTTGGGAAGGAAGACTGGCCTGCTGGGCCCCAGGGCCCTCGCCCTCACCCTCACCTCCTTGGGGGTCTCTGTGATGGTGGGCAAGTGGGGGTCTGGTCAGAACTCCTCACTTCTGCCCGGCTCTGCGCCCCAGCTGCTCCTAGCCATGTCCTGCAGCTGCTGGCCTCTGCACCTTTGCCTCCCCTGTGTCCTCTCTGGGGCCTCTCTCCTTCTCCCACCCCTCCCAGGGGCCCACATCCTCTTGCCTTCAAGTTCCGGCTTTGGTGCTCTGCACCATAATGTCTTCCTGGGTCCCTGACACACTCTCCATCTCCTTCCTCCCCGTTAAAAGGCTTTGGTTTTAGAGGCTAAAAAATATGGATCGAAATTCTGCTCTGTGCTTTTGAGCTGTGTGACTTTGGACCAGCCCCAACCCTCTCTGAGCTCCAGTTTCCCTGTGTGTAACGTGCAGTGCTGGCATTGGCCTTCCAGGCTGTGATGAGCCCACAGGAGGTAATGAGCCTCACACACCTGGTGCCTGGCGGTCCTCTGAGGGCAGGACCTGGCCAGTGGCCACCCCGTGCTCACCACAGTAGGTCTGTCTGGTTTCCTGGCCCGAAGCATGCCAGGGCCTCGTGGCAGCTGGTGTGGGGGTCTGTCTGTGTGGTGCGGCATCGCAGCTCCTTGGCCCATGGCCTGACTTCCTTGTGTATGTCGGCAGCTGGACAAGATCGAGGGCGTGTTCGAGCGGCCGAGCGACGAGGTCATCCGGGAGCTCTCCCGGGCCCTGCGGCAGGCACTGGGCGTGTCACTCTTCGGCATCGACATCATCATCAACAACCAGACAGGGCAGCACGCTGTCATTGACATCAATGCCTTCCCAGGTGAGTGGCGGCCAGGCCACCTCCACTGACCGGCCTCCAGAGACTGTCCTCAGGTGACAGGCAGACAAGGCAGGGTGACCAAGGCCGGAAAGCCAGCTTTCTCCCTCACCACGGGGTCTGGGGAGGTGCAGCCCCGAGAAGCCTCAGCCTCACCCAAGCGATGGGCTTACGGGGTGTGCGAGGAGGGAGGGAGAGCCGCACGTCCACCTGGCGAACATCAGGCACAGTGGCTGCAGCACGCATGTCCCTCACCTCCTCTCTCCACGTGCGTCATTGGTGGATCAGCCCCTCCCCCAGGCCCTCCTCGATTTAAGGAGCAGGAAGGACCTTGAAGGGATTACAGCCCCCTGCAGTTTACATGTTGGGAAACTGAGGCCCTAGAGAGGAGGAAACTGTTCAGGCCCCACAGCACATTGGTGGCAGGCCAGAGACTCCCCGGCTCACGTTGCCTCCACCACCCTGAACTGCAGCGCCGGGCACAGGCCTGGGGAGGAGCCCTGGGCTATGGGGTCTGTTCCCTGCTGCCAGCTGGGCCCTAGGAACCCACTGGCATTGAACCAGGCTCTGCCATGTGCCCCTCAGCTCTCAGTGAGGGGCCCTATGGGGACCGCAGGAGCAGAGCCCCAGCACAGGGCATGAGGAACGATGGCGTGACATCACAGCACACAGTCACCAGGCTGCATGCCTCGCCCCGGGGACACCAAGGCTCAGTGGCTTGTTCACCTCCCGCAGCAGCTCAGAGACAGAGCCGCGCTTCTGTGCCCGCCATTCCCCAGATGGGGGTCCCCCGTTCCTTTCTCCATCCTGACCCTTGTAAAGCACCTGCTGTGGAGGTGAAGCCAGCCTTGCTAGCTGCTGAGGTGCAAAAACGTTCAGGAAATGCTTCCCGCCTTCAGAGACTGTGCCTGGCAGGTGGGGACTCGGGGGTGTTTATCATGGGGGTGAGGCAGGACCTTGGCCTCACGCACTGGCTGGGCACTTTCTGTGTGTGTCACCTCTGCTCGTCTGAGAGCATGCGCAGACGCAGTCAGCAGCACAGGCCCCAGCAAGGAAGCCAAGGCTCAGAGGAGTGTGCTGGCTCCTGTCATTCAGTTGGTGTTTACCCAGGGCTGCTGTCGCCCAGGGCTGCTGTCACCCAGGGCTGCTGTGTGTCCCAGCTGGTCCAGATGCTGATGCAGCGTGAGCTCCACTGCCACGCCCTGCCTAGGGAGAGCTCACCCCTGTCTGGAGGAGGCAGAGGACAGAGCAGGAGGTTGGGGGGCTCCTCTGTGAGGTGGTGACACTGGAGCAGAGGGGCAGGTCCCAGGAGAGGCACCGTGGAGCCCTGTGGCTACAGCAGGTGCAGCTGCGGGGCAGGAAGGGTGAAGGACAGAGTCCGGGGAGCCGCGTGTGGTGAGCTGAGGACGTTGGAGCTCACCCTGGGAGTTGGGGAGCAGCCACCATGAGATCTGTGCTTGTGAACTGAAGGGTAGACCCGTGGGATGATCATGTTTTTCTCCATTGCCTCTGGGTGCAGTGGGGAGGAAACCATGGGTTTAGCTGGAGCTGGGGTTTCATGGGGTTTTGCTGTGCAGGTGTGAGGGAACCAGGGCGCAAGGGACATTCAGGATAATGCAAGGGACGTTCAGGATAAGGAAGCGTGGGATCTAAACCATGGAGCATGTTTTCAGTGGCAGAATGAAAAGGGGACAACATCAGTGGCTGGAGGGCCAGGGGGGCACAGGGAGGCCTGTTAGAAGACAAGTTCTAGAAGCAGGGAGGAGACAGGAGAGGGTGGGAAGCTTTGCACCTGAGCAAGGCCAGTGCCTCCCAACACAAAATGTGTGGATGGTTGCGATCTGTGGGTGCAGACAAGGGATGGCCTTGTGAGCCAGTATGGGGCACTGTGAGCCAGTGTGGATAGGGAGGGTTCTTCCAGAGAAGCCAAGAGAAGGGCCACCCAGATGGGGTGGGACTATGGCTGAGCCTGGCAGAGACTGGTGAAGGGAGCCTGGTACTGAGGAGAGGCCCAGGGCTCTGGCAGGGCAGAGCTGGTTCGCCGGGAGATAGCTCAGTGTGCCCACCTTACCATAGAGCACCCTTTTGGGGCCAAGCAGAGCGGCAGGCCTGTTCTCCCGTACCCACAGGAGGCACCTTGGGCCATGGGTGTCCAGCAGCATGTGGGTGGGAGAGGCCTGGGAGAGGGGCCAGCACACTGGCTCTGGAGAAATAACCGCAACAGCCGTGTGTGCTGATGACACTGTGAGCCAGGCCTGCCCCGACGCCTCACTTCGTCCTCACGAGGCGATGTGCAAAGGGCCGCTGGGATCTCTGTGTTGCTGATAAGAATGTGAGACTGGGGGTTGAGTGGCTTGTCCAAAGTCACGTGGTGAAGCCGGATGGGGCCCAGACCATCAGCCCCAGCCTTTCCACCTCTCAGCTCCAGCCATGAGTTCGAACCTTGCCTCTGCCTTTACAGTCTGTGATGGCACAAGCCACCTAACGTTTCAGTCTCAGTGTTCACCGCAGTGGGAACCAGTTTCCCGTCTTGAAGACGAGGAGATGGCTTTTGCACAGTGCTGGTATGGAGCTGGTACCCTGCCCTGCGGGTTCATGCCTCAGTCCGCTCCCCGAGCTCCTGTTTATCCTCAGGCCTCCGTGGAGGCAGCTGTCTCTGTACCACCACAGAAAGCGGCTTCCCTGCCTGGGCCCCTGGGCCTTGTCTGGGGATGATGGAGGAGGTTGCTGGGGAACGGCTCCCTGTTCCCTGGCACTGACCTGATGGTGGAGCTCCTCCACTGCATCTCTCCCTAGGCACCCAACAGCCATGCCCGTGCCCGGGACACCTACCCTGCCCTCCAGCCCTAGCCCAGGGCCGACGGACACCCCGGGTCCTATGGTGGGGGACCTGGCACCATGTGGTATTCAAGGCACACACAGGGCCAAGGGCGTCCTTCAGATCCCATTCTCCCTCTTAGGAGCCGCCCTGAACCTCAGTGTCCTCCTCTGTAAAACGGGCTGCAGGGATGCAGTGAGCTGAGGACTGTGGCACCCACAGCCCAGTGGCTGCTACTTCCCGAGTGCTGTGAATGCCATGGATGTCATCACTGCCCTCCCCGTGGTGGTGAACGGTCACGCCTCCTCATCTGTAAAATGGGGACAGCATTATGAAGATTAGGCAAGAGGACGTTGCGGGACGCTCGCACAGTGCCAGCTCGGGAGGCACTGCTTGCCAGCCAGAATAGCCATCTTTATGTCCACCGTGGGCACCCCTGCATCCCCTCTCAGACTTGGGCTTCCTCAAACCACAGCAGTTGTTTGCTGAATAAATAAGGGCATGGGCAGATTTAGCAGTCTCATCTTCCAGGCCCTTGGGCACTGTAAGAGGTGGCACAGGGTGCCCCCATCTGAACCTTCATTCCCACCCTGGTGGGGCTGATGGTTGTAAATGTTGTCCCAGAGGACAGCCCAGGGTTTTTGAAAACTCCCGCCCCTCCAAGTTGGCTCAGGCAGGTGGGGCGCTCGCCCTGTGTGAGTGTCTTTTGGAGCAGTTTGCTGGGAGCCAGCAGAATCCTCCCCTGAGATCCGAAACCTGCTTGGTGGCTCCCAAGGGCTCTGCCAATGTTCGCAACTGTGTTAGGAAGCACTTGCCCCGGGCAGGTACCACGGTTTCTGTTCTATTCCCCTCTGTTAAGGGGAGCATGTGATGCTGCACCGTGGAGCTTGTCTCAGGCCTGGGTCTTGCTAGTGATGCCCAGCGTTTCTGTCCCTTGGCTGCGATCCTCAGAGAATGGGACACGGGGCCTCCCTGCAGGTATTTTGTGGTGAGAAGGAAGCAGACTCAGTTGGGGCGACAGCTGCTTTGTGAAGCAGACACCACTCACATCCCAGCCTCTCTCAGTGGTGCCACAGCAGCCTCCACCTGGGCGGCAGGCGTTCTCTTCTCAGTTTGCAGACAGGGAAGCTGAGGCTCAGGGTGGACACGGTCTCCGGGACTCAGCCTGAGGCCAGACTCAGCTGGGCCTCACAGAGAGGAGGGGTGTTTATTACTCCAAGTGTGTGGAGCTGGCTTTGGTGCTGCTACCTCTAGCCACGCCAACATCCCCTGCACACGTACTGGCTTTTACCATGCAAGGGGGTGGGTGGGTGAGACAGTGGAGCTGTGCCCGAGATGAACAGGGACAAGCAGGTTTCCTCCTCAGCTCAGGTTCTTCAGCTTCTCACACCCTGGCACCAGCTGAAGGTTGAGGAGCTTGCACCTGGTTGGGCGTCCAAGCTCGGTGACTCCCCTCAGCCCCCCTTATCTGCTGAGCCGCATGTTTTCTCTGTAGATGGGACGCTGATAGCACGCCCTGCCTCATCCCGGGAGCCCATGGGTTCTGCCGCCTCCTCCTCCTCCTCCTCCTCTCTGCATGATGCGTGCCCCTGGCTCACGCCCCTTGTGCTCCCTCTCTCCTACCCCCAGGCTACGAGGGCGTGAGCGAGTTCTTCACAGACCTCCTGAACCACATCGCCACTGTCCTGCAGGGCCAGAGCACAGCCACAGCAGCCACAGGGGACGTGGCCCCGCTGAGGCACAGCAAGCTTCTGGCCGAGCCGGCGGGCGGCCTGGTGGGTGAGCGGACATGCAGCGCCAGCCCTGGCTGCTGCGGCAGCATGATGGGCCAGGACGCGCCCTGGAAGGCCGAGGCCGACACTGGCGGCACCGCCAAGCTGCCGCACCAGAGACTTGGCTGCAACGCCGGCGTGTCACCCAGCTTCCAGCAGCACTGCGTGGCCTCCCTGGCCACCAAGGCCTCCTCCCAGTAGCCACGGAGCCAGGACCCAGAGGGGCGGCGCAGGGCGCAGAGCACACCCGCTGGGCCAGCAGCTCCCAATGGCGATGCTACTACTAAGAATCCCCAGTGATCTGATTCTTCTGTTTTTTAATTTTTAACCTGATTTTCTGATGTCATGATCTAAATGAGGGGTGGGGGGGATGGAAGAGAGTACCAGGTGGTCCAGCGTTGGGGAGTGGAGCCGTCCGCCTGCTCTCTACTGTGCAGACCTCCTCACTGAGTTTACACACGCTTGTGTTTGCAACACTAGGTCTGGATGGGAGGTGGGGGGTGTGCGTGTGGCTGCCATGCCAGTGTCTGTGCACATCCCCGTCTGTTGGTCTCCATGGCCGCTGTGGACCAGGCCCCTGGGGACCCTGGGGGGAAGCCTGCCCATGTCGGGCTGTGGGTGGCTGATCAGGGCTGTGGGAGGCTGATCAGGGCTGTGGGAGGCTGATCAGTGCGCGTGAGAGTGGCTTCCCTTCTCCCTGACTCCCCACTCCCTGACCTACCCCTTCCTTGTTTTTCCTCCTACTGGTCTCCACCAAGGCTTTGTAAGCCCCAACCCTGCCTGATGTGCAGCTAACCCCTCCCTCCCCACAGCCAGAGGAGGCCACAGACCCCTCAGGGGAGTTCCGCGCTGGGGTCTGGGCTGTGCTCCCTCACTAAAGGGAAGGAAAGGAAGCTGGGTGTCCTCCGGGTCCCCCAACACACGTCCCACTTAGCCCTGCACAGCGGTCTCCTACCCCCAAGCCAGCACTGCCTCTCCCTGGAGCCCGGGAAGGAGGCTGCCTGGCTAGAGCCCCGAGCTGATGGTGCCTGTGCTGAAGATTTGTGCTGTGATTTGGGCAAATAATTCCAGGTCTTTGGGCCTCCACCCCCTCGTCTCTAGTGGACATTTGAGACCAGAGAGCACCACAGGGCTGGCTTTGTGCCCTAACCCCCGGGATGCAGCCTGCCTTTCCATAAAGTCACCTAGGTGAGGACACACGGAGGAGCCTCGGCATGACACCATGGAGATTGGGGCCCTCTTCCCAGTGGGTTCACTCCTTTTCACACCTGCTGGGTCCCTCCTCACCCAGCAGGCCCGGTCCACCTCTCATCGCAAGCCCCAAGCACTGAGCCAGCAGGTGCCAGGGAGCCACCCGCCCCCCCATTGCTTCTGCACACCTCAGACTCACCCCATCACCTTGGCAGCGAAGCACTGGCTCGCCGGTCTGACCCCTGACCAGGCAGCCCCCTCTACAGAGAAAAGAGTTAGGGAGAAGCCTCCGCAGTCCCTGGAAGATGTGGAGCGCTGGGTGAGAGGCATCAGCCCCCCAAGTATGTTTTTGTGTCTTAAGATACCAGTTTACTTTGAAAAAGTGAAAAAGGCTTCCGGGCTGTCCTCTGCCCAGTGAGACGGAGGACACTAGAGAAAGTGCTGAGTGTCCCGAGAGAGGCCCCCGAGCCGGTGCATGGAGGTCCTTCGGCCTGGCTCAGCTGGGCTGCGGGGTGCCCCCTTTGAGGAGGGAGGCACAGGGCTTGGGCGAGGGGCAGAAGCCATCAGAACTGCCCAGCTTTTTTGGAAACCGAGGACCCAACAACTAACCACGTTTACACGACTTGAGTGTTGAACCCCAATTAATGTCTGTACGTCACCTTTCCTAGTTCTGACCCTGAGCCCCGGGGAAGCAGGAAAGCGTGGCCGGCCTCTTGCACTGCTTTGTCTCCAAAATAAACTACTGAAATCAAACCGCATTTCACACGTGTTTACACATGTTGCTCAAGTTTGTTATGTCATACTCCCAGTCCTTAAAAGACGTTTAATAAAACAGCTTTACCTTTTAAAAATAAAATTTCAATCCCAGTCTGCCTCAGGTACGGGTGGGGGTGAGCAGCGTGACTCCCGGCTGTGTTCCTGTACCGTTTGTGGCCTCCGGGGTCATGCGCATCCAGGGCCCAGATACCGAGCAACTGCTGTGTGCTGTCATGGCGGCGTCCGTAGGCCTCCCTGGCGGGGCGGGGGCGGGGCTGTGGGTGTGCAGGGCAGCTGCATTTTCCAAGAGTGGAAATGGAGGATGGAGACTTGCTTCCTAAATGCCTGGGAGCTACATGGGAGGTAGGGAGGGGCCAGCCGCACCCGGGGCTGGGGGGCCGGTGGACTCCGCCCAGTGAAGCCAAGGGAGTGTCGGCAAGGAGAGGCCTGGACAGCCACGCGGGACCCGCACCTGGGAGCGGCGGAGATGGAGCCCAGTTCGCTAAACGTTCACTAGGTGCACGCTGACCGTCTTTGGTCCCAGGACAGTGTCCATAGAGTGGTCTCCCCTTCGGTGGCATTGTCCCTGGCCTTGGAGTTTCTGCCTCAGGGAAAGACCCACTAAAACCACCTGGGCCCTGGCGGCCTCCTCTTCTCCAGAGCATGGCGGCGCTGCCTCCTGAGCAGAGTACCTGAGAGCGTCTGGGTCCAAGGAAGGGACCCGCTTAGCAAAGGTGGTTGTGTGGTGCTGTGCAGGCACGGCGCCTGCAGTTGGCCCCGCCAGCATCGGGGTGGCTTAGGGCTCTGGTTCCTAAGCTTCTGCTTCTGAGTTGATCAGCACGTTGGCTCTGCAGCCCTGCAGCGCCTGTCTTGATGGTGGTCCACGGATGTGCTGAAGGGCTCCAGGAGCAAGGGGCCGGACCACACTTTGGCTGAGTCCTTGAGTAGTTTCAGAGGGTCACCTGCACAGTCTGCATTGAGCACCCTGGGGCTGAGGCCTTGGGTCAAGTTCTGCCTGACAGTGCTTTGATTATATGGTGATGTGATTCTGCAAACATAATCCCCCAACGGAGTGCCAGCTGCTGGGTGTCCCCACCCCAAGAGCCAAGGGGAGGCCACCCTGGAACTGGTGCTTTGCTCTTGGTGTCATGGAGGTGTCTGGGTCCACACGTGGTGGGTGGGCTGGGCCTGCAGTCACCCAGCATGGCCGGCGGGATTGGACCCAGCTGCAACCTGGCAGGTTCCATGGGGCTTCCTGTGCCTGGGCCTGCCTATGTCTCATGCTTGTCAATAAAGGAGAAAGCAACCTGGGAAAAACATTCCTCTCTGTACCCAGCGGACTGCCAAGTGTGCTTTATAGAAGGCTGGAAGACCGACCCAAGTAGGAAACTGTCACATGTTTGAGCCAACTGAGCAAAGCAGCTGTTGCCTGCCAGACAGCCACCCCAAGACCAAGGGAGCCAGACTGTCGTTTGTCCTTCTAGCCTGGAAGACCAGTTCTTGGCTCTTGGGCACTCACATTGGCCGCTAGCCGCTACCACTGAATGGCTTCACTGATGTCCCTGGGGTCTGTATCTGCCCTCTTCTATTCCCTAGAAACTCTGGCCGGGCATGGCGGCTCACGCCTGTCATCCCAGCACTTAGGGAGGGCGAGGCAGGTGGATCACAAGGTCAAGAGATCGACACCATCCTGGCCAACATGGTGAAACCCCATCTCTACTAAAAATACAAAAATTAGCTGGACATGGTGGTGGGCGCCTGTAGTCCCAGCTACTTGGGAGGCTGAGGCAGGAGAATTGCTTGAACTCGGGAGGCATAGGTTGCAGTGAGCCGAGATCGTGCCACTGCACTCCAGCCTGGCAACAGAGCAACACTCCTCCAAAAAAAACAAAAAAAAACAACTCTGATCATTCACCCGGTGGGATCCCCGGCAGCTCCTTCTCCTTCCCAAGCTGTGGCTCATGGGCCATTGGATTCAGAGACCTTGAGCTGGGTGCTGGCTGCCCTAAAGGAGCAGGACCCCTCCAGCCTGGTGACCGGGAGGCAGAGAGGTGCAGCCGTCCTTGACAAAGGCCCAGCCTCTGCTGCCTCAGGCCAGCCTGGCCACACCCCAATGCCACAATCATCTGTCCCGCCCAGGCATAAGCCTGACTCAGGTGATACAGGCGAGGCTTCTCCCATGGGTCCTCCCTTTGTGAGAAAGGGTCTGTGCTGTGTCCCTTCTCTCTGCACAGCCATTGTCAGCGTGGTTTGGAGTGAGTGAGCCTCCCACACTGCTGAGGGGAGAGCTGGTGAGCATGACCCCATGGCCTCCTGCTGGTTGGGGTCTTCTTCCTTCTGATTCTCACCGGCAGGAGCACCCAGACCCCCCCGCCCTTTTCAGAAATGATTGCATTTTCCCTTCAAGAGTCATCTGTGACCTGGCGGTGTGGAGGGACTGTCCCCTCCCACAGCCTCGCCGACCCCCTTCCTCCAGGGCTGTGTGGAATCACCTCTTGGAAGCTCACTCTGAAAAGCCACTCACAGGGATTTCACCAGGATGTTGCTGTTCGTGCCGACACCTGGGCTTTGTGACAAATGCTGTTTGCTTCAAGCTGTTCACAAGCAACTTCACCAGAATCCCAAGCTGGTTCGTACTTAATTTGTGTACATACATATGCATAATATACATGACCATGTATGAGATACAGACACCATGGCTTCTGTCCATTGGCTCATTCGCCTGGTGGCATGTTCACTCCATGAGGTTATGACACTGTGGGTGGCTTTGGGATGGGTGGTTTCAGGGACAAGGTGTCCCTGTGATCTCTGTATTTGCTAACTAGTCTTGTTTTGATTTCTAACGGTCTAGTGGAGTACAGTTAATGTTGTGTTTATTTCTGTAACTGTAGGGGTGGAGTGTAAACCTAACTTTTGGAAACGTGAGGAAATAATAGCTCCAGCCATTCGGAGGGTGTCCTTCTGTGCTTTGCAGGGATCAGGGGCCGTGCATCAGCCGCCATGAGCAGCCCGTCCTCATCAGAGAAACCCAGACTTGCCGAGACCCCTCAAACGACTCAACACCATCGCAGTGGTTTTCTGGGCCATGCTGTGTGGGCTCCCGATCCTCACTGTAATCTGGTAAGGAGATACTAAGTATTGTCTCCATTTTATAGATGAGGAAGCTGAGGCCCTGAGAGGGCCAGGAGTGCCTGCCCAAAGACTCCTGCTCGTTAATGGCTGGGCTGGGGAGTTCAAC
Source organism: Nomascus leucogenys (assembly GCF_006542625.1). NCBI lineage: Eukaryota > Metazoa > Chordata > Mammalia > Primates > Hylobatidae > Nomascus > Nomascus leucogenys. Next base: position 12,828,859 of record NC_044402.1, read on the forward strand.
TCCAGTCTTAGGTCCAAGTCTGAGTTCCCACCATGGAACCTTGCCTGCTCAGACTCACCAGGCAGAGCCTCAGGGACTTGGTTCCCAAATCCCAACTGGCCCCTGGACTTGGCTCTGCCTGGGCCCCTGGAGGGTGGCAGCAATGCCTCTGAGTCTCACCCACCCACAATGCCCATGTCTTTCCCGTTCCTACCTGGAAGACACCATGTGGGCAGCCTGTGAAGGCCGAGGCCCCTCCCTGCACCCTCTCCACCGCTGCCTGGGATCGTCACCCTCCCCGGCTTGCTCGTGTTTGAACTGCAAAGGCCAAGGACGTTAGCCCCAGAACTGCCACCTGAACAGGTGAAGTGACTGGCCAAGGCTAACCAGCCAGTCCAGCAGAACCTGGCTCAAACCCAACCTCCTCTTCCTCCTTCCCCTGGCCTGCAAGGGGCGCCCTCCAGCGTGGTCGTGTGCTCCTCCTGCTGAGCGCACTTTTGTCCCCATGAGTTGCTTTGGCTGTTGACGGGTGCAGCTGTCCCCGCTGGGCAGTGAGCTTCTTAAAGCCAGGGCTTGTCTCAGCCATGCTCAGACCTACCAGGTCCGTAGCAGCCATCCACAAATGTTTGACGAGTGGCTGAATGATGGGCCCTGATATTCAGCCAGTACACACGGGTCCTGACTGTGTAATCCTCACAGTCCCCATGCTTCAGTGTTCTGAGCATCATCCCCGCCTGTGACCTGGGTGAGTCATTTCACCTTCTCTGCCTCAGTTTCCTCATTCACAAAACTGGGACTAAGAGCAGCCCGTGCTCTAGTGAAGCGTTACATACATGAGACCTTCAGACGCCCCACATTCCTATGCCTTCTTCCTAGGCCAGAAGTCATAGCAGGGCCTAATAAGTGGTTATGCCAAGGGGGCCCTGCAGCTCAGAGGCTCAAGTCTGATGCCTGTGTCCTGCGACAGGCACTAGACTGGGGCTGTCAGGGCCTCCACCCAGCACCACAGGTGACTGGACGGCAGGGACCATCAGGGAGGGGCGACCTGGGCTCAGGAAGCAGAGCCCGTGTCCCCACCTGGCGCTGCCTCTGCATGGCCCAGCTCAGGTGTGGCTGGGGACGGGGAGGGGAAGGACCTGGAGGCCCTCAGCAAGTGTGCTTTAATCCCTACACACACTCTGTGAGGCAGTTCAGCATTCCCATTTTACAGATGAGGAAACTGAGGCTCAGAGATAACAAAATCACTTGCTCAAGATCCTGCAGCCAGGAAGTGGCCCAGAAAGGAGGTCCCCAGGAGGACTGAATCTCCCTTTGTCCCTTCACCCAAATCCAGTGCATCCCACTCCACTCTAAGTTGAGAGGGGAAAAAATTCAGAGAGCCCAGAACAGATTTATTTTTCTTTAGATAAATCTCATACAGAATATGTTACAGTCAGGAGTTCTCAGCTTTCACCAAAAGGTCAGAAGTTATTGCAGTTGTGCCCAGTGGATAGGATGGAGGAAGGGAAACTTCTAGAAAGCTGCCTGTGTTCAGAGAAGGAATCGTCAATGTTTAAAGTTGTGGGGCTGCCCTGCAGAGGGCGTTCCAGGGCAGGTAGGAGTCAGGAGTAAGAGACAAGGTGCACGGGGGGCGACAGGGTGGCCTGGGCTTGGGCAGGCTGGAGACTGCCTCTCTACTGGAAGCAGCATCCGGGCTGTCTGGCCAGGACCTACCCAGGGGACAGCAGAGCCAGGACCACAGGGTGCCCTGGGGCCAGCCCTGCCAGACGGTGTCTCAGCCCCGCCGCAGCGCCTGCAGCTGGTGGGCCACTTTCTCCAGCTCCGCCTCGATGGCCGACAGGCTCTCCAGCTCCTGGTCCTAGGAGAGACATTGGGGGTCACTCGGGCCAGCCTGGCCGGTGGCACGGAAGGCACGGTAAGCCAGAAAGGCGCTGGGTTAGCTGTGTGGCCTCGGACAGGTGGCTTTGTCTCTCTCAGACTCAGGGGACTCATCCATCATGGAGACAGTGATAATGAGCCTACTGTACTGCTCTCGGGATCATTATGCGCAAGAAGGTGGCTGATGCCGGGGGCCCTGTCCCCACACTGCTCTTGGTGGCCTCTTATCCAGGCCCCACTTCCTCTCAAATGGTTCCAGACAGGTGGGCGTCTGTTCAGGGCACATGGAAAACAAAGCTTACAGTGCCCTGAAGAGCCCCCTTCCCTCGGCCTAGCCCATGGGTGCCAGGACCCAGGTTGAGGCCAGCCTGGGGCTTCCGGGTCTGTCTTCTGCAGCCTTCCCACCTGAGGGGAATGTGGGGCCTGAGGCAGGGCCACATGCTGGGGGAGCTGCCCCACGTCGGCCTGCCTAGGGCTGGGCTTTGATCCCTGGTCCTGATTGTGAGAGGATCCCGAGCTCTGGCTGCCCAAGTTTGGGGAAGCAGGGACCCCTCCTCTGAGCCCTGTTCTGTGCCCCAGTCTCCAGAAGCTTCCAGGCCTCAGAACTTGGACACTCACAAGAGCATACCCTCAAGACTCGGAGCAGGAGTGCAGGGAAGGCTGCCTCCTTTGACCTGGGAGGGGTCACTTTCCAGGGGTCACTGCCAGATTTGAGGCTGCCGAGGGCATCCTGGCCCAGGGACCCCGACATTGCAGGCTGTGGAAATAGACTCTACAGCCCCTTAGTCTTGGAGCGGGCCCTGGGGCAGGTGTTCTGCGAGGCTGGGGTTTCTAAGACCCATATGCTTCAGGGGTCCAATTTCTCTGCCCTGTGGTCCAGAGCTCCCTCTGCTTGTGGAGAAAGGAAGCTGGTGGCACCTCTGGGCCCCCATTCTCTCCAGCTTTGTCCTCAGCCCCTCGCCCTGGGCTCCCAGGCACGTGGGCAGATACCCTCTCCCGCTACAGCTGCCAACATGGAGCCTTCTTCCTCTCAGACTGCCAGGCCCAGAGAGGGGGTCGGGGGCCCAAAGAAGGGGCCACACCCTCTTCTAGGTGGGCAGAGAAGAGCCTTGGGGTCAGGGCTGCGGACAGGTGTCAGCCTTCCCACAGAGCCTGGGTTCCCACCTGGACACTAGGCTTGAACCAGGTATCCCAGCCACCTACCTGCCAGGAAGCCCAACTCCCACCCTGCTCTTGTGGTCTCTGTCCCCACGCCCCATTCATCTTCCCCAGGGGCCCTGGTTTTCAAAGCCCTTGTGTGTTCCAATCATGGTAATTACGTGGGCAGAGGAGACTCCTTACCCCTGCTTCATAAATGGGGGAACCGATGAGGCTCAGAGGAGGGGAGTGACCCGCCCGAGTCCATGCAGCTAGGAGGAGGCAGAGCCCAGGTCTTCTGGCTCACATCTGTGTGGCTCCCACCCGCTCCCCACAGGCAAGAGGTCCTCTGGCCCTGCCCCTGCCCTGCCCTGTTACTCTCATGGGCCAGATGCAGGGCCTGAGCCTGGGAGGAGGCTGTGCCTGGGCTGCCTGGGGGCCAGGAGGGGACATGGTCAGACCCACCGCATGGTTTTTCCAGGGCACGACCTGCAAGGCTCACTACTGCCTTCGGGACAATGTCCCCACTCAGCGCCTCCCCCGCTGCCACAGGCTGACCTGAGCTGCTCCTGTCTCCCAGCCAGCTTTGCTGGGTGCCCCCTGTGAGCTGGGGTGTTCTCCCGCCCTGAGAGCCCCCGGTCTGAGCATCTGTCCATCCTCAGACTCCGGCGGCGGCCGGGGGTCGGGGGCATGTCCCCTCAGTGGGGCAGGGGCAGTGTGTCTCAGTGCGGCTGCCCCTGCTGGGCCCACTCTCCACGGCCCAGCACAGAGCTGGCTGCCGCCCCATACCAACCTCTGGTCTGCGGTTTGCGCTGCCCTCCTCCTCTTTCTTCTCCTCGGGGTAGCCTCGGACCTGGAGGGGCAGGCCCGCCTCAAGGCTGTCCTCCCGGGAGGATGGCCTCCAGCCTCGTCGCAGCTGTGGCCCAGGGCCCCTGAAGCCGTAGGCCCGGGCCCGGAAGGAGAGCTTCATGGAACTGTCCGGGTTCTCCTCCTCCTCCTCCTGCCCCTCCAGCCGCTTCTCAGCCGTCAGCTCCTTGGCCAGCTGGTCCATCTTGCTCCAGCGTTTGGAGTCCTCCCACTCCTTGGAGAGCCGCTCCTCCTCCTGCTCCAGCTCCCTGCTCTTCCCACCCTGGAAGAGGCCTTGTGGGGCCACCGCCACCTCCTCCTCCTCCTCTTTCTGCCGGGAGTGCTGCCGCTCTCCCTTCCCTTCGGGGGCCTGAGCCTCCTCAGCCCCAGGCTTCCCAGCTCCATCCACAGCCAGAGCCTCCGACCGACCTGGAGCAGGTGGTGGGCAAGAGCAGGAGAATGGGTGGGGGACCACCGTTTTCCCAGTCTCTGCCACTCCCCGGGGGCCTCTGCTGCGGCCACAGACCTCGGCTCTCAGGGCCCAGCCCAGCCTCTCCACAGCGATGACACTTAGCGGGAAAAATCTTCTTCATGCCAGGCTTTGCAAGACCCTCTCAGCCCAGAGGGGTGGGTTAGCTGGAGCCTGCCTTTTCCCCTCATCCTCACCCCAGAAGCCCAGCAGCTGGAGAGTGAGGAAGGACCCTGACAGGCCTGCAGCAGGAGCCAGGGCCTCTCCTAAACCCTAGTTGAAGTTGACACTGTTTCCAGATCAGCCTGCGCCCTCCTGCCATGGTCTCTGTTCCCAAAGCCAGCCCACCCACCTCCCACCCCTAGCTTCTGGGGCTGGTGGGGGCAGGCTATGTGGAATAGTGGGAAATGCATGGTTTTGGAGTCAGATAAATCTGGGGTAGAACCTCAGCTTTTACTACAAATTAGCTGTGTGACCTTGGGCAAATTACTTAACCTCTCTGAGCCTCATTTGTCCATCTGGGAAATGGAGCTAATACCTACCTTTCAGGGTTGTTATGGGAAATGAGGTTATGGAGAAGGCTCTCCTCCCACCCGTCCCCCTCTCCCAGACGCGTTGGTTGAGGTCTCCGCCATCATACGTACTCTTGCCTTTCCGGATCTCCTTGTAGCCAAGGCTCGGGTGGGGGTTCGGCGCTACAGTGGGGCCTTCTTCCTCGGGGACAGCCTCCTCTCCAGCCTCCGCCTCCTCCTCCTCCTCCTCTTCCTCTTCTCTCTTTGCCTGCCACCCTGGCTCTGCACTCAGGCCCTTCTCTCTGTCCACCAGACCCTGAGAGAGGCCCTCACTGTCCCCCTTGGCCTGTGGGCCTGGGTATTTCTGGCTGGGGAGGCTGGCTGGAGGGTGGGTGTTGGTGGCCTCATCCTCCTCCTCCTCCTCCTCCTCTTCCTCCCCGGGGGCCTGATTGTTCCCCTCAGTCTTGGACTCCTGCCTGGGCTCCGGGAGGGCCTGGGGCCTGGCTCCGTCTGTGGCTTCACCACTTTTCTCTGCCTCCTTGGAATCCTCTCTTTTCTCCATAGCATCCTTGAAGGATGGTTCTTCCATCGCCTCTGCAGACACAGCACAGCCAAGTCAGGCCCTGAGGACTGGGCCACATGTGGGGCCTCCCCACAGGCTAATTTCAGATCTTACTCATTATGTTTCTTGGCTTCCAGCGAGCCCAGCCCAAGACAACGATTAGGGTTACCCCTCTGTCCATGTCCACGTTTGATCTGAGCACAGCTGGATTTGTTTCTTTCCTTTTAATCCTGACTTTTAAAACAGGTTATTATTCAAAGAACAAAAAACCAAAAACCAGACCTTAAGAATTAATCCAGGAGATAAAGCCTGAACGGAAAATTAATATGTCAGCTGTGTGATCTTGGGCAAGTTGCTTAACCTCTCTGTGTAAGAGGCACCATGACTGCAACTTCATTCTCCCCTCCATGTGGGGCTTCTCTGTCTTCAGTGTCCTGTGAAAGGGCTCAATTCTGCAATATTTTAGCGTTTCATTAAAAGGTATTTTATTGTGGCTGCCTTAAAGACAGCCTTTGAACAAGTAAAAATTCCTCCTGTTATTAGAATGATGACCACTGAACAAAGTGCTCCCAAGTACATTCCACCATCTGATCTTCACCAGGATTCTGGTGAAAGGTGCTCCCATGCCTATTTCACAGAAACCCAAAATGATCTGCAGAAAGGTAAGATGACCTGTCCATCTCACGCAGTTTGCGGGCAGCAGAGCTGAGCCTGGAACCCAAGCCTCCAAATGCCAAGTTTGGAATCTCTGCACTGACACATGGCTACCTGCCTCATTAAAGCTTCAACCAAAGTGAGGGCACCTGGGCTTCACTTGAGGGCTTGCCCTCTCAGCCCCAGATGGGAGACACCGGGATCCAGCTCCTGGACACCGGCCTTACCAGCCAATCTTCTACATGGAGAGCAGAAGCGCCACGAGGCCAGTTTGTGGCTCTCCCCGGGAAGGGAGGATGGCTCAGGGTGTCACACTGACCTAAGGCATGACCTCTTCGACTCCTAGAAGCTCTTTGGTTTCAAGAAAGATGATCTGGGTTCATTTCACGTTTCACACCTACTCTGTCTGTGGTCCTCCTGCATCCTGGCTATTCTGAGGCCCCACCGCATCCCAGGAGGACAGGCACTGGGGGCGGGGGCTCTGCTACAGTGGCCACTGGGTAGACCCAGAGTTGAAGCTGTCCACCTGCCATGCCAGAGACCTCCTGCCCTAGACTGTCAGCCCCTCTTCTGGGCAGACGGGACCGAGCGAGGGCTTTGGTGTGAGGCAGGACCAGATTGAAACCCCTGGTCATGCCACTCACCTTGGGCAAGGGGCCTAGTCTCTCTGGGCAGCAGTTTCCCCATTTGTAGAGAGAGGGAAATAAGGGATTATGGGTGGGGCTCCTGACTCATTGGAACCCTGGGTCCATCATAGCTACTGTTCCCATTGCCACCCTCCCTTCCCCACCTCTGGCCAGACTGGCTGGGACAGACCTTTCAGCTCGGCCTGGCTGCTCTGGTTCTCAAGAACCTCCGAGAGTTCATCTTCAAAACCGCTGTGTTTCTTCTGCTGATGTGCCCTCTCCTTGGCACCTGGTATGAGAAAAGGAGGGAAGAGTCCCATTGGGTCCAGCCCTGGCATATTTGTCTATGAGAGTGAAGACCTCCATTTCCCCATCTGTAAGCTGGGCACCTCGTGTTCAGGGCCTGCCCAATGAGACACTGATGGGGCGTGAGCTTGGGGAGCGGTGAAGCATTGGCGTCCCTCACCTCTCTCAGCTGGGCCCTCAGGCGGCCACACTGCCTCGCCAGATTCAGCTGCTCCCTGGGAGGCCAGAACGAGCGTGCTGTGGCCTCACACAGCAAGAAAGTCTCAAATGTAGCAAGGATCCCAGGGGCAGGAGTTGTTGGGGGTGGGGAACCCCTCAGGACCTGGCTGGGTGGGAGTTGGGGGTGGGGAACCCCTCAGGACCTGGCTGGTAGCTCCAGGAACCCTGTGGCAGGTGGTAATGGTGACAGCTCTTGATTCAGGCAAGCTCTGCTACCCTTGGACGCTGTGAGTCCAGGCCTGGGGACAAGGCCAAGCCCTGTGCCTGCATCGGAGCCCAGGGTTGGCGCCCGCTGCCGTGACCCAGAGACCCCTCTCCCCCCGCCGCTGCTGCCTCCTCTGACTGTCCCCACACCTGTGCCTTATTCCTGATGTTGGCCCCTCAGCTAGCCCAGCCCATTTCTTCCCGCAGTGGGCTTTCCGGGGCAGCTGTGGGCCAGGGAGCATGCCCAGCCCTGGCCTCAGGCAACGTGGGTTCCAGTCCCCTTCTGGCTATTTCCTAGCTCCTTGGGCAACTTGGGCTCTCCCAGAGTTGGGTGCTTGTCTAGAAAACAGGGTTGCTGTGTGGTAAATGCTAAGACAGAGGCACACAGAAGATGTTATGGGAGCCCAGGAGGGAGTGGACGGATAGATGGATGGACAGAAATACATCCAGGACTCTGTTAATGGAAAACAGTCATATATACGTATATTGACTGCTTATACGGGATACACACGTGTATGAATACAGATGTTTCAGGACACATTCCCCTATAATAGTCTCTGTTGACAGTCTATTTAATTATTTAAATGTAATCAGTTAGTCATTCAATGTTTAATTTTAAAGTTATATTGTAATAAAATATTTAATGCTTAGTTAAAAAAAAAAAGACACTAGTCCAAGGTCACTGCTGATGACATAACTATCCAGGTAATAATAGTCCCAGCCGTGCCCGGCACTCCCTGCCCCTCCAGCAACAGTAGGAGGTGGGTGCTGGGTGCTTGCCGCCCAGGCTGGCTCGTGAGTGGGAGGAAGAACAGTGTGTTAGCTTGGAAAGGGCCATAGGAATCCTATTGATGTGGCTGTGTTTACACGCCTCCTCCCCAAAGCCCTCTCTGTTCTCACACATGGCCTGGTCTGCCCCAAAGGCCTCAGAGTGGGGCCCATCCTGGAGCCAGAGCAGCCTTCATACCCCCACCCTACCCCAGACACAAGCCCAGCCCTTAAAAACACTCTCGCTTCGTTGGGAAGCAGATGCTGGATTCATGCTATAATGCCCTGTTCTCATGGAGAGACACAACACCACCAGTGGTCCTGCCCTGGTGGAAACAGCCACTTCCCACAGGGAGTCAGCCAGGGCAGGTGCAGGGCCAAACTCAGGTTTCCTGATTTGCAAGGCTAGGGCCGTGCTTTGCATCAAGCCTGGAAGGAGCTGGGGGGCTGGGCATAGAGGCTAACTGTGGGATGATAGCAGCTTAACCTTCCACCCCAGTATCCTGTCCAGGCCTGGCTTGAATATCATCAGTGACGAGTGGCTCACTACTTCACAAAGTTATTTCCTAAAATGACTGAACTGCAGAGGCGGTGGGTTTTGGGGAAGCTGCACCTGGCATGTCTCTATTCACTGTGTGACCTTGGATAAGTCGCTCAACCTCTCTGGGCCTTGATTTCTTTAACAATATCAATAACAGATTGAGCCAGGTGGCACGGCAGATCCTGCTTTTCCGCTTTATAATTAAAAGGAAATGACAGTCCCAGAGAGGAACTTGCTGAACCTTCCACCAGATTTTCTGACTCTCTTTTACTGGAATTTACCCAGAGTCATGTGCAGTGGCTGGAAAATACCTTGGAGAGCGAGGTCTTGGAGCTCCTTCAGTAAATTCTGATGTCTCAGAATGGAAAGGATCCGTTCATCTGCAATGAAGAGGAGTCATCATGGGTGGTTTCCAGAGAACAGCCGAGAAAGAGATTACCATCAATATTTTCAGCTGAGCACAAGGAATTTACTCTGGAAACTCAAAACCAGGGTGGTGGCAGCAAGATTGGGTCTTCAGATAACACTTTTGAAATTACCTCCTTTCCAAGGTGTGTGTCAGTTTCCTACTACATTAAAGAAGTCAGCCACTGCCCCAGCACCCAGACCTCAGCCAAAGGGTGGCAACCCCTGAGGATGAGTGGGGTCTCTTTAAATACAACAGCTTTCCATCTCCATGCCTGTGCTCACACTGTCTACCACACCTGGACAACCCTGTCTTCATTTTTCCACCCATCGGTTTCCACTGTTTCTTTTAAAGCCCAACTGAAATGCTGCTGGCTCTATCCAGCAGTTAGTAAAAACTTGACTGAGGCCGGGCACGGTGGCTCACACCTGTAATCCCAGCACTTTGGGAGGCCAAGGCAGGCAGATCACAAGGTCAGGAGATCGAGACCATCCTGGCGAACATGGTGAAACCCCGTCTCTACTAAAAATACAAAAAATTAGCTGGGCATGGTGCGGGTGCCTGTAGTCCCAGCTACTCGGGAGGCTGAGGCAAGAGGGTGGCGTGAACCCGGGAGGCGGAGCTTGCAGCGAGCCAGGATCGAGCCACTGCACTCCAGCCTGGGCAACAGAGTGAGACTCTGTCTCAAACAAACAAACAAACAACAAAAACAAAAAGCAAAACAAAAAAAAAACTTGACTGATTGCCTGGAAAGATTTCATCCTTCTCCTGTCCACCCATTACATTCCTTTATTCATCACACATCTAGAGGGTGTCTGCAGAGGCCAGAGGCTGTTCTAGGCACTGGGATACAACACACAAAATCTTTGTCCATAGGGAGCTCACAGTCTGGGGTTTTGCTGTTCCAGCCCTGGTTTTATTTTGCCCAGAGTTCTAGTTAACTGTGTTCATATGCATCTCCTCTGACAGTCTATAATGACCTGGGCTACAACCCCTTCAACTGTCTATACACCTTGGACCCCAGTGCGGTGCCTGGACGTGACGGGCACTCAGTCAGTGACTGTTGAGTTAAATCATTAATTCCACCAAAAGCCACACACCCATGTCCTAGCCTCCCAGCCCAGCAGGCAGCAGCCCTCACCCCTAGCCTCCAGCTCATACCTCCTCGGAGTGTCTCAAAACATTCCTGGCTGACAGGCATGGGGCTGGGCTTGGAAAGTGTGTCGGAGATGACCTCAACGATGCATTTCATCACCTGGGAACACAGTGCAGGGGCAGGTTGGGGCTGGTTTGAGCATGGGGCTCAGTCCCTGGAGGCTCTAGGGTGAATTTCTAGTGAGGACAGAGGGTATTTGCCTTTGTCTTTGGGAGTCCAGGATCCCTGGCTCAGAGACACAGCTCTGCTTTCTTAGCCAGACAGTAATAGCAATGACAATAGAAAACCCTTACACAGTGCTTACCATGTGTCAGCCACTCCAACCACATGGCCAGCAGGTTCCCCTCCAAGGTGGATCATGGTGAGAATGGGGTGTAGGGAATGGTACCTGGTACCTTCTCATCCCCAAGTGCTATTTCTCTAAACATGAGAAAACTGCTTCTGGGCACTAAAATGATGTCTTACAAAAGTGCTCTGATTGTGAAGATGCCCAAAGGTCAGCTCCTCCAGGAAGTCCTTCTGGACTGCCCAGAGGAGACAAAGACCTTCCCTGGCTCTACCCTCTTTGGAAATAGGATGTAGGTTACTGTCTTCCCACACCCATGGTGTTGTTGCATGCAAGGAGTCACAGCTTCAGATTCTCACTCCATGTTCACCATGGGATGGATGAATCCCTGGGCAGCATGTGAGCACACATTGACTACACCTGGGAGCATATCCCAGGTCACCCACAGCCACGCCTCTGAAAGTCTTATCCTGTGCCCGCAAAGGTGTTGTGGATAATTAGGCATATGATAAATGAGTGATCTTTGATGATGGTGCCCACTGTAATGTGGTATCCTGGCTGTGTGATCTTGGAGAAGTGACTTAACCTCTCTGAGCCTCAGTGTCCTCATTTGTAAAATGGGAGTGAGAATACCTTCCCAACTGCTCTCCCAGGGTAATGAGGTACAGATGGAAAAACACTCTCTCAAGCATGGAGTGTCAGCATGCCCAGGGAGGGGTTCACAACTCCAGCCCTGCTTCCACAGCCTAGAGCTGAGTAGAGAGCAGGAGGTGTCAGACAGGCATCAGGCAACACCAGCAGGGAGTGAGGGGGTGGGAGGCTGTGTCTACGGGATGCCAAGGCAACCGGTCCAAGGATCCAAGATGGCAAACTGGCAAGTGCTCTCTATAATGCGTGTAGTCACAACAATCTCATATAGAATCTTCAGGTCTTAACCAACTGCTTTGGTGCCCCTGACCACAAGCTGCTGGATATAATATGGTGACCAGGGTGTCTCCCATAAGGGATCTAGCAAGGAGAGCCCAGCAGCCTGTACCCTGTATCTCCCTGCAACCCCGGACCTTGCATTGGGAATCTCAGATAACTACCTGTTCGCGAGGGCATTTTCTGGGAGGCAGGAATTGGGTAGAGGGTCTGGAGAGGGATGGGGAGATCAAGCAGGCAGCTCTAGAAATAACAGTGCCCATTTACTGAGGACCTATTATGTGCTAGGCAATTCACATCCATGATTCCTACTCTTTACACCTCCCCTCAAGGAAAAGGAGAAAAAGGCAGAGCTCAGAGAAGTTAAGGAATTTTCCCAAGGTCACACAGCTAGAATGAGTGGTAGAGGTTTAAATTCTGTCCCATCTGCAACTAAAACATAGGAAATATAATTGAGCAAACTGAGGTTGGAATCTCTTGGATGGCTTGGATTTTAACTGTGGTGTCTAGTGGAAGAAAATAGTTTCTGGGAAGGTGGGGAGTAGAAATTTCTCTGACCCTCAAGTCAGAGATTTGGATGAGCACTAGAGCCTGGAAAAAACAGCCCCAGCTCAGCCATGAATGAATTCCAAGTACACACCCAGCGTGGCGTGTCTCTTGCTGCCAGAGAAACCCCTACCAGTGTCTCCTAAGGCCCTTTCCTGGGTGACCTCCACAACTAGCCCCTATTGGTGGGACTGTGGGTGCAGGAGCCATGATCAAGATGTTTTCCTTGTGTTCCTTTGGGACAGCCAGGGCTGGAGAGTCTGCTGGGTGTGGGTTGTTGCTGGCAGAGCCTTTCAGGGGGAAAGAAAGAGCAAAGGGGGGAGGCCAGAGCCAGGCAGGCAAAGGCCATTTTTACAGGTCTGTGGACAACCACAACTACAGAGAAGCCACCCCCCACCAGCCCCTGGGGGGCCTACTGGATTCAGAGTGTTCAAGACAGCCTGAAGCCAGGCACCTCGGCCCAGCAGGTAAGATGCAGGCCTCTTCCACTGCACATGCAGCTCAGAGGAAGCTGGGGAAGTCCCCACAGCAGGACAGCAGGGAAAGCAAGCAATCTTTGATATCTTCTTTTGCAAGCTGTCCCCAGGCTCAGCAGCCGCAGTGCTGGCTCTTGGCTTTATGCCGAACTTACTCCTGCAGCTGCCCAAGAACTGGCTGTGAAGTGTCCACTGGAACCTCCTACCCCTCATCCCCAGCACCCCTTCTTACCTCGGTGTCCCCTTTATTCATAGGGCTGTTCACAGGGAGCGCAGTGACTGGGAAGAAGAAGAGAGTGCTGGGGTCACTCCTCTGCTCCAAGTGGATGCCAGTCCTTCCTGACCGGGCTCACTGGGGCCCGTTCACCCAATGCGACCCCTCAAAACTGCCCCCACCAAAATCAGCTAGGGCTGATTTTGTTTCCCTTCCCCGGTTGCTGCCCACAGTGGGGTGGTCCCCAGAGGCTGCACTGAGAGGTCCTCCCCCTCCCCCTTGGGAAACTCTTGCTCTGTAGCGGGTGTGCTTTGGAGCGGGGAGCGCCATCAAAACAAGGCCAAGGGCTGCACAGTGGGACAGAGGTGCGACACAGATGAGGGGGAGAGAGAGACCCCAGAGGCGCGGGGGAAGAGATGGAGGAGGGGGATTGTGAGGGATGATATGGAGAAGTAGAAGTCAAGGGCAGAAAGGCGGGGAGAGTGAGATGAAAGGGGAAGGGGGTGGAGGGGTGCGAGCAGCCATGCTCCCACCTCCCCGCAGTGACCTTGGCCGGCCACCGCGCAACTGGCACTGGCCCTGATGCAACCGAGGCGCCAAGCCCAGACAAGGGGTGGGCACAAGGGAGACTTGCCCCGCGGGGTTGGGAGTCAGGCCCAAGTGTCTTGTGGGTCCCAGGCGGAGGCCACACTGCAGGGTCAGGCGGGAGGCGGAGGCGCTGACCGCGGTGCTGAAAACTCGCCGCGCCCGAAGGGAGGTGTGGAGGGGTGCGGGGCGCCGCGCGGTGCCCGGACCTCAAGGTGGGAAGGGGCGCCCGGAACCCTCTCCCGCGAGCTCCCCGCGCTCGCTCACCTTGCCCGGCGCAGAGCAGAAGCGCCAGGACAGCGGCGGAGCGCATGGCGGACCCGGGCGCTGAGCAGCTGGCGGTGTGGGGCCGGGCACCTAGGCACCGGGCGAGGGGCGGCTGGACCGGCGGCCGGGGTCGGGCTGCGGTGGCACCGGCGCGGGGCTGGGGGCGCAGTGCCTCGGCGTGCGTCCGTCTGTCGGTCGATCCTCCCGCAAGCTCCCCTGCACAGGGCTCGAGCACTGCAGTGGCAGGAGAGGCGGCAGCAGCAGCGCCCTGGCGCCCCGTTTATATACCCCGACCCCGGAAATGACGTCAGCGGTGCCGCCCCCTCCCCCTTTCCCCACTCCCCAGGGGTCCAGTCCCCGCTCGCCCCACCTCTAACCTCACCCCTCGCTACCTCTGGCCTCTGCCTCTCGGAGCTGGTGGATCTTGGCCACGAAGTGGGTATCTGGTTTCCAAGAGGTGGAATGGGAGGCAGGGGGGCTGTGGCTGATCCTCCACCCCTCGACGATTCCACCGATTTGCCGTGTGTCCCTGGGCAAGTCACTCCGATCTCTGGACCTTGCCTTCTTCCATGTGTACTGAGGTCCCTGGCAGCCCCAGCACCCCGTGCTATTTTCCCGAAGTGCCCCCTGCCTGGGGTGTGCTCCCCCGGTCTCACAGGCTGGAGGCATGCCCATCACTCATGGCTCTCTCCAATATCTAGGAGGCTCTAGAGGGGCTTCCGATGCCCTGTCTGAGTGAGGCTTCTCTCACTCTGGCAAGCTAGTTGTGTGCCTTCACACTTTGTTGTTGAATGTGTATTTATTTGAATAATGTTTAGTCATCATTACTTTCACAGTGCTGAGCGCCACACAATCCGGCACAGAGGAAACACTTGACAGGTAACTGTTGAATGTATCGATTGAAGGTTCAAGCCATGGGTGAGTGAATCCTGGGCTCTGCATGCACACGGGAACCAGGGGCTCACTTTCACCAGGAAGCTTAAGCCGCTGTTGGACACCTCTTGTTAGCTAGTGAGGGAGGAGTGGGGGCCAGTTCTTATTACATCCGCCAAAATAGGAGTCCTTGCAACACCTACCCATTAGCGCTAGTGCAACCCCTTAGCATCACCTTCTTGCCACTGGCAGCCCATCTGAATTTGAGAACAGCTCTCACCTCTTCCTGAGCATTCTTAAAACCTGGATATTTTGTGTAAAAGGTCAGTTTCCTGGTTGGCTTCCCTTATTCCTGGGGCCCTTGATGCTCCAGCCACGTTGCTACTCTCACCCTGAGGGCTATGTTGGAAGTTCTTTGCCACCTGACCCCACTGTCACAGGGAACCTGGGATCTGGGTGACGGTTTGTCATTGGCTGACATCGTCCAGAGCCCCTCCTTCCTGCCCACCCCTCTCCATCTGCTGCTGCTGTTTTCTACTGATACTTCCTGTCCCACACCTGTGCTCACACCTGTCCCTAAATGAGAACATGGTGGGAGCTCAAAGGAGACTGAAATGGCCACATTCATGCATTTACATATTTGCTTTGTTAAGCACCTACTATGTGCTTAGAACATCCTAGAACAGTACACAATTGAGGGTACAGCATTAAACAGAACAGACAGAAGCCCTACATTCTAGATGGTGAAGACAGACAATGAATAAGAAGTAACATCCACAATTTGTCAGCAGGGAAGGGGATGGGTGTGCTGAGCGAGGGTGGGGTTATACTTAAATAGGATGGATCAGCCGGGTGCGGTGGTTCACGCCTGTAATATCAACAGTTTGGGAGGCTGAGGCGGGCAGATCACCTGAGGTCAGGAGTTCGAGACCAGCCTGACCAACATGGTGAAACCCCATCTCTACCAAAAATACACAATTAGCCGGGCATGGTGGCGCATGCCTATAATCCCAGCTACTTGGAAGGCTGAGGCAGGAGAATCGCTTGAACCCAAGAGGTGGAGGCCGGGTGTAGCGAGCCGAGATCACACCACTGCACTCCAGCGTGGGCAACAAGAGTGAAACTCTGTCTCAAACAAACAAACAACAACAACAAAAACGGGAAATAGAATGCTGGTTGCCAGGGGCTGAGGGGGAGGAGGAAACAGAGAGTTAGTGTTTCATGGGTACGGAGTTTGGGAAGATGAAAAAGTTCTGGAGATGGATAGTGGTGATGGCTGCACAGCAACATAACTGGACTTAATGCCACTGAATTGTGCCCCGAAAAATGGTTAAGATGGTAAATGTTATGTTAGGGATATTTTATCACAATAAAAAAAATCACTCTCAATATCTTGTGGGGACGTTGACTGCAAGAAGGTGGCTGGTTCTAGCCTGGAGGATGGAGAGCAGGGGCAGAGCTGGTGTCCTGGCCTCCCTGGAGGACAGAAGCTGTCCAGCCAGCATCTCTGGGAGCACCACAGGCACTGGACCTAGTGAACAGAAGGGGAGGGGCACCAGGGAGGATTCTCACAGATGTTCTCCTCTCCAGAATGCTGATTTCGAGAGAGGCCCCAAAAATAGCCCTCTCTCTCCCCCATGGGGAGATGTAGGCTCCGAGCTGACTAGGACCTCTTGCTGCTCCCCACAAGCCAGGCGTGAGTCTAACTCTAACAGTGCAGTCAGAGCCCTGCCCATGTCTCTTGGTGCTTTGAGGGCCCTGACGAACCTCCCACTGCTGGGATCTACCCTTCTGTGCCCACAGGCTCTATTTTTTTTTTTTTTTTTTTTTTTTGAGACAGAGTCTTGCTCTGTCATCCAGGCTGGAGTCCAGTGGCACAATCTCAGCTCACTGCAACCTAGAAACCCAGAAGGCTGCAGAAAGTTGCAAGTTCAGGGAGTTGCCCCCAGGAGCAGCCCTCAGCCAGTGATATCAGGCTTTTACTTGTAAATACCCCTGGGTGGGATAATTCGCAGGAGGATTTTTTGGTACCATTTCCCAGCAGTGATGTCTGGCTTGATAGTGCACACTTTATTGACAGCGCACACTTTATATAGACAGCCCACACTTTATTGACAGCACACACTTTATTGACAGCACACACTTTATGACAGCGCACACTTTATGACAGCGCACACTTTATTGACAGCGCACACTTTATGACAGCGCACACTTCATTTAGAAAGCCCACGCTTTATTGACATCACACACTTTATTGACAGCGCACACTTTATCGACAGCACGCACTTTATTAACAGTGCACATTTTATTGACAGCACACACTTCACTGACAGAGCACACTTTATTGACAGCTTGCATTTTATTGACAGCACACACTTTATTGACAGTGCGCACTTTATTGACAGCGCACGCTTTATTAATAGTGCACACTTTATTGACAGTGAGCACTTTATTGATAACGCACACTTATTGACAGCGCACACTTCTTTGGCTTCCTTTCCCTTCCCGACCCATTCACTCTCCAGCCCCATTTTCCCTTCTTGATCTTCTACCAGGGATTCCTTGTCAGCCACGTGCACTCAAATCCTTGTGTCAGGGAACCCAAGCCCAAGCTAAGATGCTGACCAGCACCGGCTCTGTGTCTGAGGTGTGGGTGGTCTGTTTTCCCATTCCTCCAACGGTCCTTGGTACTGTGGCCACATGGAACTCAGTGCCCTTCAAGCCTCATCCCTTCTCGGGCCCTGGCAGCTTTCTCCTCTGTCCCTGGCTCCGGGGCTTGGTTGGTGTTAGTGTGGAGGGTGGCTCTTTAAACACCTGTCCTACCTAGGAGGTGTCTTGTCAACTCCAGGTCATTGCAACGCCTCCGATGAAGGTTGTGGCCCAAATGGTGAGGGTGGGCCGAGGCCAGAATGCACTTGGTTGGGAAAGTGAACAAGGCCTTCCATGAGCCAAGGTGCAGTGACAGAATGAAGGGGTGGGCAGAGCCCTGGGCTCTAGGGTCAGCCCGACACACAGCCTACCCTGGGGCTGCCGTCAACTCCCTGAGCGGCCCATGCCAGCCACTTTCCCATGATTTCCCGTGAGGAGGAGGCTGATCGAATTGCTCACAAGTGTGTGAAGAGTGAAGCAGTCCATGCAGGTGAAAGGCTCACATACTTGTGATGCAGTCACTATCATTATCCTCACCTGTAGATTAGGAGGTAGCGGGTCAGAGAGGTTGCCTAAATTGCCTAATAGCACACAGCTGGCAAGTAGCAGAGGAAGGATTTAACCTCAGGCTGTGGGTCCCCAACACAGTCACGTGGATGTTTATTGGTTTTAGATAAATGTGGAAGTTTATTGCTTTTAGGTAGATGCTAATTTTGTCTGACAAAAGGGGGAATTGAGTCTCAGAGACAGATAGTGTCTTGTCCCAGGTCACACAGCAAATCCAAATCAGTAGCAGGGCTGGGTTAAGAGCTAAGCTCCCCTGGGTCCCAGCCTTGGGTTTACCTTCCTGGAAAAGGTTGCTTTCCCTTGAATGTCCCATGTGATGGTGCTGTGGGGGAATGGGCTTCCCCCAGGTATTGCCCAGGGTTGCTCAGCTGCCTTGGAGATGAGCAGTCCAGGCCCTGCCACACTCCAGCCTCTCTGGACCCACCCTCTTTTTCACCAGTTCTACCAAAGCCGTTTGGGGTCTGGGAAGGGGAGACATTCAACCAACATGTCTTGAGCACCTGCTGTGTTCCTGTCTCTGTTCTGGATTCTTGAAATATGCTGCTACAGAGAAGAGGCAAGGCCCCTGCCTTGTTGGAGCCTGTGTCCTAGGCTGAGACAGACATCAACAGCAAACCATAATAAATACATGCAGTCTAGAGTGGGGTAGAAGGTGGTGATGGCTGTAAAATACCAGGATGGGAGGGTATGGGCCTCACTAAATAAGTGGCCAAGGTAGGCCTCATTAAGATAGTAACTTGAGTGAGGACTTGAAGGGGTCCAGGGAGCAAACCACGTAGGTGTATGGAGGAAGAACTTTCCAGGCAGAGTGAACAGCCAGTGCAAAGGCCCTGGGGCAGGGTCATGCCTGGCAGGCTTGGGAAAGAGCAAAAAGGCCGAGGTGGCTGGGAGAGAGTGAGGCCAGGGTGGTAGGAGAGGCTGTGGTGTGGGCTCGCATTAGGCAGGGCTTCATGGGCTTTGGCAGTGTCTTTGATTTTTACTCTGAGAAGGGCAGGAGTCACTGGGAGAAGATGGGTGGGGAGGGTGTGAGGCATTGGGGTCTGCAATACATCCTATGGATGGGCCCTCCGATCTAGCAAGCTCCCAGCAGCCCCAGCACCCAACTCCATCCCAGGAGGCCTGAACCAGAGTCCAGGAGAGGAAAAGAGAAAGCCATTGCCACCACCAGCCCCTGGTAGCCAGAAGTGTCCCCTTTGGTGAGCACCAGATCCCAGGGGGTGAGTGGCTGCTCCCCTGGCTGAGGCTCAGGACTTCTCCATGTGAGTGGTTCCTGCCAGGGGGTCCTGCCTGTGCCCCAGGGAAAGTGGCAGCTGCTTATCTGCTGTTGGGGCCCAGGCCATGAAACAGCAGAGTCAATACACCCTCGTCCCACTTACAAAATCATATTTTCCAAACACACAGCTCCCCCAAGCCCCTTATCAGGCCTCCAGGTGGAAAAGCCCTGTTGCCTGGCAATGTTGCCTTATCTGTGAGGTCTGCGTGGAGGCCAGAGCGAGGTGATTTCATTATATCCTCTCCCATCTGTCTCTGCAAACATCCCTGGGGGCTTCCAATTAAGGTTTTGCTTTCCTTCTTCAGCAGATGTTTGCTTTAATCTAATAAAACAGTTTGCAGGCCTCCTCAGTGGGTGTAGGAGGACTTCGGTAGGCTTCCGCCAAGGAGGGTGTTGGGAGAGGTGGGGGGAGGGTGCCAGGCACACCAAGCCCTGGACACCGAGGCTGGCTGAGGCACGAGGCACAGCAGGCTGGGAAGAAGGAGCGGGCCTGGCCCACACTGAGAGGTGAGAGACGTCTGCCCTGTGCCCCACCTCCTCTCCTTCCCGGGGCCATATACCCCGGGGGTCCAGCGGCATGCTGATCCCTCTTGAACATGACGTCTTCTAGGGTGACACCGCTGGGTCAGAGCTTCTGCTTCCAAGGGGAGATCACCTGAGAGATGGGACTGCAGAGGCTCCATAAAGAAGGCGCTACTGGGGAATTGCTTAGCGATGTGCAAACTTCAAACTCACACCCGGCAAACCAGAACATAGGAAGCTGCAGGTTAGGTCCACGGTGGAAGATAGTGGGAGGCACTGGCATGGCCGCTTAGAGAAGTCATTGTGGTGGAGAGGGAGGTCAAAGCAGAAGTGTTTCTAAGATGGGCCCAGCGTCTAAGTCTCTGAACCAGAGAGGACCCCCTGCCCAGGCTCCGACCCCTCAACTTTGTGGGTTCCGAAATGGTTGACCAATAGGGCCTCCTAGGGAGGAAACTTCCAGTGACTTAAGGGTGGTTTTTGTCCCAAGAGGTCTTTGCTGGGTGGCAGAAGCATCTAAGAATGGTGGGAACAGCTGCACTTTGGAGCCAGAGAGACCTGGGTTAAACCCTGGCTCTTCCTATACTCGTTGTGTGGCCTTGCAAACATTAAGTCACTTTTCTGAGCCTCTGATTCCTCTTCTACAAAATGACCCAAATAATCTCTTGTGTGATTTCTATGAATTTCACTAACAGGGTTCAGTCTCACCAACATTTATCAGTGGCTACTATGTCGGGGCCGGCTCAGCGGTGTTGGCAATGGGAGGGGAAGTCCCAGCACAGTTCCTGGCCCTTGAGGGTGCTCAGCACCTGTGACTCTCCCCAGGTGGATGTCATAGCTCTTCCCTTCCCTCTCTCCCCCAGGCTCTGTCCTCGGCTGCAGCCCTGGGTTCACCTGGCTCCATTTGCAGCTGACTAAGTCAGCCATGCCCTGCAAGCCTCAGCATCAGCAGCACTTGGCAGCTCAGCTTCTGAGAGAGCTTCTGTTTTCTCATCAGGAAAATAGGGCTGTTGATATCAGTACCCACCTCCTAGAGCTCTTGTGAGGCCTCGTGGAGTTAATGTGCATCAGGTGCATCACACAGGGCTTGGCTCGGATGAGTGTGGACTCAGTGGCAGTGCCTGCCTCTTTTTCTCGTAGCTTTGGGATGTGGTTTTTCAGGTGGCCGAGGATCTCTGATGTTCAGGATTGTTGAGCTACCCATGGCTGTGTCTAGTGCCCCCTGAAGGAGAGCCCGGAAAGGAGATGGGGGCCCCTGGTGAACTGAGGGGTGCTGCTCCTTCTCTCCACTGAGGAACAGAGGGTGAACTCATGGCCCCAGCCCTCAGACCCTGCCTCTCCAGAGCCAGCCCCGTTGGGGGTCAGAGGCACAGACAGAAAGGTCTTTGGGGAGCTGTGGCCTGGAGAGAGGATGCACAGTGCACTCCCTAATGGTGGGGCCTACAAGGCAGAGCTGAGGCCCCTTGTCTTCTGCCAAATGATGTTTCAGAATCAGTTAGCTGAGCAGCTTCCCCACTAAAGGACAGGCTCTTCTTCCGCCCTGCCCCCATCCCCATAGCTTAGAGAATGAGCAGTCTGGTTACCCGTTTCTCCTCATGCCTCCCCAACTTGCAAAGGGCCAGCAGAGAAGCCAGGACCAGATGGGCCTTAATCATGGACCTTTCTCCTTACCTGGACCCAGTTCAGTCCAGGCACTGACCTGGTGTCTTCCTCTTCATCCACCTGCCCAAGAAGACTTCTCTTTCTTCTGTGTCTGAATTCCATGATGAGGACTTCATCCCTGTGGTCAAAGCTCAGCAGCCCCATCCCAACTCACTCCCAACAGGAGATGCCACATGTCAAGCATTCTCCGTCATTTTCTCTGCTGTATGGGGGGATCCATGCAGGTGGGGCAATGGCACCAAACCACTTTTATTTTCCAGAAAAACTAGAAATTTACACCCTCAGAATGATCCTGTCATATTTCTTTGGCTTTCTCTCTTGTTATCCCACTCTCATCCCCTCATCAGCCATGAGGCCTCAGCTGCACCAGTCTAGGGGAGTCCCACCTCCCCTGTGGCATATGCATGTCCCGTGCATGTTTGTGCTTCCATCCCTTTCCACATGTGCCCTGGCCAGGAATACCTTCTCCTCTTGTTTATTCGTCTTCCCCAAACATTAAGGCTCAGCTCAATTCCACTCCATGCCTTCCACCTCAGGAGATCACTGTCTGCTGAGATCTTTTAGCACTTACCATCCTCAACACCACTACTTGGCTCTTGTCAAATACTGTTTTGCTCTTTGTGTAGATTACTTTGTATGCAAATCTTTCTTTTTTTTTTTTTTTTTTTTTTGAGACAGAGTCTGGCTCTGTCACCCAGGCTGGAGTGCAGTGGCATGATCTCGGCCCACTGCAACCTCCGCCTTCTGGGCTCAAGCAATCCTCCCATATCAGCCTCCGGAGTAGCTGGGACTACAGGTGTGCACCACCACACCCGCTTATTTTTTGTATTTTTTCGTAGAGGCAGGGTTTCTTCATGTTGCCCAGCCTGGTCACAAATTCCTAGGCTCAAGTAATTTGCCTGTCTTGGCCTCCCAAATTGTTGGGATTACAGGCATGAGCCACCGCGCCTGGCTCTTATACAGATCTTTTATCTGCCCAACTAGATTTCAAGCCTTTTCAGGGGAAGGACATTGCTTCAAACCGTCCCAGACCCTACATCCATGGGAATATGACCTATTTTTTTTCCATGGAGGTGAAAAATAGCTTAACCCAAATGTGAGGACAATGGGATTTTTCACAAGGTAGGAGACTGGTTGGGAGGTGTTTGATGGGGATGATGGGGGGTCCTTTCTGGATCCCCTGCCTGTGTGTCACCCTGTGAATAGTACTCACACTGGCTCTTCATGTAAAGATGAGTAGGTCAAGCGATGCTCTGTGGGTTTGCTCCAGTGTGGGCAAAATGCGGTGCTCAAGTTTCACAGGCTGCTGTCCGTGGTCCTGAACTACCACCTTCTGCGGGGGAAACCTGGGTACTGGTTTTGGTGACTCTTATCTAACAGCTCCCAGGGGTTATAGTTTTAACGTCTTTTTCTTTCTAGCTGTTTAAACTTTTGAAAATTTCAGATAATGACAGATTAATCAGAGTCATGGCTTTGTTTCTCAAAAATTCATGGAGCTTTATCATATTTCCAATAGTCAGACATTTTTCACCTCTGAGAAACTGGAGGTGAAGTCATGTGTCTCCTCCATCATGTCCCTCACAATATTTTTATGATTTTAAGACCCAATTTGCTCCATGAAGGAGTGCATTCTCACCTTTTACATCACTTTATAGACATCGTATTAGCTTTACCTCTTACTGACTGGGTGAACTTGGACAGGCCAATTCACCTATATTGGCCTCAATTTTCTCTTTTCAAAATTATGGCAGTGACTAGGCACAGTGACTCATGCCTGTAATTCTAGCACTTTGGGAGGCCAACACAGAGGATCCCTTGAGCCCAGGAGCTCAAGACCAGCCTGGGCAACATAGTGAGATTCCCATCTCTACAAAAAATAGAAAAAATTAGCTAGGCATGATGGCACAGGCCTGTAGCCCCAGCTACTCAGGAGGCTGAAGGAGGAGGATCAATTAATCCCAGGAAGTGGAGGCTGCAATGAGCTGTGATCTCACCATTGTACTCTAGCCTGGGTGACAGAACAAGACTCTATCTCAATAATAATAATAATAATAAAGTAAAATGGTGGGAGTGATGGTGCAGAAGATTTGGACTTCATTATCTCAGAGATCCCTTTCTTTGCTGAAATGGTGGCTGCTGATTCAATGCCCCGTCTCCCACATCTCTGTGAGCCTTTCCTCCCAAGCTCTTTAAAATAAACAAGAAAATTGGCCGGGCGCAGTGGCTCACGCTTGTAATCCCAGCACTTTGGGAGGCTGAGGTGGGCGGATCACGAGGTCAGGAGATCGAGACCACGGTGAAACCCCGTCTCTACTAAAAATACAAAAAATTAGCCGGGTGTGGTGGCGGGCACCTGTAGTCCCAGCTACTCGGAGAGGCTGAGGCAGGAGAATGGCGTGAACCCGGGAGGCGGAGCTTGCAGTGAGCCGAGATCGCGCCACTGCACTCCAGCCTGGGTGACAGAGTGAGACTCCGTCTCAAAAATAAATAAATAAATAAAATAAAATAAACAAGAAAATCTAGGTCATTCCCTGCATCAAGCTCAAAGGCAGTTTCTCACGAATGGCCTTACTTCAATTGCTAGTAATAAGGGGAGGGCTTCTGCGTGTGAGACCCACTCCCATCACAGAAGGACATCCACAAACACCCGTTCCTCTTCTCTCATGTAGCAGTGACCTTACCCATATCCCAGCTTTCCTGGTGGAAGTCACATGGTAAAAAGCACTTGGTTCCAAATGTAAGCAGTGGGGTGGTGTCTACACATTCCAGAGTAGGTCTGTGCCTGAACAGGAGGTTTTGAGGACAGCAAAGGCTATTGAATTGGCCTCAGAAGCAGGGAGCCTTCCCAGCGTGGAGGATCTCAGAGGCCTCCAGCTGCTGTCATATCCCTGATGAAGGGGCTCAGAAGAATCCACAGCTTCCCTCTCCCATCAGCTCCCTTGGCTCCCAGCTCCAGGACAAGTGGTTCAGGGCCAGTGGGTAGATAAAGCCCTAGCTTAAGCCTGGGCCTCCCTAGGTGTTGCAACCACTTCATCCTGAGATCCCAGTGAGAGATCTGATTCCTGAGGCATTGAGTGCTAATAAATAATAAATGCCAGTGTAGGCACAGAAAAATGATACTGAGAGGCCACAGAATTTTTACAAAAGCAGGGAGCTGGCCCTCAAGTGCATTTGTCCCAGAATCACAGGGCCAGAAAGGTCCTCAGGAGGTCACCTTGTGTCCCTCATAGCCTTGCTGATAGCAGAAAGGAAGAACAAAAGATGAATACAGAAAACTCCTGGTGGGGGTGGGGGTGGGTGGGTGTGGTGGCTTACACCTATAATCCCAGCATTTTGGGAGGCCGAGGTGGGCAGATCATTTGAGGTCAGGAGTTCGAGACCAGCCTGGCCAACATGGTGAAGCTCCCTCTCTACTAAAAAATACAAAAATTGGTTGGGTGTCGTCGTGCACGACTGTAGTTCCCCAGCTACTCAGGAGGCTGAGGCAGGAGAATCTTTTGAACCTGGGAGGTGGAGGTTGCAGTGAGCCGAGGTTGCATCACTGCACTCCACCCTGGGCAACAGAGCAAGACTTTGTCTCAAACAAACAAACAAACACTCCAAGGACCTCCAAGCCCAACCTCACCTTCTAACTAAGAAAACCTGGTCCTGGGAAAGGGGCCTGGGGACACAGGTGCTTCTCTGAGGAGAGCTCACTGTGCAACCTTGAGCACAGTTCTTAAACCTTTTGGGCCTCAGTTTTCTCATCTGCCAGTTGGAACCGGGTGCAGAGGAGCAAGTGTTTGGGATGTCCTTCTGCAATAAGAGTGGGCCTCACAGGGAGAAGCCCCCTCATTACTAACTTGGGACAATACTCAGTTCAGTTCAATGACCATTTAATATTGCACTCATTCATGTATTAATTCAACAACTATTTGAGCACTCACTATGTGCCAGGCCCAGTGCTTGGTGTTGGAGATACAGCGACAAACAACACAGGCAGGGCCCCTCTTCTCACAGGGCTTGCTCTCTAGTGCCTGGGGAGACTTCAGAGGGCTCTGAGCCAGCTGGTGAGTTTGCTTCAGAGGAAGGCAGGGTCTGTCTTGGCTAGGGCCTTGGAGGAAGAGGAAAGGAGGAAGATGAAAAGGATGGTAATGATGATATGGAAGGTTGATTGACTGACTGAATGAATGAAAAGTTTTGGCTTCTTCATGTGATGTAAGAAAGAGAGGGGGGTGGTTAATGTGTTGATATCACTAATCCAGGCCAAAACACTCAGATTTTAAAAGTGACCAAAATATGTTGGCAATATAAATTTAGAAGTCTTAAAATGTGCATGCTCTCTAACCCAACATTCGTCAAGGATGAAAATACGGGTATATAAAGATGTTCAGACTGGGCGTGCTGGCTCATGCCTGTAATCCTAGCACTTCAGGAGGTACTAGGGAGGCTAGGTGGGTGGATTGTCTGAGCTCAGGAGTTGGAGACCAGCCTGGACAACATGGCAAAACCCTGTCTCTACTAAAAATACAAAAAAATTAGCCGGGTGTGGTGGCACACACCTGTGGTCTCAGCTACTTGGGAGGCTGAGGCATGAGAATCACTTGAATCCAGGAGGCAGAGGTTGCAGTGAGCCGAGATCATGCCACTGCACTCCAGCCTGGGGTGACAGAGACTCTGTCTCCAAAATAATACAATAAAATGAAAAATAAAATAAAAATTTCTTGTGGCAATGTTTATGAAAGCCCCCAAATGGAAAACATCCAGATATCCATCTACTGGGGATCAACTAATTCACATACACAATGGAGTATTATACAGCCATTTGGACTGATGCTTTAGAAATGTAGCAACACGGCTGGACGCAATGGCTCATGTCTGTAATCCCAGCACTTTGGGAGGCCAAGGCGGGTGGATATCCTGAAGTCAGGAATTCAAGACCAGCCTGGCTAACATGGTGAAATCCTGTCTCTACTAAAAATACAAAAAATTAGCCAGGTGTGGCGGCGGGCACCTGTAATCCCAGCTACTTGGGAGGCTGAGACAGGAGAATCACTTGAACCCGGGAGACAGAGGTTGCAGTGAGCCGAGATCACACCACTACACTCCAGCTTGGGTGACAGCGAGACTCCACCTCAAAAAGCAAAAAGAAATGTAACAATATGGTAAAATATTCATGATACATAAATGGAGAAGACATGTATGGTATAACTTCCTATGTACATTATACATGAAAAATGTCTGAAGACATACATCATGTTAATAATTGTTTAAGCTGGTGGGTTTATGGGTGTTAAACATTTTTTTATTTATGCCTACTGGTATTTTCTTTTCTATTTTAATTTATGTTTTTATTTTTTTTAGAGATGAGGTCTCTCTATGTTGCCCATGTTGGTCTCCAACTCCTGGGCTCAAGAAATCCTCCTGCCTCAGCCTCCCAAAGCACTGGGGTTACAGGCATGAGCCACCATGCCCAGCCCCAGTGGTATTTTCTTTTTCTTTTCTTTTCTTGCTTTCTTTTTTTTTTTTTTTTTTTTTTTTTTGAGACAGAGTTTTGCTCTTGTTGCCCAAGCTGGAATGCAATGGTGCAATCTCAGCTCACTGGAACCTCCACCTCCCAGATTCAAGTGATTCTCCTGCCTCAGCCTCCTGAGTAGCTGGAATTACAGGTGCGTGCCACCACTCCCAGTTAATTTTTTGTATTTTTAGTATAAATGGGGTTTCACCATGTTAGGCTGGTCTCGAACTCCTGACCTCAGGTGATCCACCCACCTTGGCCTCCCAAAGTGCTCGGACTACAAGCATGTGCCCCCATGCCAGGCAGAACTCTCATACACTGCTGGTGGGAATGTGAAATGCTGCAATCACTTTGGAAAGCAATTTGTCAGTTTCTTTAAAAATGAAACATATACCTCCTAAATGACTCAGCCATTCCACTCCTAGGTACTTACCCAAGAGAAATAAAAGCATTTGGATACTTGTACATGAATATTCATGGAAACTTTATTTGTAATACCACCAAAATGGAAACAACCCAAATATCTATCAATAGATAAATGAATAAACAAGTTGTGGTATATCCACATAACGGGATACTACTTAGCAATAAAAATAAATGAACTATTAATATATGCAACGACGTGGATGCATGTCAAAATAGAAGCCAGACAAAAAGAATACATTCTGGATAATTCCATTTATATAAAATTCTAGGACATGCAAATGAATCTGCAGTGACTGAAAGTAGGTTCATGGTTGCCTGGGGATGGAGAGGGAGGAACGTGGAGAGAGGGAGCAATTGCAAAGGTGCAAGAGGAAGTTTTGGGAGGTGAGGGGTGTGTGTTCACTGTTTTGATTGTGGTGATGACTTCACAGGTGTATACATATGTCAAAACTTACCAAATTGCACAAGGCTCAAGGCCATATGTACATGAACAAATGTATGTCAATAAAGCTGTTTTTAAAACAGAGGCTGTCACGAACATAGAGGCAAAACAGTCGATGCCTCCCAGTTTCAAGCTGGTTTGGTCATCATGGGAGAGCATTGCTGTCCTCATCTCACCCACACAGAACCCGGAACCCAGAGGGGTTAAGTGCTAGTCCGGGCAGATCCCATGGCCTGATTCTTTCTTCTCTGGATCCAGCGCTTTCTTTGCAAAGCCCTGAGTGTGCTTCCAGGAGCCTCCCAGAACCTATCAGCATGCCCTGAGCTGAGGGACAGGGTGTCCCTGCCACCTGAAGGTATAATCTCCGCTTCAGTTCACACTCCTCCCCCAGTTGTGATCCCTCAGCCTGTGTCTGCAGCCAGGAGGCTGGCTTCATTTGCAGAGAGGCTGTGCTTGCAGCATCTCCCCAGGGAAGTAATAAAGAGTGGGAGTGAGATAAGGGACAAAGGCAATTATCTAACAACCTGCTGTCGGTGGCAGAGAAGGACTCAGGCCAAGCTGGGGATTCCTGCCCCGTCCCAGTGTCCTTGAGAGGCTGGCAGGGCCAATCTGCCCAGAAGGGTTCTCCTGGGCAAGAGGTCATAGTAGGGGGTAGAGGGGAAGGAGGTGGTAGGAGGTGGGGGTGGGTAGGGGTGGGGGTGCCAGGCTGGGCCCCAGAAACACTTGGTTTCTGTCCATGTGTTCCTCTCCAGCTCCGGGGCCCTCCACAGCATTTGGAGTCAGAGCTGGCGTGGGATCCTGGAAAAGCTGAATGAATGCAGGCTTTGTGTGTGGACAGACCTGGGTGTGCATCCTGGCACCAGTGGGGTCTCAGTGACCACCACTGTGAAATGGGGTAACAACGGTCCCTGCCCCATGCGACCCTGCCATGTAAGCTTCAGTCAACCCCACTTGCCCTCCCCTTGCTTGTCCTTCTAGTTTATGTTCTCCTTAGACTCTGCAAACCAGAGAAGGGACGAGCTGAGGCAGGAGGCCTTGCGCCTTGAGAGTGGATGGGAGAAGGAGAATGTGGAGAAATGGGGCAGCTGTGTTTGCTGAGCACTTCCTGTAGCCCAGTGCTGGTCAGAGCACTTTACACACTCTATCCCCTTTAATTCCCACAACAGCCTGTGAAGTATTCACTGTCCTCCCAGCTTCCCCAAGAGGAACATTGAGGCCTCCCAAGAGCAAGTCACTCATCCAAGGTCACAGAAAGTAGACAGGGGCAAAGATAGGCCTTGAACCCAGGCAGCCTGACTCCCAAGTCCCTGTCTTGTGGCTGAAATTCCCCACCAGTTTTCTGGGGTCTTTGCATTTCTGAGTCCCATCCCCACTAGTTGGGATGCTTTCCCCAGCAGGGATTCAAATTCAGATTCTCTCTGCAACTCCTTGTTACTCAAGCCGCCCTATGATCCCCCACGTGCACAGAGCGCTCTACAGTTTACAAAGAACTCTTTCATTACTACTTATGCCATGAGTGGTTCCGAATCCCTTGAAACAAGAGAGGACTGTTGTTATCCCGGTGTCTACCATGAAGATGGTATGGATCCCTTCCTAGGGAGAAATGGACATTGATGCACACTGGACCATTTTATCTGCACAAGTAAACATTATTAGGCCCAGTTTATAGATGTTAAAACTGAGGCCTGGAAGAATTAAACAGCTTGTCTAAGTTCACGAAGCTAGGGAGTGGCTGAGCCAGTATTTCCTCCCAGATTTGATTGGCCCCAAAGCCCAGGCTCTTCACCACTTAATCCACTGCAAGAAGTAATCACTGTCTGCCTTCCCCAGCCTCTCCCTAAAGAAGGCTCTGAGGTCCTTTATCTGAAGGCTCAGTCCTGCCATTTCCTGAGGCAATCAGACAACATTCATGCATTTGTTCACTTGTTCAACAAATAGGAATGAGCACTCGCTGTGTACCAACACTCAGACACTTGGTTTCTGAATGCTCATTAGCCACAGGCCCTGCTCTCGAAGAATTCACTGGTGGACAGAGATGAACGAGGTGGTTCATCCCGGGATACAAAGTGCAGAGACCACACATGTACCTTGGCTCATTCTGTGCAGAGAAAAGCTGTCTATTTTCAGTCTCAATATTTAGCAGTTTCCATAGATACCAGATCATAACTAATTAGACCAAAGCAAGTGTATATTTCAATCTTTGATGTCATCTACTTCAAACATTTTATCCAGTTACATTTATTTCAATCATTCATTCAGCACTGAGCACCTACAAGGCCTTGTACTTGAATGAAAAAATTAATAGTAATAATCATAACAATAACCAAAAAATTACATCAATTGATTTCTTTTTTTCTTTTTTTGTGACGGAGTCTCGCTCTGTCACCCAGGCTGGAGTGCAGTGGCACAATCTCTGCTCACTACAACCCCCGCCTCCCGGGTTCAAGTGATTCTCCTGCCTTAGCCTCCCAAGCAGCTGGGACTACAGGTGCCCACCACCACACCCGGCTAATTTTTGTATTTTTAGTAGAGATGGGGTTTCGCTATGTTGGGCAGGCTGGTCTCAAACTCCTGACCTCAAGTGATCTGCCCACCTCGGCCTCCCAAACTGCTGCAATTATAGGCATGAGCCACTGCACCCAGCCTGATGATTGAGAATTTCTTATGTGCCAGGCAGTATTCTGAGTGCTGCACAGGTATTAATTCATTTACTGCGCAACAGCCCTTTGAGGGAGGCACTATTATTATCCCCTGTACAGGACGAGGAAACTGAGGTGGAGAAAGGTTAAAGATTTTGCCCACTCAAAAATACTATTGGAGAGATATCTGTCACCATCTGATTTCTGGTGATCCAAATATAGCTGGATCTGAGAGTTAAGACTTCCCTCCCCAGGTCCCAAGCCCCGTCTTCTTCTCGCTGGTCTCTGATTCTAGCATTAATCTTTTACATCCTTGTGCTTTTTATATAAGGCTGCCATGAAAATAAGCACACGCCCACTGGCCCAGGCCGACAAGCTGGCTCCAAGACAAGGCCTACCTAGACTAAATGCTCAGAATTGGGAGTTGGGGAGCATTTCCAGCAACCCTGACATGCCCAGTGGCCTCAGGACAGGAGGAGGTCTCAGAGAAATGTTGTGGGGGAACATATGACTCCCCTTCCCCTCTGGCCTCTTCCCACACCTCAACACACCCGAGCCCTCATACATGATGAAGTGAAAGTCAGGCCCTGAGTCCAGTGAGAATGTCGTGGGGATTTGAGCCAGACAGAGTGCAATGAAAGCCCACTTCTCATCCAGAGGTCCTAGGAGTTAGGGAACAAGCCAGAGGGTCCTCAGTGCTGAAATCCAGGGGGTCTGTATTCATTTGTTACAGTGTCACTAGAGCCCTGGGGACAGGGTTGCCTTCCCTTCCCCCTCCCCACTGCCCCCAGAGGCCAGCTCCCAGGGAGGCCTTGCTGCCCCTCCAGCCCTTGCAGACCTCTCAGAGCTTGTGGTCGTCAGGTCATTGACCCTGAAGGCACTCTACCAATCACCTTGATGAGAAAACCAAGACCAGCCTGAAGGCGAGTGGAATTTGGACTAGAGTCCAGAGCCCACGACTCCTGTGCCCTGGTCCTCACTCCCTGCCTCCTTCCGATACCCTAGAAGGGTATCTTCGCACCTGCCAGAAATGCAGCCCAGTCACATGGTCGCCCCCCTTCCTGTGTGTCCTGCCCCCTCACCTGCTCAGGAAGTCAGAGCGGGAGTGCACAGGTCTTCCTGTGGGTGTCTCCACCCAGAAAGCTGCCTTTGGGTTTATTCCAGAAACGCGAGATCAGAGGACCTTTGAGCTGAGACTCAAAGAGGCCTGGTTCAAATCTGAGGTCTGATGGTTTGGGAGGCAAGACCTGGGGCAGGTGAGTCACCTTCTGATCTCAGGTGCCTCATCTGCATCGTGGGACATGGAGGCTGGCGATGGCTTGTGAAGGTCAGATGACGAGCATCATCACTGCGCCTTCCAGCTGTGAGCTTCACACACAATATTCTGTGTGATTAGTGGCATCAAGACTTGAACCTGAGATCTCTGCTTCCAAGGCTGGGACTCTTCTGCCTGCAGCACTCTGACTCTTGCTGTGGAAAAGGTTCTCAGAGAGGCAGGGGCGGTGTCCTCTATCTCCTGGGATTCCTAGCATGCGGATCACAGAAGGTGTCCTAATAGACATATTTCTGTGTCCTTGAATGTCCCATTTACATTTTCCCGACTTCTGAACAGCCTATGCCTGAGCTGGCAAGAAGCCTCCCTCTCGGGCACCTGTGGCTGCCTGCCATCCCGTTCCCACGCCTGAATCAATTGGTCTCCAAGTTCTGTTGTTTTCTCTTATTGTTTTCATGCGGAGGAGTTATCTCCTTCCAAATTGGGAAAGGAGGTTGGAAGAAAATAGCGTGACGGCTGTCCTGAGTCGCATGCCGCCCTTGATTGGCCAGTGCCAGGTTTGGGCCGGGTTTCCACGTGACTTCCTGACAGGCATCGCTTCTCCCTTGGCATCTGTAGTAAATGTTGTTGCTCCGAGCCTAGTCCCCTCAGCCCCACGCTGACATCAGCTGTGTCCCTGGTGGTTTGTCCTCATGCTTGATGGTGGCTTCCCAGCTCAGAGCTTTACTGTGTCTCTCAGCTTCTGTACTTCAGATTTTTTCCCAGCAAAGCATGGGGATTGGGGGACAGTGGTCCGTGGGTACACACCCCAGCCTTATCATCATTCAAGACAATCCTGAGGTGCATTTTACACCATTCCTCACAGGGTCCCCAGTGGAATCAAGCCCCAGTTACCCACATCAGTAGCCAGCTCAGCAATGCACACTGAGTGGTTTTCTCTCCTGCCGGATCTCACTCTCCTACGCCCTCACTTTGGTTTCCTGGCATGGATTCCATGTCAACTCCCTGCACCTGAGTCCTTGTCTCAGGCTCCGCTTTAGGAAGAGCTCAAGCTAAGACCAAAATGTGAGCCAGGCTTGCGGAAGGCAGGAGGAGGGGGGGGGGGAGGGGGAGGGGGAGGTGAGGAGGAGGGGAGGAGGAGGGGGGAGGGGGGAGGAGAGGAGGAGGGGGGAGGGGGAGGAGGGGGGAGGGGGAGGAGGGGGAGGAGGAGGATAGTGATGCCCTGGCTAAGGAGTCAGGAGACCTGAGTTCCAAACCTACAGCACCTTACACCCTCAAAATTCATGGGTTGAATGCATAAATGAATGAGTAAAGAAATTAAGCCAGGCATGATGGCTCACATGTGTAATCCCAGCACTTTGGGTGGCTGAGGCAGATGGATCACCTGAAGTCAGGAGTTTGAGACCAGCCTGGCCAACATGGTGAAACCCGGTCTCTGTTAAAAATACAAAAATTAGTCTGGGCGTGGTGGCTCACGCCTGTAATCCCAGCACTTTGGGAGGCTGAGGCAGGTGGATCACGAGGTCAGGAGATCAAGACCATCCTGGCTAACACGGTGAAACCCCCCATCTACTAAAAATACAAAAAATTAGCCAGGCATGTTGGCGGGCGCCTGTAGTCCCAGTTCCTCCGGAAGCTGAGGCAGGAGAATGGTGTGAACCCGGGAGGCGGAGCTTGCAGTGAGCCGAGATTATGCCACTGCACTCCAGCCTGGGCAACAGAGCAAGACTCTGTCTCAAAAAAAAAAATTAAATTAAAAAAATACAAAAATTATCAGGGCATGGTGGCACATGCCTGTAGTCCCAGCTACTCAGAAGACTGAGGCAGGAGAATTGCTCGCACCTGGGAGGCAGAGGTTGTAGTGAATAAGTCTCATGAGATCTGGTGGTTTTATAAGGAGAAACCCCTTTCTCTTGGCTCTCCTTCTCACTTGCCTGCTACCACGTAAGATGTGTCTTTCGCCTTCTGCCATGATGATGAGGCCTGCCCAGCCATGTGGAACTGTGAGTCCATGAAACCTCTTTTTCTTTATAAATTACCCAGTCTCAGGTATGTCTTTATCAGCAGCATGAAAACAGATGAATACACCTATGTTTAGAAGTGAAGGCCGGGCGCGGTGGCTCATGCTTGTAATCCCAGCACTTTGGGAGGCCGAGGCGGGCGGATCACGAGGTCAGGAGATCGAGACCACGGTGAAACCCCGTCTCTACTAAAAATACAAAAAAAAAAATTAGCTGGGCGTGGTGGCGGGTGCCTGTAGTCCCAGCTACTCGGAGAGGCTGAGGCAGGAGAATGGTGTGAACCCGGGAGGCAGAGCTTGCAGTGAGCTGAGATTGCACCACTGCACTCCAGCCTGGGCGACAGAGCGAGACTCTGTCTCAAAAAAAAAAGAAGTGAAGCAGTGTGGCCAACAGGGTGGCCATTCCCACTGTGTCCTGCTTAGCCGACAGCTCCTCTCTTGTCCGCTTTGTGCTGGGGACTTCCGCCCGGAAGAGGATGTACTGGGAGGAGTTGGATAAGGGTTGGACTGGATGATCGGTGACTCCAAGATGAGAACATTTTACCTCCAGACTCCTGTGCAGTTGAATTCCTCTATTCCCAGCCAACTCTGTCCAAATGTGAAATTGCAGGGGCCCTCATCCCTGACTCCAGCCACCCCACAAATGCTCACATCCCAAGTGGTAGGAGCAGGAAGAGGACACATATTCTGTGGACGTGGCCTGTGTGTCCAGAGTGTGTGAGCCACCAGCTCCCTGCATGGCTCTTCATGGGCCAACCAGAGGCACAGCTTCCCTTTGGCCTCCTGATCTCATGCCCTCCCAGAACAGGAAAGCAGCCCCCAGGAGAATGAGGAATGTGGCACCAGGGCCTGCTCTCTAACCCCTGCTCCATCTTTCTCTTCCCGTGTGCTTTGGTTTCCTTTTCTGCAGAATAACAACACCAAACATCTGCGGGCAGACCAGTGCTGTGCTCAGCAGGCGACACGCCATAATAAAGGACGTGCCATATGAGGAGTGGGGAGGGGAGGCGGGGGGCTTTTGCCTGCAGGAGAAAAATCAGATGGGGGCGTGAGAGGTGGCTTTAAACCTCCAGGAGGCTCTGACAGGGAGGGTGGTTTAGATACCATCTTTCATCACTAACTAGCAGAGTGTTTTCTATTTGTCTAGAACATCAGACCCATGAAGACAGGATGAGGACCTTGTCTGTCTTGTCTATTACTGGCATGCCAAAAATCGGGGTATGTGTACAGTAGGTACTCACTTAATACTTATTGAATGTCTGAACTCATCCTCTGTGGCTTCCAAAGGATGAAAGTTCCAGGGAGGTCGTTGAATTTTCTCTGCGCCCCCCAGCAACTCTGTTCATCCCTCCCCGCTCTGCCCCGTGCGCCCCTCCGCCTCCCGGAGTCAGCCACTTCCTCTGCTAATTGGAGTCCGAGTCAGACTTCCTGCTGCTCAGGGTGGTGGCTCAGGTGAATCGCATCAGGGCCGACAGAAAGTGAGTGATGAATTAGCTGGGGAGGCTGGATGTGGGTGGTTGCTGAGCCAAGCTCAGCAACAGATGGAAGTTATCCCCACAAAGGGAAAAGGGTCCCCACCCCACCATACACCCATCATCTAGCACCAGGAGCTGTGAGCTATTGAGCTGTGGAAATCCTTATGTTGACCCAGCAGGGGCGGGGCGTGAATTGAGACTCACTGCAATTGAAAGTTAATTTTAAGTATGATACAGAAGGTGGGCTGGCACTGGGCTGTCCTGCTCTGGCCTACAGGTGAGCCAGGATTGGATTAGGAAGATGAAACCCCAAAGCCAGGGTCATCTCAGGTTGCATTACTAGAAGTCTATCCCCCAACACAAGGGAGGGGAAAGTCTACCATGGACCAGGCTAATTAAGTCCTCATTTTGCTCCCCTCCAGTGGACTGAAGACCTGGTCCTGAGCCCAAGACCCTCCAGCTGAGCCTGCAGGGACTCAGTGTGCCAGAGCTGAGAGGCTGCGGAGTCTGGCAGAAATGGGGCTCAGATTCTGCCTCCATCCTATACAGCTGTGTGACACTGGGTGAGGAAGAGCTTTCACTTTCTACATGTGTAAAAATGTGTCCAATAATACTTTCTGGAGTTGTTACAAAGATTAAATGAGGTAATACAGATAAAGAGCCCAGTGCCTGGAACATGTCAGGGCTCCACAAATGTGAGTTTCCTCTCCTAACTTCCTCTCCTCCGTGGCAGCCCTACTCCCCACCCACAGCCTGCCTGCACCCTTCCTGGTTGACTGAGGCTGTGTCTGCCTCACCCACCTGACTGCAGGGCGTGCCTGCAGGGTCCAAGAGGACCCAGGCTGCTAGAGTCTGAATCCTATCTCCACCTTAGATTGGCTGTGTGACCCTGGTCAAGTCACTTTACCTCTCTGTGCCTCAGCTTCCTTGTTGTAAAGTGAGGACAACAACAGCACCTACTACATAGGATTGTGCCCCACTCCCCTACATTTGGAGAATTTTTTTTTTTTTTTTTTTTTTTTTTTTGAGACGGATTTCACACTTGTTGCTCAGGCTGGAGTGCAGTGGCGCAATCTCGGCTCACCACAACCTCTGCCACCCAGGTTCAAGCGATCTTCCTGCCTCAGCTTCCCGAGTAGCTGGGATGACAGGCATGCACCACCATGCCCAGCTAATTTTGTATTTTTAGTAGAGATGGGGTTTCTCCATTTTGGTCAGGCTGATGTCGAACTCCCCACCTCAGGTGATCCGCCCGCCTTGGCCTCCCAAAGTGCTGGGATTACAGAGAATGTATTTTAAAATCATGAAATAGTTCCTAAATACAGAAAACAATCCAGGTTTCACATTTTCACATTTGCTATTTGCTTCAGACCTTTTTTGTTTACGAAGAAATAAACTGTCGATGATTTGGCTCCATCCTGCCCCCTGGCATCCTGGTTCCTTGCACAAAGCCAGAGCCTGCAGCCTAAGGCAGGGTCGTGTTGAGGGTTAGAGCATGCAGCTCATGAAGGAGCTGCCGGCAGTCTTGGGAGCTCAGGGTGGTGAGCAGGGTTAGTATCCCAGAGACGTCTGTTTTAGGCAGATGACTTGAGCAAATGTTGCAGGTGCGGATAGAAAAGGGGAAGGTAAAACAGGCAGCAGGGAGACCAATTGAGGATGATTTCTGTCATCCAGGGGAGGGGGTAACGGTTGGGAGCAGGGTGGAGGTTGTGGGAATGCAGATTTGGGGGTTTGTTAGTGGGTGGCTTGGCGAGGGGGGAAGGGGTGAAGACTGGATTCAGGCTCAGGTGGTAAAGTGGATGGCACTGCCTGTGGCTGCAGTCCTGAAGGGCAGTGCCAGGCCTGGAGCAGATGGAAGCAGTATTGGCCGTGGTGAGGGTCAGGGCCCAGGACCAGGGGCAAAGGAGAGGTGACCAGAGTGCAGGAGCACAGGCATTGATGTGAAATGGGGAGGGTGGGCTGGGGAGAGTGGAGGGAACAGAACAGAAGCTCAAGGGCACTGGGATTTAAGGGACCCACGGAGGACCAGCCCACAAGTATGTTGGCACCTTCTGCCTCCTGGCCCCGAGATGTGTTTCTGATGCCCATGTTCCTATTCCCAGTCCTGAGTCTGCTGGAGGCTCGTGCTCTGCTGACCCAGCCCCTTTCCCAGGTCCGTGTCCCTCGCTCATGTCCTTGCACTCCAGGGAGCCTGAAATTGGGTAAACCCAAAACCCACCTTGCCTAATAGCAACTCCACCCCTCCTTCCAAGTCACGTCATCTAGTTATAGGATAAGACCTCCCTTACATTTAAAAAAATGTGTTTAAGCTCATTTAAGTTTCCATCCTTTGTAAATGAAAGAACTCTCACTAACACGTGTCCCAAGGCTAATGTCTCTTGGATGTCACTCTTGAGTCCTAATGTGAAAACTTTGTTTTAAAGATTTTTCCAGACAGGCATGGTGGTTCTCGCCTGTAATCCCAGTACTTTGGAAAGCCTAGGTGGTGTTATTGCTTGAGCTCAGGAGTTCAAGGCCAGCCTGGACAACACAACAAGACCCCGTCTGTACAAAATAAAAAAATTAGCTGGGCATAATGGTGCACACCCAGCTACTCAGAACACTGAGGTGGGAAGATCAGTTGAGCCCAGGAGTTTGAGGCTGCAGTGACCTATGATTGCACCACTGCACTTCAGCCCGAATGACAGAGAGAGACTATCCATCTATCTATTTGTCTGTCTGTCTGTCTATCTATCTATCATCTATCTTCTATCTGTCTATGTATCTATTCTATTTCCAGTATCACCCAGACGCTTACAGTGCTCAAGCTCTGCCAGTTTCTCTGCGTATATCCTGTTAGTATTAGTCATCTATTATTGTGTAACTAATTACAGCAGTGCCCCCTTATCTATGAGAGATATGTGTCAAGACCCTCCCCTGCCCTGTGAATGCCTAAAACCGCAGATAGTACCAAACCCTATATATACCATGTTTTTCAACCTGATAACCAAGATGGCTATCAAGCGACTGATGGGTGGATATGCTGGACAAAGGGATGATTCGCATCCCAGGTAGGATGGAATGACAAGGTTTTATCATGCTACTCAGAATGGCGAATAATTTAAAACACACATTAATGTATAACATTTTCAACTTAATATTTTCAGACTGCAGTTGACCAAAAGTAACTAAAACCACAGTAAGTGAAACCTCTGATAATGGGGGAGAACTGTACCTCAAAACAAAGTGGCTTAAAACAACTCTCAATGTTTATTATCACACAGTTTCTGAGGGTTAGGAGTCCAGAAGTGGCTTTGCCGGGCGGTTCTGGCTCAGAATCATGAGGCTGTGGTCAAGTGGTTGTAGTTGTGAAAGTGTAAGAATCAAAATGGAGTCACTAATGCTAAGAAAACCCTGACAAATAGAGCCAGGGAAGGCCATGAATAGAGGCTTCTCACGTTTGTATGCCTGGTAATGAAAAAGACTAAAAAAACCACAACCTTGCACAGAGGCCATTACAACCTTACACAAAAAATACATCTGCAAGGACACCTGCCCAGCAAGTGCGTCTCCAACCTTGAACTGCCATCACCCTTGTTACTGATTTTTGTAGCCAGGGATGATTATTTCAAGACAATTATGTCATCCTCATTTTTCCTTTAAAAACTTTTGTCTACCTTTACCTCCCTGAATATGCACATAATTTACTATGGCACACATATTCCCATTGCAATGCTCTAGTCCCAGATAAACATCTTTTCTTTTACAGAGCCTCTCTATATTTGTTATTTAGGTTAACACAGTCAAGTTGTGGGCCAGGGTTGCAGTCATCTGAAGGTTCAACTGGGGCTGGAGGACCCACTTGCAAGGTGGCTCACGTACGCAAATGAAAAATTGATGCTCCAGCCTAGGCAACATAGGGAGACCCTGTCTCTATAAATAAAAAGTTTTAAAAAATCAGCTGGGCATGGTGGCTCCTACTTAGGAGGCTGAAGAGGAAGGATCTCTCGAGCCTGGGAGGTTGAGGATGCAGTGAGCCATGACTGCACCACTGCACTCTGTCTGGGAGACAAATTGAGATCCTGTCTCCAAAAAATAATTTATGCTGGCTGTTGGTAGGAGGCTTCAGTCCCCTACTTTATGGGTGTCTCCATGGGCTGCTTGAGCATCCTGCTGACATGGTGGTTGGCTTTCCCCAGAGAGAATGATCCAAAAGAGTGCCAGCCGGAAACGGTAATGTCTTTTACGACCTGGCCTCAGAAGTCATTTACCATTATTTCCATAATGTCCTATTGGTCACACAGGTCAGCTCTATTCAGTGTGGGTGAGGACTGAACCATGGCATGAATACCAGGAGGTGAGGATGAATGGGGACATCTTGGGGGATGCAGACTCTAGGCTACCTGGTGGTAGTGACTTGGGCACCCTCCTAATAACCCTGACATCCTGGAGAAAAAGGCCTACCCACCCCTGCCTGCATGAGCCAGCCCCATCTGGCTGTCTCTCCCACCCCTGTGAGTAGCTGCACCAACTCTTCCCCCAGAGCTGTGGGGCTGGTAGGACCCTGAGAACAGCCTCCAGCCCACCAGTCTAAGCTGGACACCATGGCAATGGACTGTTGTCCACTTCTCTCGTTGGCCATCTAGGGGTTATTACTGTAACTTTGGTGGACTCTTTGATTTCCTTCGCTGACAGGGTGACAGGCTGTGGGCCGGAGAGGCAGGGCTGAAGTCATATGTGGCAGGACATGGGCCAAAGCTCCTCTTCCTAACACAACTACTCCCAACAGCAAGTATACAGGAACTAGGACCATTTTTTAAAATCTCATCTTTAAAAAGTGTTATAGGAAAGAGCACAGACACTGGACCAGATGGCCTCAAATCTCCAGGCCAATACTTGCTATTTTTCCTTGGCTAAGACAACAAAATATCCTGATTCTCAGTTTCCACATCTGTAAAATAGGGGCAATAATAGTTGTGTTAGTCCATTTTGTGTTGCTATAAAGGAATGCCTGAGGCTGGGTAATTTCTAAAGAAAAGAGATTTATTTGGCTCATCATTCTGCAGAGTGTACGAGCATGGCACTAGAAGCATGATGCCAGCATCTGCCTCTGGTGAGGGCTTCAGGAAGCATCTAATCATGGCAGAAGGGGAAGGGAGCCAGCGTGTCACATAGTGAGAGAGAGAGCAAGAGAGATGCCGGGCCTCTTCTAAACAACCAACTCTTGCATGAATAATAGAGTGGGAACCACTCATTCCTGTGAGGGAAGGCACCAAGCCATTCATGAGGGATCTGCTCCTTGACCCATACTACTCCTACTTCACCCCAACTTCAACACTGGGGATTACATTTCAATATGAGATTTGGAGGGGACAAACATCCAAACCATATCAATAGTGCTGTCAAAAGATAAAATTACAGCAAACTTAGTTATATATCTAATTGTCTTTTATTCATAATTCATGAATCATGGCTGCCTCTACTCTACACAATAGAATGAGTTCTCTCACTAGGCCAAGCAGAGCAGTGAGCTTTGTAAGGTGGGAGTAAGGAAACAGAATAGTAGAAGAGAAGCTGATTCATTAATATCAGGTTACTTCAGGTTACTTTCTCATAAAGGTCAAAGAAGAGGCAACTTTCTTACTAGGTTGACTCTGGTAGACTGAAATTTCCTGTTTTCAGGAAAAAAAGGTCTGTTTTAGGATTTATCAGCTTCCTTAGAGTTTCAGTTTGATTATATGACATTTAGCATGAGTGACTCCATTTTGATTTTGTCTGTTCTGTTGGGGCCTAGTGCAGGAGCTTAGTCCACTGTTTTGTTTAACAATGCCTATCTCTAGTGTTTTAACCACCCGACCGGTTCTTCTTGCCTACTGCACAGATAGAGCTAATTTACTGAGACAGCGGTATGGCAGTAGAGAAAGAGTTTAATAAATACAGAACCAGCTAAGTGGAAGACAGGAGTGTATTAAATAAATAAATAAAGCTTAGAGCTAAGATTTTTAAAGAATAGTTTGGTGGACAGGGGCTAGAGAATGGGGAATGCTGATTGGCTGGAGATGAAATCCTAGGGGTGAGGAAAATGGTCCTTATGCTCTGAGTCAGCTTCTGGGTGGACAGGTTGAGTCATGAATCATGGGTCCAGGTGGAGTCTGTAGGTTACCACAATACAAATTTCTGAAAAACATCTCAAAAGACCAATCCTAGGTTCTACAATAGTGATGTTGAGCAATGACTGGTTATCATCTAACTATGCCTACATTTTAGCAGAATTCAGGCCCTTCCCACATTTCTAATCCAGTAGGCTTTCATTAGTTTTACAAAGGTGGTTTCAGGGGTTACTTTTAGGGAGGGACTATTATCATCCTTGCTTCAAAGTTGAACTATCAACTAAGTTCCTCCCCAGGTTTGCTTGGCCTGCGTTCAGGAAAGAGTGAGGAGAGCCAGCCTGTGGGGCTGGAAACAAGATGGAGTCAGCCATGCTGGACTCTCTCACTGTCATCAGCTTTGCAAAGGTGGTTTCAGTGTTAAATGAGAAAATGTGTAAAGTCCCAGCCCACACCTGAGAATGAGGATGACTTTGTGTGATTATGATTGTTAAGCTTTAGGGCAGGGAGGGATGTAGTAGCTGAGGCAGGATTGGAACCTGGCTCTGATAACTGGCTTCCTTCCCTTGGGGCTGCAGGAGCATCCTTGTCCCCTCCCTCAGTGTCTCCCCTTTCATTGGATGCTGTCCACTCCCCCTGGGAGCCTCTTGGCTCTCTCTGCTCTTTCCCACACAATGCCTAGAGCTCATGCAGGTCATAGGGTTTCTTTTCCTGACGGAAACTAGGGCACCTCCCCTGCCAATCAATCACCTATCAATCCTTCCACTGTGTGGAGGGAGAAGTGCTGAACTGTAGATTTACCTCCACTCCTCCTCGCCTGAAAATCCTTCCATGGCTCCTTCTGGTCTAAGGCGAGCCCTGAAGGCACAGCCCTCCCCCAGGGTGCCAGGAGTCCCAGACTGTGGGGACAGAGAAGGGGCTTTTATCAAACACCTGCCCTTCCAGAGATCCTGATCTTCCTATCCACCCCCACACCTGCCCTTTTGATGTTCTGTTAGTGATGGGAGTGGGTCCTGCCCATCAGGGTAACCTGAGGCAGAAAGAGAAACAGTAAATACATTGAAAACTGCTGATTTACACTACAGATGCTACAGGATATCATCCCCAGTTCCTAACCTTCCAGTGCCTGAGATTCAGGGCTGACCCAGATGCGGACTATGATTTGCAGCTCCACAGCCTCACCCTGCTCCAGCCAGGCACATAGGAGGTTCTCAACAAACATTTGCTGAGCCACTGAGCTTGCTTCAGAAGGGCTGCCTTGGACTGCTGAGTCCTTGACTTCCATTTCTCTGAGTGGTGGGTGCAGGAGTTTGGGCTGGAGGAAGCTGGGGCGGTTCTGTCCAGTGGAGCTGTGGTGGGTGGTTCATTACCTAGAAGCACAAGGTTCCTGGGGTGGCGGGTGGAGGCTGCTGTTTGCTTTAGTCTCTACTCAATCCCTGCTCACAGGTTGCCTGGCAACCATTGTTCATTTACTCACCATTGACTTTGAAAATAAAAATCAATTTCCTTTATGACGTGAGCCAGAGGGCCACATTAACCCCCAAGTTTAAGCAGTCCAATTTTATGCTCAAAGATTTATGAGCAAGGGTGTATACAGAGCACTATT
Organism: Nomascus leucogenys; assembly: GCF_006542625.1. Classification (NCBI taxonomy): domain Eukaryota; kingdom Metazoa; phylum Chordata; class Mammalia; order Primates; family Hylobatidae; genus Nomascus; species Nomascus leucogenys. The sequence goes on from NC_044402.1 coordinate 12,871,427, forward strand.
TATAATAGGAAAGGTTTTTGGGAGGGGTGCTGAACCACAATATCTATCAGAGGGGTGTGATTAAAGGAAGGCCCTTTCTTACAACAGAATATTCTGCAGCTGATAAAATAATGGTAGAGATCTGAGTGTACTGACAGGGGAACATTCTCATAATGTAAGTGAAAGACACAAGCAGGTTACAGAACAGCATGCAGAGTGTGTTGCTGTTTTCATTTAACAAAACGTGCATGTACATGAATGTGCCTGTTACTTAAAAACATTCTGCAAGGGTACACACAGCAAATAGAAACAGTGATTTTCACTCTGGAAGGGGATTGCAAATTTCAGTTATCTTTCTATCTTTCTCTACTATTTAATTTTTAAAATAAAGCAAGCATGTGTTAATTTTTCAATCTGCAAAAACAATAATGTCATTTCTTTTTCAAATGGAGAATTCCAACTCTGAGGACCAGGGGAACTGCCTCTCCAGGGCCCACTGGGGGTTGAGACTGCATAGATAGTGCCTTAGTCCATTTGGGCTGATATAACAGAATGCCTTAGACTGGGTGGCATAAACAACTCACATTTACTTCTCATGGTTCTGGGGGCTGGGAAGTCCAAGATCAAGGTGCCAGTGGATCCAATGTCTGGTGAGGGCCTGCTTTTGGTTCATAGATGGCCATATTCTCACAGTGTCCTCACGTGGTGGAAGGGGCAAGGCAGCTCTCTGGGGCCTCTCTTATAAGGGCACTAATCCTGTGCCCCTATGACCTAATTACCCCCCAATGGCCCTACCTCCTAATACCACCACACCGACGATTAGGTTTCAACATATTACTTTTCGGGTCATGTGTTGAAACCATCACAGGCAGCCAGGGCCAGGCTGGGGTTGAGCAGAGGAGTAGGAGGATGAAGGGAGGCCAAGACTTCCCCTGAAGGGCAACCAGAACACTTCCAACTAGGGAGTTCTTCTCTCCAGTCCCTGGGAGTGTCCAGGCTGAAGCTGGGTGCTGAGGAGGGGTGTCCTACAGTGATGGAGGCTGGGCCAGATGCCTCCTAGAACCCCAGGAAGTGGGAAGGTTGAGCCAGTTCACTGAGATATAGGGAGGGCAGGGCACGGACCAGAGTTAGAGGCAGTGGAGGGGCCCACCTCTTTTGACTGCTCCTCTCTTCACCCTCTCTTTCCAGGCTGGTGTCCCCTCAGGCTCCCTCTTGGCCTCACATTCTACACCTTCCTTCTGGGTGTTCTCATTCATGCCCATGACTTCAGCTACCATCTAGATCCTGACCATGCCCTCCTTTCCACACCTGAGCCCATCCTCCAGGATGGCCCCTGTTCCTAAAAGTCATGCTTGGTTATATCACTTTCTTGCCTGAGATCTTCCATGGGCTTCCTTCTGTCTGCAGAAAGGAATAGAAGGCCTTCTGAACCTGGCTCCAAGCTAAGCCTTCCCCAGTTCCATGCATCTTTTCTTTTGCTTAAGCATTTATCTCTCCATAATGCCACCCCTCTCTTGTCTACAAAACAAACTCTTCTTTTTTTAAGACCCTAAGCTCAACCTCCATGGTGAAGCCTTCTTAGTTTCTCCAGGCACCCTATACTCTGTGCTCCCATAATCCTTTGCACACCCCTTGACTACAGCACTAATCACACTTTGCCATTAATAGTATTGATTTGTCTTTGTCTCACTCTCAGTTTGTGAGTTCTGTGAGGCAGATGGCTTATTCACCCCAGCTCCAAGCTCAGGGCCTGCACATAGGGGTGCCCAGAAAGTGCTGGTAGGATGGATAGATGAATGGTTGAATGAATGGATGGGTGGATGGGTGGATGAATGGATGAATGGTTGGATGGATGGACAGATGAAAGGATGGATGGATGCTTGGATGGATGGATGGATGGATGGATGGATGGATGGATGGATGGATGAATGCATGGATGGATTCCATTGTTCCCTTCAATATATGAACATGTAATTTCTCCCATCTGAAAAAACAAAGCAAGAAACTCCCTTGATTCTACTTCACCTCCCTTTCTTTATAACAGACTCCCACAAGAGTGATCCACTATACCAGTCTGTTTCCTCTTCTCCCATGCTCTCTTGCACCACCTCCAATCAGGCTTTCACTACTCCACCAACACTGTGCTGAAGGAAGTTGCCAGTGACCTCTACATTGCTAAATCTAGTGGCCAGTGTCAGTCATCAGCTTACTTGACCTTGACAACATTTGACACATGCACTTTTTTTGGAAACACATTCTTCTCCTGGCTTCCAGGAACCTTACTCCCTTGGCTTTCCTTCTACCCCAGTGATGGCTCCTTCTCACTCTACATAGCTGGCTACTCCATATCTCCCCAACCTCAGACCTAGGACTCCTCCTCTGTTATAACTCCCTTAATGATCCCATTCATTTCATGGCAAATGCCTTACCTCTCCTCAAAATGTGATCCTTGCAGCTCTCCCCATCTGAAGAATCAGCAACTCCATCCTTCCAGGCACTCAGGCCAAAGATCATGGAGCCATCCTTGACTTCTTTCTCTCTCTTACCCACATCCAACTCCTCAGTATCCCCATGGCTCTACCTTCAAAACGTATTCAGAATCCACCCACTTTTCTCCACCTCCATGGCTACCACTCTGATTCAAGCCACCTGGCTCTACCCTGCTAACAGTTCACTCCACTGTTGTCCTTCACCCCTACTGTCTCTTCTCAACCCAACCACCAGTGGTCCTTTTAAAACTTTATTCAGATCGTGTCACTTCTCTGTGCAAAACCTTCCCATGGCTTCTTATCTCACTCACTGTGGAACCTGAGGGCCTCACAGTGACACTGAAGGCCATACATGATCTCCACCCCCTGCTGCTGTTACCTGTCTGACATCATCTCCAATCTTCTTCCCCTACTGCATCCACACCACTCCTCAATCACAACAGCTCTGCTTCTGTATCACAGAATTGGCATTTATCATGCCTTCTGCCTGGAATGCAACATCCTAGATACACACCTGGCTCACTCCTTCATCTCCTTCAGGTCTGAACTCGAATGTCACCTTCCAGGTAAGGCCCTCTCTGCCTCATCGTTCTCTAGAACACATCACCAGCTGTCACTCTTTAGAGCTTCCCACCTATTTATACATCATTGTCTTCCTCCATTAGACTATTAGCTCCATGAGGGTAGGGGTTATGAGTTTTTCTTCCTGCTGCACCTCTGGTGCCTAGAACAGTGCACATCATGTGGTAGGCTCCTATGTGGATGAGTGAATGAATGATCTTATGAATCCTCACATAGCCCTCATGCAAGTATTGCTCTACTCATGTTTTGGATGAGGAAGCAGAAGCACAGAGAGGTTTAGGGAGCTCCTCAGTGGCACTTGGCTCCAGCGTACATGTTCTAAATACCATGCAATACTATCTGTGGAATGGGGACGATAATAATATCGCTGCCCTGCAGTTCTCATGAGGTTGTTTGGGGCTCACATGAAATGATGCTCATGTATATTCTTTCAAACCATAAAACTGGATACAATGATAACTATTATCATTCTCCCTCCAGTGAGAATTAATGTCTTACTGGGGAAGAACTGATATGAAGACCTTATAGATCACCTAGTCTAACCCATGATTGTAAGATGGGCATGAGAGAGACTTAAGTTCAGGACAACTGGGTCACTTCCAGGCATGTGCTGGATGGCTTTAGACAAAAAAGGCTGGGCCGACCTCTCAGACCACTACCCCTGTGTGAGGAGCAGAATCTGTAGGTATTCATCTTCCCACTCATCCATCCATCCTTTCATCCTTCCTTCCATCCATCCATCCAAACATCATTCATCCTTCTATGCATCTATCTACCCTTCCTTCCATCCATCTACTTATCCATTCATCCATCCTTTTATTCTTCCTGCCCTCCATCTTTCCATCATTCATCCTTCTGTCCATGAGCCATCCATCCTTTCTTCTGTCAGTTCATCTATGCGTCCATCACTTCACTCATCCTTCCACTCATCTATTAATCCTCCCTTTCTTCATTTATCCATTTTTTTCCACCTAATCATTTTCCCAACTGTTCATTTTCCCATGTACCCATCATTTTGCACAGCTCATTTCCTAAGAGCCTGCTGTGTGCCAGGCCCTAAACTCAGAGCTGGTGACACAATAAGACATCCACTCTCCCAGAGCTGAGGGGAGCTTGAACAAGTGCAGAGGTAACGTGGGAAAGTACCTAGCGAGGCTCTTGGTGTGCACAAGTGCTTAGGTCCTGGAGCTCTGTTTGTGACTAAGTTGCTTGCCTGAGGCCCCATGCTAGTAAGGACTAGGACTAACTGGAGTGGGAGCTGGCCCCAGAGCCCAAGCTTTGAGTGATAATTCTTCTCGCCCCACCATGCTATCTTTTTCCTGAGAGAATCGGCTGACCACTGTCAGCTGTGGGGAGAAAATGCTAACGAGGGGGAAATGCCAGGGCTGCATGCAACGAGGGACCCACGCTGGCCATCCTCCTGGTGCCATGATCTCCATGACACGAGTGCTCTCGGCCCAGGGAATAGGCAGGCAGGAGAGGGGACCAGCGAGCCAGCTGGGTGCCAGCAGGCAGGAGGCTGCGTGGGGAAGGGAACAGTTAATTCATTAGTCCTGAGGCCAGCCATGCTTTTCACATTAAGCCCCTTTATCTCCTTGCAATTGCATCTGATCAAGGCAATAGAAAGCAATTTGGTTAAGTGGTTAATTTAATCACGCTGCAGCCGTTCAGAAACCACTTAACGCTTCTGACTGCGATTGGCTCCGCCGTTCTCTGCTTACCTGGAAAGCACGCTTCTTCTAAACACAAGGCTTTCGGGCCCCCAGCAACTCGGTTTGCAGAATGATAAAAATGACAGCACGCCTTCCTGGCTCAGCCCTTTCAGCTTAAAGGTCTGAGAGAGAGGGAACGTGATGAATTCTATGTTCCCCATTTTTTTCCTCCCAACAATTGTATGGGTGTAGGCACACCTTCAGCTCACAGGTGCTGGAACTGCCTCTCAGAGAGATGGACTTCCTTGCCATTCCAAGAATGTCTTATTCCTAAGCCTTCACCTTCGAGTCAACTGTATCATTTTTAATTACCTCATTTTTGCATATTACTTTTGTAATTAAAATTCTTTCCATTATACTCCCCAGCCCCCTGAGTTTTCCATTTTATCTCCTAATTACTCAGCAATTTGCTGCCCTCTCCACCCATGGCCACCAAGGTCAGGCCCATATGACTTTGTGCCAGACGACTGCCACCCCTATCCTGCCCCTACCGTCTCGCTGTCCCTATCTTGATGTCCTCTACCTGTTTGCTGTGTTACTGCCTGCAGGTCTTTCTAAAAAGCTGATCTGGCCAAGGCTTTCCCCTGCTGAAAACCCCAGTGGCTCCCATCACCCACAAGGGCACCAGAGCCCCCAAGGGATGGTGAAGTGACCAGGGAGGCTCCAGGGCTGCCTTTCTGTGAGATTTACTCTGAACTTAGCTCCCTGGGTGCACAGTACAGGACACCATCATTGCCACTGCTGTGTTCTGTTTCTCCTTGGCTCAGAATCTGCCCACAGCTTCCCACTACCTACAGGATAAAGTCTAAGCACGTTGGGGTTGCATTCAAAGCCCTTCACACTTCAACCCTCACCTGCCTTCCCTCCCACTCAAAAGGCCCCCAGCATTTCCAAAACAAAACATGCACTTTCAGCCTCAAACTTAGCAATCTCCTTCCTACCACAGGGCCTTTGCACGTGCCCTTTCTTCTGTCCAGATCCCCATTCCTTACACTCTTCCCTGGAATTCAGCTCCCCAGCCTGCCCGTCAGTGGCTCTCCCCGTGACTGGCCACTTCTCACACTTTAGGTCTCAGTTTCAAACTCATCTCCTCACAAAGTTTGTCTTAGGTCAGGTTCACTTACACCAAACCCTGACCTGGTGATTCTCAGGTGAGTGATTTATTAAGAAGTGCTGTGTGGTGGAGATGTTGGGAAGGGGCTGGGGAAAACAGGACAGGCAAAGGGGAGAAGCCGAGCAAGCGTGGGATCTCAGCCCAAGTCCCAGACTCAGCCTGACCCCATGGAAAGCTCTGGGGAGGAAATTAGATCTCAGGTTTTGTTTTGTTTTCCTGGAGACAGAGTCTCACTCTGTCACTGGGGCTGGAGTACAGTGGTGTGATCACGGCTCACTGCAGCCTCCACCTCTGGGCTCATTCTATCCTCCCACCTCAGCCTTCTGAGTGGCTGGGACTACAGGCACATGCCACTACACTCAGCTAATTTTTTTAATTTTTTGTAGTGATGGGTTTTGATCATGTTGCCCAGGCTGGTCTCAAACTCCTGGGCTCAAGCAATCTGCCCGCCTCGGCCTCCTAAAGTGCTGGGATTACAGGCGTGAGCCACTGCACCTGGTTCGTATTTTTTCTGGACTCCAGGCAAGGGACCTATTGGGCATTCATATTCCTGTAGCAGTCAGTCAGCAGCCTCCCTGGAGAAGATCTGCAAAGAGTGCTGAGTTGCAGTGTACTCAGCTGAAAACTGGGGCTCTGTAATTAAATAAGAAAGGGAGATGGAGGTTAGGTTACGCAGTTCATAGGGTCTGCCACAGTCACGATCATTAGATAGTGTTTTGGAGGTTCTGGTCACTAAGCAGACATAAAACAATCATAAAATTTACAGCTCTCAGAAAGGAATAGACACAGTAACCTTACCTGAAGGTAGTGTAACTTACGTGTCCAGTGCATCTCTGAGGGGAGGGGCCTCTTTAGAAAGATATCATAGAATCTCTGGGGAACGGATGACTGGAAAATGCTGACCGAAGGAGATAAGAGAAAATGTGAATACTGAACAAATGAAATGAAATAGCAGTAAAGTTCTGTGTTTTAAAATTTAAAATGTTTACCTTTATTTAAATTTTATCTTTTAAATAAAGATAAAAATACAGTTTTTAAAAGTTGGAAAAACCGGGCATGGTGGCGCATTCCTGTAGTTCCAGCTACTCGGGAGGCTGATGCAGGAGGATCGTTTCAGCTCAGGAGTTTGAGGCTGCAGGGAGCCGTGATTGCCCCACTGCACTCCAGCCTGGGGGACAGAGTGAGACCCTGTCTCTTAAAAAAAATGTTGAAAAAAAGAAATGAGCATAACCTAATATGAAAATATAAAAAGACAATAATTAAGATGATGTAGTAGTGGTGTGTGGGATTAAACAGATAAATGGCCACAGTGGCATCACTGAGGCAGACTCTAATGGATGGTTTGCAGCTGTAAGGGACCCTACGGAGACACTTGAAGAGAGGCAAAGCAAAAAAAAAAAAAAAAAAAAAAAAGCACAGCTGTAGGACTTTCAAGAACACTACTTGGAGTCAGGAGACCTGGGCTGAAATCCTGGGGACCAGCTGTGGACCCTGAGATGTCATGTACATGACATGTACATTACATCATGGGCATGACATGATGTATCTAAGCCTTGATTTTCCCCTCCATATAATAGGGACACTCATATCTGACTGTTGGAAGATGATGAAAGAACTTTTGATGGTAAAAAAGAAAAAATTATACTCGTGACAAATGACAAGTATTTTGGAGTAAGGGTCTGAATTTGCGAGGTTAAGAAAAGCCAAACTTCCTATTACCAGCAGACAGTAGACTTTTCATTCATTCATTCTTTTTTTTGGTGGGGCACAGGGTCTTGCTCTGTCACCCAGACTGGAGGCTGTGACACAACCATGTCTCACTACAGCTTTGACCTCCTGAGCCGAAGCGATCCTCCCTGCTCAGCATCCCAAGTAGCTGGGACTACAGGTGGGAACCGCCACGCTAGGCTAATTTTTAAATGTTTTGTAGAGACAAGGTCTCGCTATGCTGCCCAGTCTGGTCTTGAATTCCTGGCTTCAAGCAGTCCTCCAGCCTCAGCTTCCCAAAGTGCTGGGATTATATATGTAAGCCACCATGCCTGGCTGACAGTAGACTTTTCTGAAACTCAATCTGAATATCCGTATCTTTTAAATTTCGTATATAGTTCATTTACCTTTATTGTAATTAGTCATAGTTTGGATTTGTATTTAACTCTTTATTTTAGGTTTTCCATTTACCTGGCTATTTCGTCTTTTTCCTTCTTTAATGTTGTATATTGGATTGATCAGGTTTTCTTTTTTTTTTTTTTTTTGAGATGGAGTCTCGCTCTGTCACCCAGGCTGGAGTGCAGTGGCGTGATCTCGGCTCACTGCAAGCTCCGCCTCCCAGGTTCACGCCATTCTCCTGCCTCAGCCTCTCCGAGTAGCTGGGACTACAGGCGCCCGCCACTGCGCCCAGCTAATTTTTTGTATTTTTAGTAGAGACGGGGTATCACCGTGGTCTCGATCTCCTGACCTCATGATCCGCCCACCTCGGCCTCCCAAAGTGCTGGGATTACAAGCGTGAGCCACCGCGCCCGGCCAGGTTTTTTTCCTCTACCAGTATAAAGTTATGCATTCTGATTTTCTTTGTTAGTGGTTACTCTTAAAATTTTAACACACTTGATTTAATAAACCCTAAGGTTAACCAAGATTTCTCTTTCATCCCAAATAATAAAAAGGCCTTAAAGTGTTTGCCTTCAGTATCTACCCTCTTGTCTTACATGTTATTGTCAACCAGAGTTTTTATGCTTAAACTTCTTCAAATTAATCATATTTATGATTGTGTTTCCCCATAGTGAATATTTATTTAAATTTATCCATGTTTACCAATTTATTTGATCAAGATTTCTTTGAATAACTAATTCCTTCCTTAAGATTGGGTTTTCTTTTTTTCTCTAGCTCGTTCTTTAGCAGTGCTTAACATGGATTAGTGATGGTGACTCTTTCGGCCTTTATATCACCCTCTTTTTTTTTTTGAGATGGAGTCTTGGCTCTGTTGCCCAAGCTGGAATACAGTGATGTGATCTCGACTCACTGCAACCTCCATCTTCCAGGCTCAAGTGATTCTCCTGCCTCAGCCTCCCAAGTAGCTAGGATTACAGGTGCCTGCCACCATGCCTGGCTAATTTTTATATTTTTAGTGGAGACGGGGTTTTACCATGTTGGCCAGGCTGGTCTCAAACTCCTGACCTCAGGTGATCCACCCACCTCGGCCTCCCAAAGTTACCCTCATTTTTGAATTGATGCATATGCTGGCTGGTAGTTATGTCCTCCAGCACTTCAAAATCTGATTAGCATATTACTCCATTATCCTCTGGATTCCATTGCTGTGATTGAGAGTTTGTTGTTCCTTTGTAGACAATTTGTCTTTTCTGAGTCTTTAAGATCTCTTCTACTTTAGGGATGTAAAGTTTCTCTAAACTATATCTAATTGTGGAATCATTTATTTTTATCCTGTTCAAGACTCATTGTGCTTCTTCAACTCCAGGTTTTATATCCTTCCTCTATAAATAATGGCTGGGAATTTTCCCCAGTACAAGGAAAATTCCCAGCCACGACTTCTTCCAATATTACCCTACCCCTGTTCCTGTATTTTATCCTTCTCTTTTTATCCCCCAGGCCTCTGAATTTTTCCTTCATATTCTCCATGCCTTTAACTTGTTCATGTTTTAGCTTCTCTTTATGTCAAGTTTCTGTTCCTATTGTACAGAGATGAGCACCCTCCCTGCCCACCAACTGCTTTTCTGAGTCACCCCTGACGCAGGGCGAGGATCTCCCAAGCCCAGCCCCAGAAGGGACCAGTGGCTCCTGAGGCCCCGGATGCTGGTGTTGAGCTGCTCGGGGTGGTGGAAGACTCGGAAGCAGGAGGTGAGTGCTCCTTTTTCCAGGCTGCCTCAACCCTGGGCCTACAGGCGTGAGCAGAGGGCCCAGCAGGTCCCAGCCACATCGGAGACCTGAAGGGAGGAGATGCTTCCCTGGAGTCTTGACAGAGGCCACCTGGGTCCCCTTCCCTCCTGCACCAGGGAAAGCTCCAGAGCCCCTTTGCCATGGCCCAGAGTGAAGCACAGACCATGACCACACATCCTGGTTCCCCTCTGCTGGCTCCAAAGTCAGGGCCAGGCGCCAGGCGTGTTTGCCTCTCCGCTGTTCTTCTCTACCTCCGTGTGCTTGCCCCACCCTTTATCTTAAAATAAGGCTGACCTTATCTCAGTCATCATGGTATGATGGAGTGTTTTACTGTGCTCTGGGCTCTGTGCAAAGAGTGAGGTGGGGGCTGTCTGCCTTATTTTACTTATAGGAAGACTCAGAGAGGTTGGGCTATTTGCCCATGTTTACACAGCAGACAAGTGGCAGGGTTGGGATTCAGAACCACACACCCAACCACTGGACAAATGGTCCCTGAGGACACCAGGCCAGAGGCGGAAAGGAGCCTCCCGCAGCTGGTGAGGGCAGAGAAAGAACTCGAATCCAGGTCTCCCAACCCCAGTACTTGTGTGTTGCGGGTAATCGAGCCAATTCAATGGAGGCGGACCCCGCTTTATGCAACCCTGCTGTGACCCAATCCTTCCTCGTGGGGCAAAACCAGAAGGTGGCTCTTTAAGCTGCTGAAGCGTCCTGCAGGTTTTCTTAAATAGCAGCTCCCCCTAGTGCACTGAAAAATGACAGAATTGATTATCCAAGAGGGGAAAAGAGCGGAGAGAGAAGGGGAGATGTGAGGGGAGAGAAGGAATGAAGAAAAGGAAAGGAAAGAGAAGGGAAAAAAAGCTGCGAATTGTTCACAGGGAGCTCTGCTGCTGCCCTCTCTGGAGTTACTGAAGAAGAGAACCAGCATTCACTGGGGCCTTGGGAACAAATGTTCCAGTCAACGTGACCAGGAGGCAGGTGGATCTAAACCTTATGGGGAAATCTGCAACCCGGGTGGGCTTCCCAAGCCCCATTCCTGAGTGCCCGGTTAAGGGTCCAACAGTGGTTGTGCAGGGAGCTGGGGCCTCCTTGTACTGGGTAGACCCATTGTCTTCGGTTATTGAGTTGGAGAGGCTGGGCTGAGTTTATTGCTGCTAAGCAGAGATGTCCCTGGAGGCCGTATTAGTCACTGATTCCAGAAAGCAGCCCCACAGAAGAGCTTTGAGACCTCATGGTTCATCTCCCTTACTCCCTTCCCCATGTAACAGACAAAAACACTGTGTTCAGGCCAGGTGCAGTGGCTCACACCTTAATCCCAGCACTTTGGGAGGCCAAGGTGGGTGGATCACCTGAGGTCAGGAGTTCGAGACCAGCCTGGCCAACATGGTGAAACCTCGCCTCTACTAAAAATATTTTTTAAAATGGATGTGGTGGTGGGCATCTGTAATCCCAGCTACTCGGGCAGGAGAATCGCTTGAACCTGGGAGGCTGAGGTTGCACTGAGCTGAGATTGCACCATTGCACTCCAGCCTGGGTGACGAGAGTGAAACTCCATCTCAAAAAACAAAACAAAACAAACAAAAAAACCCCACTGTTCCACCCCAAATGGCATATATAGTGGGTCAGTAACAGAGCTGGTCTGTTGACTCCCATCCCTAGTGTCCCTAACTCTTTTCCAAACCCTCTTTAAGGGAAATTCACACTGACTGACAGTCTTCTCAGTACGCTTCCTCTTTAGGTTGTCAAAACAGCTCTCAGTCTGACTACCAGTTTGCAGGAAATACAAGGGACAAGGAAGGCTAAATGACACTATAAAAATGCAAACAGCAAAATGCAAAGAACTCTACAGGACAAATGACCCAGTTTCATCCAGAAATGTATTGCAAGAGAAGAAGTGAGGGAAGGATAACAAATGGATTAACAGAGATTAAGAGACATGCTATCTCAGATTACGTGAGCTGCAATAACAAAATTCCTGAGACTAGGTACATTGTAAACAACCAAAATTTATTTTCTCACAGTTCTGGACACTGGGAAGTCCAAGATCCAGGCACTGGCAGGTTTGGTGTCTGGTGAAGGCTGCTGTCTGCTTCCAAATGGCACCTTCTTGCTATATCCTCCAGAGAGCAGGAAGGCTGTGTTCTCACAGGAAGACGTTGGAAGAGTAAAAAGAATGAACCTTAGTTCCCTCCAGCCTTTTAATGAGGTCGTTAATCCCATTCATGAAGGCAGAGCCCTCCTGACTTAATCACCTCCTAAGGGCTCCACTGTTAAATACTGTCACACTGGAGCCGGCCACAGTGGCTCACCACCATAATCCCAGCAGTTTGGGAGGCTGAGGCAGGTGGATGGCTTAAGATCGGGAGCTCAAGACTGTCCTGGGCAACACAATGAGACCTCTGTCTGTACAAAAATAAAAATAAAATTTAAAAAGTTAGCTAGGTATGGTGGTGCCTGCCTGTGATCCCAGCTACTTGGGAGGCTGAGGTGGGAGGATCGCTTGAGCTCAGAAGGTTGAGGTTGCAGTAAGCCACGATTGCACCACCATGCTTTAGCCTGGGTGACAGAGCAATACTCTGTCTCAATAAGTAAATAAATACATAAATGTAAATAAATACTATCACACTGGAGATTTTGAATTCAACATATGAATTTGGAGGACATATTCCAACGGCAGTATATGCCAACCAAACGCAAAGACAAGCCTTGTTGGGATGATTTGAACAAAGCAACTATAGAAAAATAAGGACATTTAAACATTGAGTAGATACATCCATGCTACTATTAAGTCATTGTTATTTTTTAGGTGCAATCCATTATTAGGATGATGTTCAAAACAAAGGGTTCGTTATCTTCTGCAGACACAAACTGAAGTGTCTGCACGTCTACAGAGGGAAGTCTATGATGTCTGGAGTTTGTCCCATAATAATCTGGAGGGAGTGTAGTAATGGGGGATTGGATGAGGCCGGGGTGATGAGTATCACCTGGGGGCTCATCAGCCTATTTTTCTCTCATTTTATGTATTTACATTTTCCTTCATTAGAAAAAAATTAAGACATGGAAAAACTGTGATGAGGAAGAGCCAAGCCCGGAATATTGACATTTATTTTGCTTATATTTTCCTTTCTATGACTGCACAAAAGAGTGATAACTCATTTAATAAAAATTTACACACAAAATAACAATGGTCGGCAACAAGTCAGCATGGTGTCCTGGTGGCCTCGGCAGGATTCTTCCTCTGTTGTCTTAGTGTCTGTGAGCCTTGGCATTTTCCACCTTTCCAGAGAGGAAACGAGCTCTGCTACACGCAGGGGCTTATCCAGGTTCAGCAGGTGAAGCCCGTCTGCATCCTGAGCTCTGTGGGGCCCCTGCAGTGTGCCCTGGGAGCTTTCCATTGCACCACAATCCCTTCTCCCGGGACACAGAGCAGGCCTCGGATGCCAGGAACCCGCTGGAACGGACGTTGATCAATAGCAACCTTGGAGGCCGCTGACCGCTGCTGACACTCAGCAGGTGGCCTGTTGGAAACAAAACCGGGGTTGGCAGCAGGTCAGATCCCGCAGGAAATGTCGAACCCAAACAGGAATAACTCTCTGTACTCCCTGGAGTTTGGAAGGACAGATGGGGCGTCCTTGCTCAGACCAGACAACTGTACTATTTCAAAATCCTGGCCAAGTGGCTGATCCAAGGGGACAGGACTGGGAGGATCCAGGGGGACAGCAGGTCATCGCTTTCTCCAGGTCAAGGGCTGCTTGTGGAAGGTCATGTCTGGTGACTAAAGTGCTGGTGCTGGTATAAATCCAGGAGAAAAGCAGGGACAAAGGACACCACCAGGCAATGCACAAAAGGAAATATACAAAAGAGCAATTCACACCAGAAGAAATATTCAGCTTTGACAGAAATAAAATAAATGAAAACAACAACAGGACACATTTGGGCCTTTTAAATTGGCAAATGTATTAAAAATTTATAATGTTCCAGATGAAAAGGGACTAGAAAGATATAACACCTAAATGCAATGTGGGATCCTGCATTCGGATTGGGATGGGGGAAGTAGAGAGGGCACAATTTGAAAATTTGGTAAAATTTGAATATGGACTGTGGATTAGAAAATAGTACTAACTCCTGACCTTAAGTGATCTGCCCATCTCGGCCTCCCAAACTGCTGGGAATAACATGGTGAAACCCCGTCTCTACTAAAAATACAAAATTAGCTGGGCATGGTGGTGGGCACCTGTAATCCCATTTACTCAGGAGGCTGAGGCAGGAGAATTGCTTGAACCTGGGAAGCAAAGGTTGCGAGCCAAGATTGCACCACTACACTCCAGCCTGGGAGACAGAACGAGACTTTGTCTCAAAAAAAAAAACAAAACAAAAAAAAAACGTAATCACATCAAGGTTGAATTTACTGATTTTTATAATTGTACAATGTTTATGTAAGAGATTGTTAGGAAATGCACACTGAAATAACTAGGGATAAAGCACTGTGATGTTTGCAGTTCACTCTTAAGTGGTCCAGAAAGGAAAAGAAAGAGGATGGATGGGGTTGGGAGGGAGGGAGGAGGAGGAGGAGAGCAAATGGGGCAAATGTTGGCACTTGGTGAATCTAGGTAACAGGGGAGGTCTCTGTTCTCCTTTTGCAATCTTTCTATAAATTTGAAATCATATCAAAAAGGTTTTTAAAAAGCTTATAGTGCTCAGTGCTGGCAGAAGTGCAGGGAAATGAAAACTCTTGTCCTTGGAGGGGAAGAAGAGGAAACTGGCACCTGTGTGCTAGAAGAGAATTAGGCAATGAATAGCAAAGCTTTTGACCCAGTCATTCCACTTCTAGATATTTAGTCTGGAGAAATAAGTATACAGTGGGTAAAGAAAATATGGTCTATACATACAGTGGAATATTGTTCAGTCTTAGAGGAAGGAAGTTCTGACATAGGGTACAACATGGATGAAGCTTGAGGACATGATGAAGAGTGAAATAAGCCCACCGCAAAAGGACAAATGCAGTGCGATTCATTCCACTTACATGAGACATCCACAGTGGCCAAATTCACAGCGACGGAAAGTAGAATGGTGGCTGCCAGGGCCTGAGGGAGAGGAGAATGGGAGTTGCTGTTTGATGGGTGTACAGTTTCAGTTTTACAAGACAGAGTTCTGGTGATGGTTGTACAACATTATAAATATATTTAATACCCAGTGAAATGTCCAGTTAAAATGGTTAACATAGTACATTTTATGTTATGTGTATTTTACCACAATAACAAAATTGGGGAAAAAAAAAAAAGAGAGAGAACGACCATAGATGTGCACAAAGATCAAGCCACAAAGATTTTCACCAAAGAACTAACTGTTTCACAATAGACTGGTGAAATAAATGATGGTAGGTTCACAGAATGAAACACTGTGTAACCATTGAAATGATATTGTGACACAATATTTAATCACATGGGAAAGTGTTCATAATACATTCAGTGGGGGGAAAAAGTTTCCAACACATTATGCTCAGTACCAGTCAAAACTCAAAGCCAACTCTGTAAGTGAGTGTGTGTGTGTGTTTGTGTGTGCATGTGTGTGGGTTGTTGTGGAGGGTCCATTTTAAGCTTCTTGAGGTCAGGAACCAAATCTTATTCATCATCATATTCTCAGTGCCTAGGACAGCGCCTAACACCTGGGGAGTGCTAGTAAGTGTTGCTTAATCAATGAGCAAAGAGCCATAGAAAATAGGACCAGAGAACATACTTCAAAAAATCCACAGCTGTATTTCTGAATGGTATAAATGCAAGCTATCTTAATTTTCTCCTTTGTGTTTATATGTAAGCTCTGACTGTCCTACATAGAACACTGATCCGTTTCACAGTGAATTATTTAAAACAATAAATGAAATTATTTAAGGCAGTCGGGAATTATTTAAAGCAATAAATGCAATTACTTAAAACAATAGTAAATTATTTAAAACAATAAATACAAAGCAGGAAAGTAGCCTTAATCTCAGCGCCCTTGGGTACAGGATCTCTGTGGCATAGGGTTCAAGGTCACCATAGATAGACCACTGGAAATTACTCCAGCCAATTCTCCAAGGGCATCAGTATTCCCAAAGCCCAGTCACCCCGGGTAGAAGGGGACAGTGACCTTAAGCAAGTCATTGGCTCTCTCCTCGGCCTCTGCTTTCTCCCCTGGAGCACCCAGGACAGGACCTGTGCCATCAGCCCCTCCCCTCCAAGTAGCCATGGGTCCAGGGAGATGCGGCAGGGGTGGGGAGAAAGAGTATTGTCTCCACTGGACAGACGCGGTGGCTGATGTCTTTAGGCTGAAAGCCCAGTGGAGCTGTGGGGTTGCAGGGTGCTGTGGCAGTTTTCCTTATATCTATGCCCCCATTCCCATGCCTGATATCCAAGAACGCCTCCCCATCCCTGCTGTCACACTGCCTGATCCCAACCGCCTGAGAACTGACCTGCCCAGGAGATGAGACTCACAAGTGTTCGCTGTCCTGTGAGCGCTCCTGGAGAGTGCAGTTTCCTGCCAGGATGATAAACGGCTGCTCTCCAGTCCTGGCCCAGACCTGTCAGTTCTCTGACCCAGGGAATGATCCATAGCTGACCCCACTCTCCCAGTGCAACAGCGGGGCCAGATCCGTCGGGAAGACACACGGCCTGCGGAACGCTCGTCACAGGACAGCTGTTGACACTACCCAGGGCTTGTTTTTAATGAAAATCAAAATGAGGATTAAAACAAAAATAACAGACTTTATATTTGGGGCAATTTTAGGTTTACATAAAAATCGAGCAGAAAATACTGAGTTCCCAGATACCCACTAACCACCCCCCACCTCGCTTGTTAACAGCTCCCATTGGTGTTACACATTTGCTACAGTTGATGAGTCAATATTGTTACATAATTATTATTTAAAGCCCATAGATTACCGATTTCTTGCTCTTCTTTTAATCATGGTAAAATATACATAACATAAATTTTTGCCATTTTAACCATTTTTAATTGTACCATTCAGTGACATTAACTCACTGAATGGAGTGAGGGAAAAAACCAATCCTCTGTCATTCTACCTCTTAAAAAATAAAAGAAATTGCGATATTCTCTTGAGTGGGGGTATTGCAATATTCCCTTGAGTAGGGGATATCACAATTTCTTTTGTTTTTTAAGAGGTAGAAAAGACATAACTCAGTTATGTCTTTATTAGCAGCATGAGAACGGACTAATACAATTTCTTTTTAGCGTTCAATAATATTTCATCGTCTGGATACATCACAGTTTGTTTATTCAAAAATGAGAAATTTTTCAGGATAAAGAATTATGTTAAATTTTAGAAAATGAGAAAATCTAAGAAAGAAGGGAAAAAACATTCGCACTGTTGTGCAACCATCACCAGGATCCATCTCGCAGATTGAAACTCTGTATCCATTAAACAAAAGTTCCCACAGGCTTCACTCTAGGTGTACATTCTGCGGGTTTGGACACACGCATAATGATTTGTAGCCACCATTACGGTATCATACAGAGTAGTTTCACTGCCTTAAAAATCCTCCTAGTCATTCCTCCTTCCTCCTGCCCAAACCTCTGGCAACCTGACCTTTTTTTTTTTTTTGAGACAGAGTCTTGCTCTGTCACCCAGGCTGGAGTGTAGTGAGGGGATCTCGGCTCACTGCAACTTCCCGCTCCTGGGTTCAAGCAATTCTCTTGTCTCAACCTCCCAAGTAGCTGGGATTACAGGTGCCCGCCACTTGCGCCTGGCTAATTTTTGTATTTTTAGTAGAGACGGGGTTTGGCCATGTTGGCCAGGCTGGTCACAAACTCCTGACCTCAGGTGATCCACCCGCCTCGGCCTCCCAAGCAACCTGATCTTTTCACTGTCTCTATAGCTTCGTCCTTTCCAGAATGTCATATAGTTGGAATCATACAATATGCAGCCTGCTCAGGCTGGCTTCTTTCACTTAGCAATATGAACTTAAGGCTCCTTCATGTTGTTTCATGGCTTGATGGGCACATTTCTGATAAGGTTTGGCTGTGTCTCCGCACAAATCTCACCTTGAATTGTAATAATCCCCACCTGCCAAGGGCGGGGCCAGGTGGAGATAATTGAATCATGGGGCTGGGTTTTTCCCATGCTGTTCTGGGGGTAGTGAATAAATCTCACGAGATCCGAAGGCTTTATAAACGGGACTTCCCCTGCACAAGCTCTTTTTCACACCACCATGTAAGACATCTTTTTGCTCTTCCTTCATCTTCTGCCGTGATTGTGAGGCTTCCCCAGCCATGTGGAACTGTGAGTTCATTAAACCTCTTTCCTTTGTAAATTACCCAGTCTCAGTTCCGTCTGGGACTAATACAATTTCTTTTTAGCGTTCAATAATATTTCATCGTCTGGATACATCAGTTTGTTTATTCAAAAATGAGAAATTTTTCATGATAAAGAATTAAGTTAAATTTTAGAAAATGAGAAAATCTAAGAAAGAAGGGAAAAAACATTCGCGCTGTTGTGCAACCATCACCAGGACCCATCTCGCAGATTGAAACTCTGTATCCATTAAACAAAAGTTCCCACAGGCTTCACTCTAGGTGTACATTCTGCGGGTTTGGACACACGCATAATGATTTGTAGCCACCATTACGGTATCATACAGAGTAGTTTCACTGCCTTAAAAATCCTCCTAGTCATTCCTCCTTCCTCCTGCCCAAACCTCTGGCAACCTGATCTTTTTTTTTTTTTTTTTTTTTTTTTTTTTTTTTTGTGACAGAGTCTTGCTCTGTCACCCAGGCTGGAGTGTAGTGAGGGGATCTCTCGGCTCACTGCAACTTCCGCCTCCTGGGTTCAAGCAATTCTCTTGTCTCAGCCTCCCGAGTAGCTGGGATTACAGGTGCCCGCCACTTACGCCTGGCTAATTTTTTGTATTTTTAGTAGAGACGGGGTTTGGCCATGTTGGCCAGGCTGGTCACAAACTCCTGACCTCAGGTGATCCACCCGCCTTGGCCTCCCAAGCAACCTGATCTTTTCACTGTCTCTATAGCTTTGCCCTTTCCAGAATGTCATATAGTTGGAATCATACAATATGCAGCCTGCTCAGGCTGGCTTCTTTCACTTAGCAATATGCACTTAAGGCTCCTTCATGTTGTTTCATGGCTTGATGGGTACATTTCTGATAAGGTTTGGCTGTGTCTCCGCACAAATCTCACCTTGAATTGTAATAGTGCCCACCTGCCAAGGGCGGGGCCAGGTGGAGATAATTGAATCATGGGGCTGGGTTTTTCCCATGCTGTTCTCGGGGTAGTGAGTAAGTCTCACGAGATCCGAAGGCTTTATAAACGGGACTTCCCCTGCACAAGCTCTTTCTCCCACCACCATGTAAGACATCCTTTTGCTCTCTCTTCATCTTCTGCCGTGATTGTGAGGCCTCCTCAGCCATGTGGAACTGTGAGTTCATTAAAACTCTTTCCTGTATAAATTACCCAGTCTCAGTTATGTCTCCGACTAATACAATTTCTTTTTAGCGTTCAATAATATTTCATTATCTGGAAACACCACAGTTTGTTTATTCAAAAATGAGAAATTTTTCATGATAAAGAATTATGTTAATCTTTAGAAAATGAGGAAACCTAAGAAAGAAGGGAAAAAACCAATCCTCTGTCATTCTACCTCCTAAAGACCATACTGTTAATACTCTGCTATATTTCCTTCTAGTGTGTGTATGTGCATGCACACATGTATATGCATGAATGTGTGGACATCATTTTGGCTTGACTTGTAGCTACAGTCACATGGACAGAAAATTTTTGATTCCTCTTTTTTCATTAATTATCACTTGAACTCCCTTCATATTGTAAATTCTTCATAAGCATTTTTTCTTGTGCTTTTTTTTTTTTTTTTTTTGAGACATGCTTTTGTTGCCCAGGCTGGAGTACAATGGCACGATCTCGGCTCACCACAACCTGGGTTCAAGCAATTCTCCTGCCTCAGCCTCCCAAGTAGCTGGGATTACAGGCATGTGCTACCATGCCCAACTAATTTTTTTGTATTTTTAGTAGAAATGGGGTTTCTCCATGTTGGTCAGGCTGGTCTCGAACTCCCGACCTCAGGTGATCCGCCCACCTCGGCCTCCCAAAGTGCTGGGATTACAGGGGTGAGCCACTGTGCCCAGCCTTGTGCATTGTTTTAAATGTCTGCAGTGATTTCCCTTGAGTGGGGATATCACAATTTCTTTTATTTATTTATTTATTTTTTGAGACGGTGTCTCGCTCCATCGCCCAGGCTGGAGTGCGGTGGCATGATCTTGGCTCACTGCAAGCTCTACCTCCCGGGTTCACGCCATTCTCCTGCCTCAGCCTCCCGAGTACCTGGGACTACAGGCGCCCACCACCACGCCTGGCTAATTTTTTGTATTTTCAGTAGAGACGGGGTTTCACCATGTTAGCCTGGATGGTCTCGATCTCCTGACCTCGTTTTCTGCCCCCCTCGGCCTCCCAAAGTGCTGGGATTACAGGCGTGAGCCACTGCGCCTGGCGGATATCACAATTTCTTAACCATGCCTTTGTTTCTGGACTTTGGGGCTGTTTTCAATTTTGTGCTAATATAAGTAAGTTTATCCTGAGCTCTTGGTCCTTAACTAGTTGTATAGATCCCCTCCCTCCACCCTTCCACTTGCTAGGAAGTGGAGTAGCTGAGACAGAGCATGAATGTTTTTAAGACATCCCCAAGATTTATTTCTTTTATAATACTTTTTTTTATTGTGGTGGAAAACACATAACACAAAAGTTACCATCGTAAACCATTTTTAAAGGTGCAGTTCAGCAGTATTAAGTATATTTACATTGTCATGAAACAGATCTCCAGAACTTTTTATTTATTTATTTATTTATTTATTTATTTTTTATTATACTTTAGGTTTTAGGGTACATGTGCACAATCTGCAGGTTTGTTACATATGTATCCATGTGCCATGTTGATTTCCTGCACCCATTAACTCGTCATTTAGCATTAGGTATATCTCCTAATGCTGTCCCTCCCCCCTCCCTCAACCCCACAACAGTCCCTGGAGTGTGATGTTCCCCTTCCTGTGTCCGTGAGTTCTCATTGTTCAATTCCCACCTATGAGTGAGAACATGCGGTGTTTGGTTTTTTGTCCTTGCGATAGTTTACTGAGAATGATGTTTTCCAGCTTCATCCATGTCCCTACAAAGGACATGAACTCATCATTTTTTATGGCTGCACAGTATTCCATGGTGTATATGTGCCACATTTTCTTAATCCAGTCTATCGTTGTTGGACATTTGGGTTGGTTCCAACTCTTTGCTATTGTGAATAGTGCCGCAATAAACATACGTGTGCATATGTCTTTATAGCAGCATGATTTGTAGTCCTTTGGGTATATACCCAGTAATAGGATGGCTGGGTCAAATGGCATTTCTAGTTCTAGATCCCTGAGGAATCGCCACACTGACTTCCACAATGGTTGAACTAGTTTACAGTCCCACCAACAGTGTAAAAGTGTTCCTATTTCTCCACATCCTTTCCAGCACCTGTTGTTTCCTGATTTTTTAATGATGGCCATTCTAACTGGTGTGAGATGGTATCTCACTGTGGTTTTGATTTGCATTTCTCTGATGGCCAGTGATGATGAGCATTTTTTCATGTGTTTTTTGGCTGCATAAATGTCTTCTTTTGAGAAGTGTCTGTTCATGTCCTTTGCCCACTTTTTGATGGGGTTGTTTGTTTTTTTCTTGTAAATTTGTTGGAGTTCATTGTAGATTCTGGATATTAGCCCTTTGTCAGATGAGTAGGTTGCAAAAATTTTCTCCCATTCTGTAGGTTGCCTGTTCACTCTGATGGTAGTTTCTTTTGCTGTGCAGAAGCTCTTTAGTTTAATTAGATCCCATTTGTCAATTTTGGCTTTTGTTGCCGTTGCTTTTGGTGTTTTAGACATGAAGTCCTTGCCCATGCCTATGTCCTGAATGGTATTGCCTAGGTTTTCTTGTAGGATTTTAATGGTTTTAGGTCTAACATTTAAGTCTTTAATCCATCTTGAATTAATTTTTGTATAAGGTGTAAGGAAGGGATCCAGTTTCAGCTTTCTACATATGGCTAGCCAGTTTTCCCAGCACCATTTATTAAATAGGGAATCCTTTCCCCATTTCTTGTTTTTGTCAGGTTTGTCAAAGATCAGATAGTTGTAGATATGCGGCATCATTTCTGAGGGCTCTGTTCTGTTCCATTGATCTATGTCTCTGTTGTGGTACCAGTACCATGCTGTTTTGGTTACTGTAGCCTTGTAGTATAGTTTGAAGTCAGGTAGCGTGATGCCTCCAGCTTTGTTCTTTTGGCTTAGGATTGACTTGGCGATGCGGGCTCTTTTTTGGCTCCATATGAACTTTAAAGTAGTTTTTTCCAATTCTGTGAAGAAAGTCATGGTAGCTTGATGGGGATGGCATTGAATCTATAAATTACCTTGGGCAGTATGGCCATTTTCACGATATTGATTCTTCCAACCCATGAGCATGGAATGTTCTTCCATTTGTTTGTATCCTCTTTTATTTCATTGAGCAGTGGTTTGTAGTTCTCCTTGAATAGGTCCTTCACATCCCTTGTGAGTTGGATTCCTAGGTATTTTATTCTCTTTGAAGCAATTGTGAATGGGAGTTCACTCATGATTTGGCTCTCTGTTAGTCTGTTATTGGTGTACAAGAATGCTTGTGATTTTTGTACATTGATTTTGTATCCTGAGACTTTGCTGAAGTTGCTAATCAGCTTAAGGAGATTTTGGGCTGAGACAATGGGGTTTTCTAGATATACAATCATGTCATCTGCAAACAGGGACAATTTGACTTCCTCTTTTCCTAATTGAATACCCTTTATTTCCTTCTCCTGCCTGATTGCTGTGGCCAGAACTTCCAGCACTATGTTGAATAGGAGCAGTGAGAGAGGGCATCCCTGTCTTGTGCCAGTTTTCAGAGGGAATGCTTCCAGTTTTTGCCCATTCAGTATGATATTGGCTGTGGGTTTGTCATAGATAGCTCTTATTATTTTGAGATACGTCCCATCAATACCTAATTTATTGAGAGTTTTTAGCTTGAAGGGTTGTTGAATTTTGTCAAAGGCCTTTTCTGCATCTATTGAGATAATCATGTGGTTTTTGTCTTTGGTTCTGTTTATATGCTGGATTACATTTATTGATTTGCGTATATTGAACCAGCCTTGCATCCCAGGGATGAAGCCCACTTGATTATGGTGGATAAGCTTTTTGATGTGCTGCTGGATTCGGTTTGCCAGTATTTTATTGAGGATTTTTGCATCAATGTTCATCAAGGATATTGGTCTGAAATTCTCTTTTTTGGTTATGTCTCTGCCAGGCTTTGGTATCAGGACGATGCTGGCTTCATAAAATGTGTTAGGGAGGATTCCCTCTTTTTCTATTGATTGGAATAGTTTCAGAAGGAATGGTACCAGTTCCTCCTTGTACCTCTGGTAGAATTCGGCTGTGAATCCATCAGGTCCTGGACTCTTTTTGGTTGGTAAGCTATTGATTATTGCCACAATTTCAGAACCTGTTATTGGTCTATTCAGAGATTCAACTTCTTCCTGATTTAGTCTTGGGAGGGTGTATTTGTCGAGGAATTTATCCATTTCTTCTAGATTTTCTAGTTTATCTGCATAGAGATGTTTGTAGTATTCTCTGATGGTAGATTATATTTCTGTGGGATCGGTGGTGATATCCCCTTTTTCATTTTTTATTGCATCTATTTGATTCTTCTCTCTTTTCTTCTTTATTAGTCTTGCTAGCGGTCTATCAATTTTGTTGATCTTTTCAAAAAACCAGCTCCTGGATTCATTAATTTTTTGAAGGGTTTTTTGTGTCTCTATTTCCTTCAGTTCTGCTCTGATTTTAATTATTTCTAGCCTTCTGCTAGCTTTTGAATGTGTTTGCTCTTGCTTTTCTAGTTCTTTTAATTGTGATGTTAGGGTGTCATTTTTGGATCTTTCCTGCTTTCTCTTGTGGGCATTTAGTGCTATAAATTTCCCTCTACACACTGCTTTGAACGTGTCCCAGAGATTCTGGTATGTTGTGTCTTTGTTCTCATTGGTTTCAAAGAACATCTTTATTTCTGCCTTCATTTCATTATGTACCCAATAGTCATTCAGGAGCAGGTTGTTCAGTTTCCATGTAGTTGAGCGGTTTTGAGTGAGTTTCTTAATCCTGAGTTCTAGTTTGATTGCACTGTGGTCTGAGAGACAGTTTGTTATAATTTCTGTTCTTTTACATTTGCTGAGGAGAGCTTTACTTCCAACTATGTGGTCAATTTTGGAATAGGTGTGGTGTGGTGCTGAAAAAAATATATATTCTGTTGATTTGGGGTGGAGAGTTCTGTAGATGTCTATTAGGTCCACTTTGTGTAGAGCTGAGTTCAATTCCTGGATATCCTTGTTAACTTTCTGTCTCGTTGATCTGTCTAATGTTGACAGTGGGGTGTTAAAATCTCCCATTATTGTGTGGGAGTTTAAGTCCCTTTGTAGGTCACTCAGGACTTGCTTTATGAATCTGGGTGCTCCTGCGTTGGGTGCATATATATTTAGGATAGTTAGCTCTTCTTGTTGAATTGATCCCTTTACCATTATGTAATGTCCTTCTTTGTCTCTTTTGATCTTTGTTGGTTTAAAGTCTATTTTATCAGAGACTAGGATTGCAACCCCTGCCTTTTTTTGTTTTCCATTTGCTTGATAGATCTTCCTCCATCCCTTTATTTTGAGTCTATATGTGTCTCTGCACGTGAGATGGGTTTCCTGAATACAGCACACTGATGGGTCCTGACTCCTTATCCAGTTTGCCAGTCTGTGTCTTTTAATTGGAGCATTTAGCCCATTTACATTTAAAGTTAATATTGTTATGTGTGAATCTGATCCTGTCATTATGATGTTAGTTGGTTATTTTGCTTGTTAGTTGATGCAGTTTCTTCCTAGCCTCGATGGTCTTTACAATTTGGCGTGTTTTTGCAGGGGCCAGAACTTTTTCTTTTTTTTTTTCTTTTCTTTTTTTTTTTGAGATGGAATCTCACTCTGTCGTCCAGGCTGGAGTGCAATGGCGCAATCTCGGCTCACTGCAACCTCTGCCTCCCAGGTTCATGCCTTTGTCCTGCCTCAGCCTCCCGAGTAGCTGGGACTACAGGCGCCGGCCACCATGCCCGGCTAATTTTTTGTGTTTTTAGTAGAAACGGGGTTTCCCTGTATTAGCCAGGATGGTCTCGATCTCCTGACCTCGAGATCTGCCCACCTCGGCCTCCCAAAGTGCTGAGATTACAGGCGTGAGCCCCCGCGCCTTGCCTCCAGAACTTTTTCATCTCGCAAAACTGAAATTCCATATCCATTAAAACAGCAAGTCCTTGGCTGGGTGCAGTGGCCCATGCCTGTAATCACAGCACTTTGGGAGGCCGAGGTGGGTGGATCACGAGGTCAAGAGATTGAGAGTAGATCACGAGGTCAAGAGATTGAGACCATCCTGGCCAACATGGTGAAACCTCGTCTCTACTAAAAATACAAAAATTATCTGGGCATGGTGGTGTGTGCCTGTAGTCCCAGCTGCTTGGGAGGCTGAGGCGGGAGAATGGCATAAATCCGGAAGACGGAGGTTGCAGTGAGCCAAGATCTTGCCACTGCACTCCAGCCTGGCAAGAGAGCAAGACTCCATCTCAAAACAAGCAAGCAAGCAAACAAACAAACAAACAAACAAAGGAACCAAACCAGCAACTCCTCTTTTCCCCCACTCGCCCAGCCCCTGGAAATCACCATTCTACTTTCTGTTTCTATGCATTTGACTATTCTAGGTACCTCATATAAGTGGAATCAGATTGCCTTCCACTTAGTGTTTGTTATTTTGTGACCGGCTTATTTCATTTAGCATAGTATCCTCAAAGTTCATCCATGTTGAAGTATGTGACAGGATTTCTTTGCTTTTAAAGGCTGAATAATATTTCTGCTGTGGTCTGAATATTTTGGTACATCCCACCTCTGCCAAACAAAAATTCGTATGTTGACACCTGATCATGAATGTGATGGTGTCAGGAAATGGAGCCCTGGGGAGGTGATGAGGACATGGGGCAGAGCCCTCATGAATGAGATAGTGTCCTTTATTAAAGAACCCCAGAGAGACTCCTCACACCTTCCAACATGTGAGGATACAGCAGGAAGATGCCATCTATGAACCAGGAAGTGGACCATCATCAGACAGCTCTTTTGCCTGCCACCATGCTGGCACCTTGATCTTAGACTTCCCAGCCCCCAGAACTGTGATAAATAAACTTCTGTTGTTTAAAAGGCACCTAGTCTAAGGTATTTTGTTCTAGCAACCTGAATGGCCTAAGACAATTCCATTGTATGTATATATCACGTTTTGTCTACCCACTCATCCATCAGTGGACATGTGTGTTTCTTCTTCTTTTTTTTTTTTAGACAGAGTCTCACACTGTTGCCAGGCTGGAGTGCAGCAGCACAATCTCAGCTCACTGCAGCCTCTGCCTCCCGGGTTCAAGTGATTCTTCTGCCTCAGCCTCCTGAGTAGCTGGGATTATAGGCATGCCACCACATGCGGCTAATTTTTATATTTTTAGTAGAGATGGAGTTTCACCAGATTGGCCACATTGGTCTTGAACTCCTGGCCTCAAGTGATCCACCCACCTTGGCCTCCCAAAGTGCTGGGGTTACAGGTGTGAGCCACCGTGCCTGGTCATCTACCTCTTGACTAGTGTAAATGAAGCTGCTATGCACATGGGTGTACAAAATCTGCTAGAGTCCTTGCTTTCAATTTTTAAAAATATATATCCAGAATTCAGTTTGCTGATGTGTTAGTCCATTTGTGCTGCTGTAACAAAATACTGAAGACTAGGTAATTTATAAACAATAGGCATTTATTTTCTCAAGTCCAAAGTCAAGGTGCTGGCAGGTTTGGTGTCCAGTGAAGGCTGCTGTCTGCTTCCAAGATGGTGCCTTCTTGCTGGATTCTCACATGTGGAAGACAGCAAAAAGGCACAAATGCTGCATTCTCACATGGCAGAAGAGATGGAAGGGCCCAGCAGTTCTCTGGAGCCTCTTTTATAAGGCCATTAACCCCATTCATGAGTGCCCTGCCCCCATGACTTTATAACTCCCCAGAAGGCCTCATCGCTTAATACCACCACAGTGGGGACTAAGTTTCAACATGAATTTTGGAGAGACACAAACATTCACACCATAGCAGCTGGATCACATGGTAGTTCTATTTTTAATTCTTTTTAAAAGAAACTTCACACTGTTTTCCATGGCATTGCACCATTTTGCAATCCTACCAACAGTGCACAAGTGTTCCAATGTCTCCACATTTTCCCTAACGCTTGTTATTTTCAGAGTTTTTTTTTTTTGTGACGGGGGTGGATTTCCTTTTCAGAGCTAGAAGGGATCATCTGGTCAGTGATTCCCAACCTTTATGACTTTTTGACTTTGGACCCATGTTTCAAGAGATTTTTGCCTGTCAAACAAATTTTACCAAGAAGATTCATTCTTCTCTTTCTTTTTTTATTTTTTGAGACAGACATTTGCTCTGTTGCCTAGGCTGGAGTGCAGCGGTGCAATCTCAGCTCACTGCAACTTCTGCCTCCTGGGTTCAAGCGATTCTCAGCCTCAGCCTCCTTGTAGCTGGAATTACAGGTGTCTGCCACCATACCTGGCTAATTTTTGTATTTTTAGTAGAGATGGGGTTTCACCATGTTGGTCAGGCTGGTCTCAAACTCCTGACCTCATGATCCGCCCGCCTCAGCCTCCCAAAGTGCTGGGATTACCGGCGTGAGCCACTGCACCTGGCCTCCCACTCAGGTTTCTGATGTTGGCCTCCTGAGCTGAAAACCTGCTGGCAGAAGGGATGGGGCTGTGGGTGTGGCCTCCATGCACAGAGAGCAGTTGGGCTACACCCCCCGCCCCGGGACTCGTGCCCCTGTCCTGCCCGCATCCAGCCTGCTGTGCCCAGAGGAGACCCAGCCCTCCATCTGCTGCCCCAAATAGGCAAGCTGCTTGCCCTCTTCCTGCCAACTGAGCATCCTAATTACACAATAAATACTAATTGCCCATAACTAGGCTCTTCCACAGTTGCAGACATTAACCAAAGTCACACCTAACCAGGCTCACCATTAATTATCTGTGATCTCTGCTCCAGAGTTTAATTACGCTTTGGCAGAAATAGCAATCCATGTAGGATGACTGAGGAAATAGAGCTTGCAAAGATGCTCTCTTCTCATCAGGTGGCCTGGCAAAGCTGCTCCAAGCCCCCGGGATTTTCCCAGTGCATACAAGGAGATACCAGGGAAGGAAACAGATGCCAGTGCCTGCTGTACGCTGAGAAAAACGAGGCATTGTCAAATATATCATTTCATCAAATCCTTGCAACCACTGCGGGAGAAGGGTCCCCACTTTACCAGTGAGGAAAACTCAGAGACCCAGTGACTTGCTAAGCAATTTGCAGAGTCGGGCCTGAGTTGCAGGCCCGTCCATTTCCACTGCTTGTTGCTGGAGGGACAGTCTTCATGATGTTTTTTCTGTAATCTTGAGCTTATGTAGTGCTTTTCTTTCTCCACAGCACTAACAAGAATTATTACATCTTGGTCACACGTGTGTTTATTAAGAAAACAAAACACTGAAGTATCTGAAGCCTAGAAAGCTTGTAACGTACACACAGCCACACACCCAGGTTCACACTCTCAGTGTCATTGTCAGGAAGGCAATGGAGTAGGTGGGTAAGAGACTGGCCCTGATGTTAGGCTACCTGGTTCAAGTCCTGTCTTTATCATTGACCTGGCTTTATCAAGGCAACCTCAGTCAGGTTACTGGCTCTCCTCACCAATGGCACTTAACTGTTTTGGTAGTTACAAAGATCAAATTATATATTTATAGGGCATGGCACCTGGGACTTTTCATAATTTCCCCAAGATTTCTTCCTCTGGAGCCATACCACACTAGCTTGTGGCCTTTATTTCAAAGTCACTTTGAGAAATGTGGGGGTAAATGGCCCCAGTGATTCATGATTCCCCTCCCTGCCTTTTTGTAAGATGGTTTTTTGGCTTCTTCCATGAAGAGGTAGAATCTGTTTCCCGACCTCTTGAAGCTGGGCTGGCCTTACACTTTGACCAACAGAATGAGACAGAAGTGACAATATGCCAGTTCCAAGCCTGGTCTTGCAGTTTTCCTCACTCTCTTGGAGCCCTGCCACCCCATGTGAACAAGCTCAAGCTAGCCTGCTGGATGGTGGGAGACACATAGCCTGTTACCCCCATCAACTTCAGCCAATGGCCAGCCAACTCAGATGTATGGGTAAGGCCACTTAGATCAGTCAGTATCCAGCAGACCTGCCAGCTAACTGTAGACCATGAATAAGCCCAGCTAAGATCAGCTGAGCCTGGTCCAGATGAACAGATTGTCCTACTGACTCATGAGCAATACCATTGTTTTACATCACTGAGTTTGGAGGGATTTTGTTACACAGCAGTAGCTAACTGATATTGCCATTTATGTAACTTATTCTCAGGCAAGAATGGTGATGGGGCACAGTATGGTTCACATTTCACATTCCCTACTGCTCAGGCTGGGGCAAAAGTAGATAGCCCAGAGCAACCTGAAGGTAGATCATGGGAATCATCCTTATTCTCCCAGAATCTGGTATAACTCACTTCAAACAGCCATTTCTTTTCTTGGTCTGAAAAATGTCTTTGTTTCATCCTTATTCTTAAAAGATACTTTTGCTGAAAATAGAATTCTAGGCCAACAGTTTATGCTTTCTCAGACATGGAAGGTAATCATGCCCTGTCCTCTGACTTCCATTATTGCTCATGAGAAGTCAGCTGTTAGTCTCACTGAAAGCAGTCTCTCTTTCCTCCTCGGCTGCTTTAAAGATCTTCTCTTCCAGGTGTGGTGGCTCACACCTGTAATCTCAGAGCTTTGGGAGACCAGGAGTTTAATAGCAGCCTGTGCAGCAAAGCAAGACTCCATATCCACAAAAATAACATTTAAAAAATTGGCCAACATGGTGGCACAGGCCTGTGGTCCCAGCTGCTTGGGAGGCTGGGGTGGGAGGATTGCTTGAGCCCAGGAGTATGAGGCTGCAGTGAGCTGTGATTGTACCATCACACTCCAGCCTGGGTGACAGAGAAAGACCCTCTCACAAAAAAAAAAAAAAAAGGAAGGAAGGAGAAAGAGAGATAGAGAGGAAGAAGGAAAGAAAAGAAAAAGGAAAGGAAGGAAGAAAGGAAAGAAGAAAGGAAGGAGGGAAGAAAGGAAGGAAGGAAGAAAGAAAAAGAGAAAAAGAAAAAGAAAAAAGAAAGAAAAAGAGAGGGAAAGAAAGAAAGGGGAAAAAACTCGTTCTCTGTTTTTGTGCAATTTCATTATGATTTGTCTATGCGTGGATTTCTTTTTATTTATTGGACTTCTTAAATCTAAAGTTTGATTTCTGTGTTAGTTAAAATAAGTAATACTAGCTGCTGTAACAAACAACTTCCAAATCTCAATGACGTAGTAGAATAAGAGCTCATTGGGTGATCATTAGGTGGCCAACTATGCAACTGTCTTCTGAACAGGCGGCCTAGGGACCTAGGTGCCTTCCATCTAATGCAGGGGTTTTCAACCTGGAGTCTGCTGTTGGATCCGTGAGAAGCCCATAAATAGAATTTAGGGAGTCAATTAACTTAAATGGGGGAAAAATTACATTGTTACTTTCTTTACTCTCTAAAATTTAGCATTTGGCCGGGTGCAGTGGCTCACACCTGTAATCCCAGCATTTTGGGGGGCCAGTGCAGGTGGATCACCTGAGGTCAGGAGTTCAAGACCAGCCTGGCCAACATGGTGAAACCCGTCTCTACAAGAAATACAAAAATTAGCCGGGTGTGGTGCAGGCGCCTGTAATCCCAGCTATTTGGGTGGCTGAGGCAGGAGACTCGCTGGGGGGCAGAGGTTGCAGTGAGCCGAGATTGTGCCACTTCACTCCAGCCTGGGCAACAGAGTGAGACTCCATCTTAAAAAATTAAATTAAATTAAATTAAATTTAGCATTTTATATAATTATGAATGTAGACAGCAAACCACAATTTTATGCCTGTGAATTTGT
Source organism: Nomascus leucogenys (assembly GCF_006542625.1). Taxonomy (NCBI): domain Eukaryota; kingdom Metazoa; phylum Chordata; class Mammalia; order Primates; family Hylobatidae; genus Nomascus; species Nomascus leucogenys. Next base: position 12,902,297 of record NC_044402.1, read on the forward strand.
TAGCAGTGGAAATTGCAAATATCTTAAATTATTGTTTACATTTATTTACAACTTTGAAACTATGGTAGTATTAAACCTACCAGGGAATTGCATGTAATCAAAGTCTTTCTGTCCATGGACGCCTGGTTCAAAGTAGCTAGCCCATTACTGGGCAACTCAATACTCAATAATCATTCATTCAAAAATGGTGGCATTGTGTCTTTCACATTGGTGAGCTAGTCCTCTGCTGTGTCCAGTATCTTCTATCAGTGATTGCTGATTGGTCAGCACATGGAAAGGAAGAGAGTAAAGACCACTGTTTAATGTTATAAAAGAAAATTAAGAGCAGCCTTCACCCTGATATGTCTTTGAAAAATACTATTTAACTTTAACTTTACTACATTTTAAATGAATGGTCTTGTTTTTTAATGTGTTAATAGAGATGTGTATATGGTTTTTTTTTTTTTTTGGTCCTTTTTTCCTCTTGGATGTCTGCTTCTTTTTCCACTGAGTATCTCATTGCAGTTATTATACTTTTTATCTCCAGAGGTTCCATTTGATTCTTTCCCTTTTTTCTGACCATTTCTTTAATAGATTTTAAACTTTCCTAAACATCGTTTCAAGCTCATATCCTGCTATAAACTAAATGTTTGTGTCCTCCTCAAATTCATATGTCGAAGTCCTAATCCCTGAAGTAATGGCATTTGGAGGTGGGGACTTTGGGAGGTAATTAGGTTTAGATGAAATCATGAGGGTGGACCCCCATGATGCTATTAGTGCCCTTATAAGAAGAGGAAGAGACAACAGAGCTCTTGCTCGGTCTTTGCCATGTGAGGACACCACAAGAAGGCAGTTAGCTATCTACAAGTCAGGAAGAAGACCCCCACCAGACACCGAATCTGCCAGCATCTTGATCTTGGACTTCCCAGCCCCCCAAAATGTAAGAAATAAATGGTTAAGCCACCCAATGTATGATATTTTGTTACAGCAGCCTGAGCTAAGACATATCCCTAACACCAAGAATAATGCCTGGCAAATAACAGGTGCTCAATAAACAGGCGCTGGATGAAAGAACACCTGTTACATGGTATCATGTGTGCATGAAGGCGGGGGGCCAATGGAGGGGAAAGTGCAGGCCCTCCCATTGAGGACTCCACAGGGCTGAGGCAGGTGCAGCCACACTCACTGCTTACCATCTGTGGTTTCCTCATGTATAAACAAGGGATAATAATTATGTTTCCTTCCAGACAGTAGTGGGGAAATTGATTATGAATCACAGCAAACATTTATAACATTGCCTGGCAGAACTTACTAAGTGTATACTATATATTACTATAATACCAGTAACTATTTCATTTTTGTTACAGTAATTGTTGTTATACACCAGGCCCTGCACTACACACACATCATCTTACTGAAACCCTTACAACCACCCAAAGCAATGGACATCATTAGCCACATTTAACATGAGGAAATGGAGGCTGTGAGAGGCTAGGTAACTTGCATTTGTTCAAAAAACAGTAGCTATAGTGATTATTATGTTCTTAAGTACTGTAAGAGTGAGAGCAAGTTCTGTGAGGGGTGAGGAGAAAAGGGTGGCTTTCCATAGGAGACCACATGTGATGCTGTCCCTCACAGAGTTGCTTCATTATCCTCCCCTCTAAGCCTCCATTACCCTGTGGCCTGGGCAGCTTTGTCCTGCACAGATGGGGTCAGCACTGTTGAGTGACATGTCCAGGCCCCCAGCACAGTCAGAACCCAGGTCTGCATGACAAGATGAGGCTCCCTCCCTGCCCAGGTGCCTTGGCATACTCAGCAGTGGAGACACCAGTGGCCTTTCAGAAACCAAACGTGGCCTGGAGTGAGCCAAGGCAGGGTGTGGAGTGGGGTGGGGGTGAGAGAGATGAAGGCATGGGCAACCTTGGCAAAGCAAGCAGCAGGAGGGCTGGGGACAGTTCTGGGTAGGAGGGGCCCTGGCCAGGTGCTCTTGGGGAAGGAGACTGATATGGTTTGGCTGTGCCCCCATGCAAATCTCATCTTGAATTGTTACTCCCACAGTTTCCACGCATTGTGGGAGGGACCTGGTGGGAGGTAATTGAATCATGGGGGAAAGTCTTTCCTGTGCTGTTCTCACGATAGTGAATAAGCCTCATGAGATCTGATGGTTTTATAAAGAGGAGTTCCCCGGCACAAGTTCTTCCTCTTTGGCTGCTGCCATCCATGCAAGACATGACTTGCTCCTCCTTGCTTTCCACCATGATTGTGAGGCCTTCTCAGCTATGTGGAACTGTATGTCTATAAAACCTATTTTTCTTCCCAGTCTTGGGTATATCTTTATCAGCAGCATGAAAAAGGACTAATACAGAGACTCTGCCCTGGAGGTGCAGGCTGTGTAGAGGAAGTCGGGGGGAGGGATCTGAACCTTGCACCCAGCTCCCAGGCTGCAGAGCTCAGAGTCCCTCTGGGCTGGAACAGGCGTCTCCTGTTTCCTTCAGGGTCTGTTGGGCCCCAGCTGAGTTTCCATGACCTCCAGCAACTCCAGTCTTGGTGTTTTTTGTTTTGTTTTAAGCAACTACAAAATGCTTCCCATATGTTGTTTCCAGTTTCCCCAGGAATGAATCTCAATTGGGCTTGGAAGCCACGGAAAAGGCGATCTTTACCTAATATGGCTGCAATTTCAAACTTCCTGTGGAGCATGAGATCAAACCGCATCAGAGCAGGATTCTGCACACTTAAAGATCATCCTTTGTCAGGCCACAGAACCTCTGTCGTATACAGGGACAAAGGGTGAACGTTCACAGAAATGTTCATGTCCCAGAATTCTGAAAGGTGCTTCCCTAAGCTTCCACTTCTCACCAGTGCAGAGGTTGAAGCTCTTGGGTATTGAGAGGGTTCGTCCCCTGGTACCCAGCTGGTGGTGCTCGTGGGGGTGGGGGACAGTGTTGCCGCCTCTGAAAACTGAGTTCATTGAGCTCCATCCATCACTATGCCCTAGATGTGTGTCCCTGCCGGCCTTTGTCACCATTCATGTGATGGAAGGACCAGAAGCCAGGCACCCTGCAAGGTGCTGGGGACACAACGATGATCACAATGCAGTTCCTGCCCTCAAAGAGCACCCAAGTGGTGAGGGCTACAGCCAAGGAGATGCCTCCAATGTGGGTGATGGGAGTGGGGTGGAGGGTTATCTGCCTGGGTTAGTGGAGCCCACCGTGGTTTCTTGTTGCAGTCTTTACTTTTCCTTTCCAGCAGGCATCGCAACCCATGGCATTGGAAATTGCACATTTATCTGTTATTTAATTTGCCTCCTCCCCTTAGCTATGAGCTCCCTGGAGGGAGCGACAGATTCTGTTTTGTGCGTGACTGTAGTCCTTGTGTCTAGCACACGCTTGGCACATGGCTAGTACATGGTTGGCTTCCAGGACACTTTTGGATAATGAATGAATGAATAAAGTTGGGGGGGGGGGTGAGCATGGAACGAGTGTGTAGCCAGCAAGGGTTTGGGGGTGGCGATGTGGTGATTGAGCTAGGATAAGACTGAGCCAGTGAGGAGGATGCTTTTCAGGTGCATGTGACATGTGGATGGGTGGTTATGGCATGAGAAGCTGGGGTGCTTGGGTGAGGCTGTCATGAGAACCCTGGGGTGTTGCTTTCTCTTCGTAGAATGCTCTCATTTGCATTTCAACCCATCTGTTTGAAGTCTTTCTCCCTTTCAAAAACCCAGGTTGAATGCTGTTCCTCCCGACAGCCATGTTAACCCTCAGAATGAAGTACTTGGGCTGAGTTGGGGGGGTGGGGTGGGTCCCACTACCTGTGGCTTATGCAACTATGGAATGGGAACCGGAGGCTTAAGTCTTGCCTTGGTCCTGTTCTCCCCTGTAGCTGTTTTGCCATGGGTAGGGGGAATACATGTTCCCCTGGGAGCCCTTGGGTCCTGAGAGAAGAGGGTGCAGCAGGTGCTGACTGGTGGTGGGGCTTTGGACCTTCGAGCCTCATTTGCTGGTGATGACTCCAGCAATGTGTCTGCCACAGGACGACCCATGCCTAGGAGTGACCATTTTGTCTCAATTTAGTCCTCCCACTCCTGGATCACGCTGTGCATATTATCCATACATTAGGAGAACATCAATAGTATTTGCTTAGTTCCTCTTTTGCTGAGTCTTCCCATTATAAAATAACCTGATTATATAAAACATGCTCAAATTATCAACAGGAGACATGATATTCAGCCTGACCCGTTAATCAAAGACATGAATATTCCCTAAGGAGAACCAAGCTGTCTATGGATATGGATTTGCAGAGCTGCCTCTTCGCCTCTCCTTGTTTTTTTTTTGTTTTTTTTTCCTATTTTTTAATTACAATGCTACTGCTGGTAAAAGAGCACTAAGAATCTGATTCACTTCTGGTAGGTGGGCAAATTACCAGTCTTTCTGGAGGGCAACTAGGTGATTTGCAAAGAGAGTCTCAAAAGTATCTCCACCCTTTAACCCAGTTATTCTAGAATGTATCCTAAGGCACTCATTCTCGATTCAAAACAAAATTTTATGCACACAGCCTTTTATCACAGTATTATTTTGAATAGTGAAAGATTCTTACTCTTCAGAATACTCATTATCACTAAAATAGTGAAGTTGTAGTCCAACCACTTCATGGAAATATTATGAAGCAATTTAAACTGGTAGTTAGCAGCCTTAAAAATTGTATGGAAGATTCTAAAGTGAGGTCCTTGGATTCTAAATACCATTCTTGGCTGGGTGCGGTGGCTCACGCCTGTAATCCCAGCACTTTGGGAGGCTGAAGTGGGTGGATCATTTGAGGTCAGGATTTCAAGACCAGCCTGGGTGACATGGTGAAACCCCGTCTCTACTAAAAATACAAAAACTAGCTGGGTGTAGTGGTACATGCCTGTAGTTCCAGCTACTTGGGAGGCTGAGGCACAAGAATCATTTGAACCCAGGAGGTGGAGGTTGCAGTGAGCCGAGATCACACCATGCACTCCAGCCTAGGTGATAGAAGGAGATTCTGTCTCAAAAAATAATAAGTAAAATGGTGGTTAGCAACTTATAAAATTGTATGGGAGATCCTAAAGTGAGGCCCTTGGATTCTAAATATCATTCTCTGCTAAAAGGAATCACAGGGCTTTCTGCAGAAATGGCTGATTCCAGGTCCAGATAAGGGAAGAACTAGATTCGATTGGAACATCTTGGCATGCAAAGAAGCAAAGTAAAGAAAGCAAAGAAGTGCTTGAAAACTAATGGGGAGAGATCAGGCCACAGGTTGAAGAGGCTCCCACTGGCCAAATCTGGGACAATTTAAATATCAATAATGGCTGGTGCAGTGGCTCACATCTGTAACCCCAATACTTTGGGAGGCAGAGGTAGGAGGATTACTTGAGCCCAGGAGTTCAAGACCAGCCTAGGAAACATAGTGAGACCCCATCTCTACAAAAAAAAAAAAAATAGCTGGGTGTGGGGGTGCATGCCTGTGATCCCAGCTCAGTTGGGGGGGAGGATTGCGTGGGCCCGAGCTCAGTTGGCGGGGGAGGATTGCATGGGCGGGGGGTTGAGGCTGCAGTGAGTCATTATCACGCCACTGCACTCCAGCCTGGGCAACAGAGCAAGACCCTGTCTCAAAATAAATATCTATATAAGAATAATGAGGATAATGATTTTAACATATTTAATTTAAAAAAAATCTGTAAGTACATAGTGATAGTATTTTTATTTTTATTTTTATTTTTATTTTTGAGACGGAGTTTCACTCTTGTTGCCCAGGCTGGAGTGCAATGGCGCGATCTCGGCTCACTGCAACCTCCATCTCCCGGGTTCAAGCGATTCTCCTGCTTCAGCCTCCTGAGTAGCTGGGATTACAGGCATGCACCACCACGCCGGCTAATTTTGTAGTTTTAGTAGAGATGGGGTTTCTCCATGTTGATCAGGCTGGTTGCAAACTCCCGACCTCAGGTGATCCACCCACCTCGGCCACCCAAAGTGCTGGGATTACAGGCATGAGCCACCGCACCTGGCCATGATAGAATTTTTAAAAAGGGGGAGTAGAGAGAGAAAATAGCCAACTAACAATAGAAGGAATGATGATAGAACTAGAAAATCACCATTTTGCATCTAAAATAATTCAGACAGGGATCACCAGTGCATTCTAAGATTGCCGAAAGTTTGTTAGGGAATAGGAAATTTGCAAGGTCTCAAGGTGTCACACATTTATTGACAAAAGAGGGGAAAATACATCTTTATAACAGAGATAACTAGAAGAAACCATTTTAACCAAGTGATCAAAGTTAGCATCACTGACATTGCCTGCCTCTTGAAGTGACGTAGTGATTCAACATCACCTATGTAGTATTCTTTCCAAAGTGTTGAACTTGAATCTAATAACAAAGAAATAAACAAATTCTTACGTTATAACTGGCTCA